>NC_073705.1:3403527-3703527 GCF_023634085.1 Falco cherrug
AAATTTGAATAGTGAGAAAGAGCAATCATAAAACAGAAGATTAATTCCTATTACTTCAAGCCAATAAACACTACAGCTGTGACGTCATAAGCACAGAGGTTTTTTTAAGAAGCCCTTCAACCATACTTAACAGTCTTTATCTGGATGCTGAAGTGTGGTATTGTAGGAGGTCCTTCTGCACTACCTAGCTCCTAAACCATCCACTGAGCTGGGAAGTACATTTTAATCTTTTCTGTCACCGAGAGGAAAACACGAGGAGCTCAAAAGGTTTGGAAGTTCTCATGGGCTCCCTACGGTCCAGTCCCAAAACTGAGATGCTCTGCAGAGGGCAGCAGACTTTGTGGATCAAAGCATCCCACTACATGTGGGATCTGAGTTCAACTAGGCGTTGTCAGGGGCACTAAAACCAGAGCTGGACGATATAAGCCTCCAGAGAGTTTCCCTGCGACTGCTTTGGACCCTAACTAGTGTGTCTCATATCCAGCTGTGTGATACTGAACACGTTCATACACACAAGCCTCCACAGCAGCTCTACACACTTTTCACAGGAGATGTACAGTCAGTAGCACAATTCTTTAACACAAATGTCTTTGTTAGACCTCAATGGCAGCAAGTTCCCTACACAAATGCTTTTTGTCAGGGGATCTTCCCCCCCCCCCCCAAAAAAAAAAAGGGGAGTTTGCAGTAAAAAGGAATCTCACAGCTTCTCTTCTAACACACTTAAAAAGACAAAAAGAAATCTCAATAGAGCTGTAGAAATAAAGTTTAATGTATTTTCTGATTTTGAGTAAGTTCAAATTTTACTCTAGTATTCCATCAAGTAGTGTCTTACCATTACAAGAAAGCATTTGACAATCTTTCTTTTCCATGTTTTAAAAAACATTTTAATTACAGAAACTGGTGGGCAAGTTTGGCTTCTGCATCACAGATATTTTAATCAATACCAGCCTGAGCACTTTAAAAAGATTAGAGCTGAAAAGTATAAGCCTATTAAAGAAAAAAAAACGGCTGCAAGACTGCCAGAACAGCAGGAAAGTCTTGTACCATGCCAAGAACCTGATGAAGCAAGATCAGATTGCATGAGAGCGAAAGGGGACAGGTACTCAGCAGTTAAGAGATTATTTCCCTCCCCTTTTTATAAAGCATTGTGAAATTACCCTCCCTCTTGGGATATCAGGAAATGTATACTTTACAGAAGGTAAGTTCCCGTAAGACATCGTGTGTCTCAAATACCTAGCTCAAAGAACTCCTTCCACTGGAGTCTATAGGACTATTGATTCACTGCTAAGAAAGAAAGTATTAAATAAGAATCTCACACTAAAAAGGAAACACCACCATAGAAAAGTGCAAAAGAACCAAGTAGCACTTTCAGAAAGTCATTAAGCAAGGGACAAAAATAAAGCTAACAGATCAACAAGTGTATTTGACTTTATCAGATGACCTCCATGCCAAACCCCTGGCGTTTTCTCTAAACATCTGTCAAAACACTATCTTAAAAAGCAATGAAATCCAGCCGCACACAGGAGCATCCTGTGCTCTCCTCACCTGTGAATATTCCAATACTTATTTCTCAAATTTTACCCTGACATTTCAGCCCTTTCTGTCCTGGTCACCCTCATACATACATGCCACAAGATACAGATGGTAGTGTCATCAGTATTGTGATACCACTGATGCCTCCATGGGTGTGCCTAGCTCCTTGTCTTGGGGCAACAGTAAAAATTCCAAAACAAAACAATAGTGTGGACTCAATTTAGAATTTCTTTTACAGAATTTCTTGCCCAACAATGAATCTTTCAAGCTTGCACTGAGGGTGAAAAATCTCTACAAAGCACCTGAATTATCTTCCCATCAGAAAAGAAATCTCCTGTATTAGGTAGGAATCAAGTATACACAGAGAACTCTGAGATTCTTTTTAAAGATTGAAAACTTTTGTGACCAGATCTTGCAGGCATACACACTCCACCACCAAAACCACAGAACTAAAATCAGAAACCTGACAGTCTGAAAAATGCTGATAGAAAACTGTCAATACATTTGAAACTTACCACACATTATTCCCAAAGCTGTGCTAAATACTGCCATATAACCAAAGTAAAATGATGTTTGAAACAAGCCATACATCCTGAAAAAGACAGACAGGCATTTATGTTAGGTATTTTCCCCAGTTTTTATCAATAAACTTGTTTGGCAATACAGTAATCTGATATTCAAACAGGAAAACTACCGCCAAATTACCACTTACTTTGTCTTGAAAAAGTAGTAGTAAAAGGAGTACATGTAAACATAAATCGCAGTTGATGCCGCAGAAAGAAAGCTTGTCCATTGCCTGAAAGTAAGCACACACATCCATCACGTATCTAACCAAAAGGCTTCCCAAGATGCAGAATATGCTGAAACCTGACCCTGAATGTGTACAAATAAGTACTGGTTCTACAGGCTTATTTAACAAAATCTACATGTTGTCTGCTATAAAACTGACAGAAGTTTCTACGGCAACAGCTACCACTGATACCAAGTGATGATCCTTCTTCATACTCCTGCAAGCCTTGACATACTTTTCTCTATACATACACAGATGCATACACAGATGCACATACACACAGAAAGCTCCTGTACAAAAAAGATCCAGTAAATGTTTTCATTCCCTACAGCTAAAATCTGGACATGGACACTTTGAAAAGACCCATCTAGACTGAAGAAACATTACTTTTCTATGAAACTCTCACAATCTGGTTAACTATGCAAATAACGCAATACTTACCACCTGTAATCCTCTGCATTTAGCAGGAAATAAGTACAAACGATAGTCACACAAACTGTCACAATGCAGAGGATAACCAGAACCAGCATCATAAAGCCATAAACATAGTAGATCTTGTAAGCCCAGAATGAAGTAAAAATGAAATACCTGAAGAAAGTAAGCAAGATATGCAGGTGATACTGTAATTGAACTTAAACTACTATAATTTTTAATCAAACTGGCAAACAGCTGACATACTCACATTTCAATAAAAATGGATCCAAAAGGGAGGATTCCACCTAGGCAAACAATAACAGCTGGTTCCATGAACCTGGAAGATATTGAGATTAGTTTAGGGACAATGTTAATCTTTCATTTATAAGCATGTGAAGACACAGATAATTAACATAGCACAGAAAATTATTTAAAAGGCATGCCAACAAGAGCACTTCTGTCTCATACCAGCATATCCCAAAGAAGATTCCCCCAAAGACATCATGTGTACGGACACAAGGAGCAGTTATTCTTGGGGAAAGCTGAAACAAACCGTAAGGCTCATGTCTATCACCTGCAGGCATAAGGGCAGGCATCTAACCAGCCTTACAGGCTACAGAAAGAAGCTCTCTTGCCCAAAAAGGGCCCAGGCAATCGAGCCCGTAACATCCACTAGCCTTGAATGCAGGCAGTGAAAACTCAGTGCTGCTGGGGGCTACAAACACAGCAAAGAGTGCAAAGAAAGTTTTGCAGGGTAACGGTTATAGAATTAAGAACCAGTATTTATTTTTAACGCTATACTGAGTCATCAGCGTATGGCCAAAAATGGAATCTCGGCCAGCTACCTGTAGATGATTCTGTCACTTACTAAAGGTGACCTCTGTGTAGTACTTGCAACGATGCTGAATCTAGCTAGTAACCAGTGATTTAATTTGCAGCTTCTTTTATTATTTATAGGCAGACTTGTCTAAGTTGACAGCGTGCAATTTCATCACCTTCAAGCGAAGTATCTTATTTCTTTCTAGCTGTCATGCTGATCCAGAAAAATCCATCAGATTCCCAAGATACAGGTCACAATATAAATCAAATCCTAGCATCTGAATTGCACAACCCACCACTAACAAGACAGTAAGTGTGCAGCACTTCCTGGATATCACGGGTGTACACGATTCAGTGCCCCGTTCACTTAGTTCCATTCCTCTGAACAGGGAAAGCAAGAAAAATCTATTAAAAAAAAATCCTCTGAGAATATTTTCATTTCCATAGCTTGCTGCTTCCATCTCAGAATTAAATTAATAGGAAAAAGTGACTGCATTCATGATTTTCCAAAAACCTAAGTCTAAGCTAGGCACCCTTCTACATTCACTTCAAAAATAATAAATGCTCATTCGCAATTCAAACCATATACCTGGAATATTTTAGGCTCTGCGCCATCAACAAAAGCACAGAATTGGGAACAGCACTGCAAGCTTCTCTCCACCATCACCCTGCAAATACATCGCAGCTTGTACTAGGAGACCATTAACCAGAGTAGTTCTGCCTCCAAGGCACATTCAATCCTAAATCTGTAAGAGGCATTAACTAAAGAGGAATTGTTTTGTTTCCAGATTCCTATACAAGAACTGTGTTGGGACCATCCCTTTTACATAAGAGACTAAAGAACATTTCAGGCGAAATGTGAATCAGTGATACAGGAGTAAAATCTGCTACAACTATTAACCACGGTATTTTAATTCATCACAAAAATCACATTAATGAAATGTCAGTACAGCTGTTCTTCTAGGCACAATTCCATTTAAATAAAGTTATTCCAGAAAAACCTTTAATGATCACACCTGAAAAGTCATTTTAAATGTACTGAAGTTAACATTCTAGTTAACATTCATGCTTGTCTTTACCATTTTTTCTCTGGTATGGGACGAGGCACTGCATTGACACGACATGGAAAATTAGGCTGTCCTGACAGATTTCGGCCAAGAATCGTACCAACAAGGTTCAATGGAAGAATGACAAAGAAACAGATACAGCACACTGCCACCTGTAAGCAAAAGATAAAATAGTAATTAAAAAAACCAAACAGGTATAGGATGACAAAAGAAGATAACAACCCACTCAGTATGTATCAGTCCTTAGTAGGTATTGCTGTAGAATCATAATCCTAGTTATTAAGCATTAGTTAACATACCTCTATTTTATCAAATGGAAGTATGTATTTCCCAAGAAACTTCCTAATAAACATTATGACTTATATTTCTTGCGTCAGTTGAGAGACGAGAACCACTACAGATTTCTTTTTACTGTTTTCATCTAATAATTATTATAGCTCAGTACATTGCATAGGAAAGAAATTGAAATATTCATGGTACTTCACCATGGAAAATTTCATCAGCTTCTCTTAAACTTTTACAGAGTATGCTGTTCCTAGAAGTGAACGCCTAGCTGTAGTTCTACACAAAATTACAACTGCTGGGTGCAAAATTTTTAATCCAATCCAAAAAAGAAACCCAAACAAGAACTGCAAAGCCAGAACAGCCAGAATGCTACCGATCAAAATTTTGGGTTCAATTTTCTCCACTTTCCACCGACCAGGTAATTAAGAATACAGACTGCCAAAGACACAACTGATGACTGGTAGGCACAGGTACACAGTTCAGAAGCACAAGGGCCCTACTTACATACAGAGATTAGGTTTATGCATAATGCAGCAAAGTCAAGTCAATGTTCCAGCTCTTTCCAATGGAACAGCCTCCCTAAAACTTTACCTTGAATCATCTTTTTTTTCCAGTATATGTATGTAGCTCTAAATTTTGCTGTTCCTTGAAGGCAACATATTTTTATCTTCCAAAACAGGAACATTTGAAGTGTTTAGCAAGACATTCTCTACTTGGAACTCTTTAGCACCAAATTAATTAGCATTACATGGTTTAACTTTTTGATATTGATAATTAAAGACAGAACAGTTGCCTGTAATGCAATAACCACAGTTCTGAATACTGACCCTGTGACCTTCTCTATGCAAACAAATGAAAATACTGACTTTTAAAAGCACTGTTGCCTGAGACTCTGTGTACACCCTGGTGCCTCCTGAGCAAGGAAGCTATATTCGACATTTAAGAAGCAGTTATTCAGGATAAATAAAGGCTGTTCACATATGCTGTATCTACAGAAATCTACTGCAAGGCAGCTGAAAAGCCAGAACTGCTAGGCTTCGTGAGATGAGGAACTGCACTATGTAAGCTCAACGCAGACTTAGCATTAAGTTAATTACATCAGTTCCAGGCAACATTGACAAAAGACAGTGGGTTATCCCTCCGTTACCGACTTGTAGACCAGCACTAGCCTAGGCCAGATGTACATGGAATGGGGGTCCGTTTGGCCAGAGGTAAAATGCCTGGGGCTACATGGAGCAAGCCTTCATGCTTCACAGAAGGGGCGCACCAAACAGGCGGTCCAGAAGCACTGTCCAGACTGCTCTGTGTATCTTTGAGGAGATGTTATTAAAGAATTACATCACGAGCCACTAAATTATAAAGATTCAGTGGTAAATAAGGAAAAGCTAAGTAGTGTTTACACTTGCCAATAATAAAGCAGATTTTACACCTTACATATTTAGTATCTCCCATTTGCCTTCTTCCATTACTTAAAAAAAACCACAGGTAAGCAAGCATAGCATCTTAGGTAGGACACTGAGGTTGCCTAAGAATAAAGTATAGGAGAATGATACAGCTAACTCACTTAATGGATGCAGGTTCTGCCCTTGAAAACTGCTCAGTCTGAAAGAATGAGCAGATGAGAATTTTCAGAGAAAAATGTCAAAAAGCATCAGAAGCATCAAAGAACATAATCTTGAGTGCTACTTTTACTAAGATCCTGACCAAAAAGCCCCAGCTTGTTTGAGGTATAGGAACATCTTGAGATGTTCAAGAATGAAGGCCTGGACAGGATGCAAAGAATTTCCAAGCTGACCATACTGAAACCATTGCCATTTGCAAGAAGAGCTTGCTCTGCCTTTTGCCTGGCAAGGACCTCCCAGTCTGCTGGGTGGTCCCTGTCCACCATGCCTTGTGGTGCTCCGGCAGATGGGTTTCAAACCTGGCTGAGGCAGAACGCTCGCACTGGCAGTGTGACAGGGCATCTGTGCTGCTCATCCAGCCACACTGTCTTTTATGGTACAGTTATCAAGATGTAGCTTCATTTCTTGAGCTTGGAAACAACCCCTAACTGGGGATAATAGTAGGAAGAGAATGCACTGCTTTACTGCAGACACTGTCCAGGAACAGCCTGGGGTTCCAAGCTCACCTGGAACAAAGCTCAGTAGCCTCTAATTGTCCATCTTGCAAAACACATCTACCATAGGGAATCCACAGGGAAATCATACAACCTTGGGCAAGGAACCAAGAAAAAGCCATTCAGGCCTAATTACTAACTAGCTGGCAAACTCCTAGATGAAAAAAGGCAGTCAGTAGCATTTCAGTTCTAGTGACACCAACCAACAGCTGAATGACTTCAAATCAGGTGGGCAAGGAAAAGGCCCAACTTGTTCCAGCAGGGCTTGGCTGTTATGTTATGAGACTGACTCAGCAGCAGCTTTGAAATCTAGAAGTTTTATCTGCATGTAACAATCTGAGACAGCCCAGATTCCTTGAATAATGGCATCAGTAAGCACTGCCAACCTGTCCGCAGTACACTTGTAATCAGCATCTGTCAGAAAATCTGAGTGGTTTCATTACCAGATCAGTCAAAGCATGACTGATAACGGTGCAACATCTTCCATTCTATTAACCACCTGGCTGAAAACTGAACTGATCTCAGACAGAACAGCTAGCTTCTTCAGTGAGATCTAGTAAGCAGCGTTAGGTAAAGTCAACATTTTGTTAAACAAACTGTCTTAATGCTATGCTGAGGACAGCTGTATTGAAGTACATTTTTTTTGTTTTTTCCTGGAGCTATTCAGGAGTCTAAAAGCTACCTGAGATGATTCTGCAGTGCAAAGGAGGCCCAACTAAGCAAGCAAGGATGGACCATAGTGCAGGCTCAGGAACGCCTCCCACTTCCACCTGGATCTGATAAGCTGCCCAAGCTGGTAAAACTGTTCTGTTCTGCCTTCTGAGATAACCTCACCCTGGTGACGCCAACCTGATGGTCTTATTAGTAGGGTGACCAACACAACTGGTACTGGTTAGAACCAGCACACACTGTGCTGACTTCAGCAGAATCTTCTGTCTTGCTTTCACTTGCTGGCTGACTCCAAGGTAGTCTGCCTGCTTGGACTGATGTTTGCTGCAAATAGCTTTCTTCATTCTTGGCAGTAATAGCCTACTCTGGCTGTGAGAGATGACTAAAGATTAATCAGCTTTTCCAGCTTCTGCCTCTTCAGGCATGTTCTTAAATTTCAGTTCTGAGGTGAGGTGAAGACACTGCCTCCCTCCCAAGCTGAACAGGTAGTGCCTGGCGCCGCTGATGGCAAGGGCAGTGATGATCTAAACCTAGAGTTTAAACCCAAAATGAAGCAAACACAGGGCACTGGGGTACACAAGCGTCTTAACTGAAAAAGGGATGAAGTTACGAGTTTTCTGCCTCAAATGTTTCAGAGAATGAGATCATAATGGTGAAAGCAGCTTAGGCACCTACTGGCCTCCATTTCACCATCACAAATGCCAAGAGGTAACGAAGGCAGGATCAACACAGGTATGTGCTCTGCCCTCCTACAGAAGCACCGCCCTACAGAGGTTACTGGTGACGTACTACAAATCCCAAGCCCTTGTAACAGCTGTTGCGTGGCAGGCTGAGATAAGAAAGTTAGGTCTTGGTGAGCCTTGTAAGTATTACTGTAGCATCAACCAAGAGAAATTCAGAAAACAGTTTTAGGCACCACTTCAGAAAACACAAATTATACAAACAGGCAGATTACTACACCTATAAACCCAGTTTTCAATCAAGCAAACAAGCACACATTCTCCATCATCCGTATTACTGACGACAAATTACAAGTTTTGCTACCAAGCCAGTACATTAAATCATACCTATTTCATTTTGACCGTTGCATTTTTGTTATACAAAATATCTTATTTATACATGAGCATCTGATTTAGTTTGTGGGTTTTAGTTGCCGCAGAAGAGACTGTCAACCTCACCAAGACTGCACTCTTTCCAACCCCTTTCTGGTTTGTTTTGATGGGAAAAAAATATTCCACTGCCCTTGACTGAACGTGTAGAATTCAGTTTTCCTTATTTGAAAGGAAACATTGTCAAGAGGGATATAATTTATGTTCTAGTGCCATGTGTTTCATATTTTCTGACAACTGTAGATTAAACTTCATTCAAAGGTGATAATTAAAATTTTTATGAGCATATCTAATATTGAACAGCTACTGGCAGGCTATGGTGCCTTGACTGCTTAATGCACAAGGGAGAAAAGCAATAAAAATTAACTGTCAAAGCAGCAGCTTGATCTTTCCTGTCAGCTACCAAAACTGCACACTCAGTCATGAGGCTCTCCCCCCTGCAGAGAGGTTACCGAATCTGTACAGTGACACTTTCCTGCACATCATCAGGCCAAACATTATAAAGAACAAGAAAAGAATAGAAGGCTTCAAAATAAAGTGTTATTCAATTGATTGCAACTAAGTAGTTAATCTAGGGTACTGCTTTGGGTGATCAAGTGAACTGCTGAAAATTTAGGCTATTTTCAGCAAAAATGAGGGTTTTGACCAAGGGTTCCACAGTCACTTCCAAGCAATCTAAGAAAGCACACAGCTGAATATATATTTAACTAGATTTTTTTTATTTTTAGCCAGGTGTATTTCCTTTTCTAGTTCAAGGCATGAAAACCTTTGGCACTACCAGATCCTCCTCCTTCAGTGGCAGCCAATACTCACATCAAATTAAAGCTGTCAGGGATGGCTGCAGCCTGGATTAAGCTATCTGTTGGAGGAAACACTTTTTTCTAGTTTAAACAAGGTATAAAATATGCAAACACTAGGGTCACAATCCCAAGAGAAATTCAGTGTGTGCAACCTTATTTAATTAAATCATTAAAAATGCATAATGGAAACGTTAGCCGCACAGGAACCTAGTGCTCAAAACAAAAAAAAAAAATGGTACATCTTAAACAGTTTAATAGTAGCTGCATGGATTCTGCAGTCAGAATGTTACATCAGTCATAGCAGCCTTAATGGAAATCTTTAAATTATATATTGTGACACAGAACAATGCAAGCAGTCACAACTTAGGAAATCCCAGAATTAAGATGGTCCCTTGAAATTAGATCCTGCTGCATCCCATAGAAATTCTGCATTACTTAGTAAATTATTTCTGCACAGAACTATCACCATGCTCCTCAAACATATATGGATAGGTCACTTGCCATTATTTAAAATTCTTATTGATTGCTCCATGCTCCATTTTCTGCACATAATTCTAACACAACAAAATACTAAGATGATTGATAAATATGCTGAAAAGACAAACAAACATCAACAGAATGTAAGCCAAGGTGTACAACACCTTCAGAACTCCTCTATGTTCACCAGTAACAGGATATAATAAACAAATTACCCAAAAAGATCAAATATGGGCTCCAAAAGAACAAAGAATTTAATAGTACCCACTGCATTTCTATAAAAGTAAAGAGATGAGAGAAAAAAACCCCAGACTTCTGTATCTCCTTAAGATGCTTAGGGAGTTGAAAGCTTTAAACCATTAAGTTTTAAAAAGCTCTCACATTTGAATAAAATCTGTCACATACTTTGTTGCGTTTTGATGGGAAGGGCAGCTGAAAGATATCCCAGGGGAAAGCATAAGCCTTTGTTCAGCCTCACGGTGTACTTCACTACAGAAGGTTTGTCACAGTGTCGGTGAGGTGGCTTGCATGTATACCCAAAGGGCCAAAGACTCAGTCCCAAGAGTGAAGGCTGGTTTCAGAAACAAGCTTTGGATCTTCCCAGTCCCTGCCACATCTTCGAGGAGATCCCAGACATCGTGAATGAGTTATACAAGGGGAGCGAAGCTTTGAAGTGACAGTGAGTTGTATGAAGGTCCTGAGGAGACCAATCCATTTGAGCATTTCAAGACAAAGTGCAGAAAAGCAGACACCCAGGTAGATGAAAGAGGCACCAACTGTGCGTTAGCTCAGATGTCTTAGCTCTGGCACTATCAGCTGCCCTTGCCTACATTCCATAGAAAAACCTGCCCGGAGGAAGGAATTACATCAGAAAGAGGAGACTACCTAGCGGGACACTGGGAAGCAGCAATGCCAAACGGGCAAAGCACAGGATGTCACATTCAAGCATCGTCTCTGAGCGACCTTTTAGCTGAGAGACTTCTTTTCAGTGACTCTGAATCTGCTTTTTCTTTATTTAGAGTAGTCAAGAAGAGGTGGTAATTCTTGCCAGTGATTTAAATCAAGGAGGGTGGTTTCAAGGCATGCCAGGGTAAAGGAAGTAATATCTGTGTTCTAGTACATTTAGATGGTAGAGGTTTTATTTCCCCAATAAAGCAGCAGCAGCAAGTTTGCACTAGAGAATTCTGGAAGCTTCTCTACACTGAAAACCAAGGTGGAAAAACACAAAGGTATCTTACCCATAAAGCCAGAAAGGCTTCCCGGGGACTTCAACCTGAAGCATAACATGGTAATTTCAAACAATTTTCATTTCCTCTACAAACCAGCTTCATTAGTTGATCTGAAGTCATTGGAGCGTTGCTTATTCTGATGAAGTTTCCAATTCATAACCTGCTCCTACTAAAAATCTGCTAACTCCACTGAAGTTTTATTGCCACAGTCATAATGATTCAAACACTTTCATAAAACCTTGAGATCATTAAAATCACTGTGTATAAAGAGTGCTAACATCCTGATTAAGTGACCCCTGAAGATTTATATTCCCATTTGCTTTTAAATGTACATGTTTCCACGATCTTCAAATACAAGTTGAGCAGATTTACAAGAAACTTCAGCACAGGTGGAATTCCCTTCCTTCAGCATTTCTGACCTCCGAAGGGGAATACAAGCGAGAAATGTGATATCATAAATGCTTGCTCAGCAGTAAAACAGAGCCTCTTTGCACATATCAAAGATCAACGTTGTAAATTTTTATGACAGTACTGTATAGGGCTGCTAGCTTAGGGAAGAAAAAGCAATACAATATTCCTTTGGGGCACTGACTGACTAATACAAACATATCCATACGCAGAATTTCAGTCTAATGTCTTGAAGAAGAAAACCAGAAAAATTAAGCAAACACATTCAGCTTGATATCATATTTAGCAGTTTTATAACAACGAATTTAATGTAAAAAGTTGGTATTTGTGCATGCATTGAAAACGCTGCTGATAAGGAGGTGATGAGAACTAGCAACATACATTGAAAGTAATGACTCCTCCATCAGTCAGAAACTACTAAAAGCCTTTGCCTGAAACTGAAAACTGTCTCTCTTTTTATTACCATTTATGATTTCTATCACATTGATTCAGTAAAAATGTGTTCTTAAGAAGTATCTTCAGTCACATACTGAATTTGATTATATCCCAAACAATACAATATATAAGGCAGAACTTGTGATACTAAGCTTCATTTCTTGGTAGATTTAGACTAAGAATAAATCCAAGGCTACTCAAACATGTCTGAATAGACTGAACAATTTAACATTTAACAAAAACTGATACGCAAAGAAGGAAGCTATAAAATGGTAAATCCCAGGATTTGCTACAGATATTGAAAGAAAACAAGCCTTCCGGTATTAAGATGTTTTTTTAAGTTAACAGTGCTACGGCACGAAATTAGGAAAAGCAATTTTATGGTGCATATTTTAAAAAATTTGCCCTCAAGTAATTCCCCTTGCAAGCTTAAACAGAAATTCTGCCAAAATGCCAAGTGATTATTTCTTACATTGTATTCACAGGGTTATTTGAGGTTGCTTGAAAGGGCCGTAACAACAAACAAAATGCTGACAAAAGCCACAAGAAACAAGAAAAGTCATCATGATTAAATGAGAAAGTAATCCAACCAGCATTGTTTCTCAAGTGACACAGTTAATACCCAGACACAAGACTATAACTAGATACTAAATACCAGTTCACAAAGCAAAAACAGTGATTCATTTTCATAAAGCCAGACGTCCTCAGGATGTCTCATCTCATATTGTTGCTTGATCTTTTATTTCCATTTTTTCTGCTTGACTGCAATGATTAGGAAGTAGTTTTCATTTGGGATCTCTTTATATTGCATTTTAGCTTATAACCAGTTTGCATTGGCCATCCAGAAGAAGATTCAAGTTGCTAACTTCTCATGTCATTTTAACAGTAAGCTTAAACACAAAGCAGAAGTGTCATTTCAAGCAGAGAGAAGACCGTTGTTGGCATCCACCAGCTGTTGCTTAAAATGAGTTATACTTGAAGCACCTTAGACCCCTCCCAGAATACATATCTAACTAGGAAGCTAACACTATGATTCACAATTGTATTTAGACTAAAACGCAGTTTCCTGTGCCTACAGTGGTGTTTAAGTTCTCCAGTAAAACGACTCACCATGGTTCCAAAGGGTATAGCTCTTGAAGCATGATAATAGATGGCTATGAAGTTAATGAAGAAGGCAGTTCCACACACCATTGCTGGAATAAGGAAGGCTCCAATGAACATCTGCTTTATCCATCGCCTTCCTGTAAGAAGAAACATTTCAATGGAACTGGTGAGGTACAATGTCTTTGGTTTAAAAAGCTATTGCCAAGCTCTCCAGAATCTAGGTGTTAGACAACTTCTCCCCACAAAAGGTGAAAGTAGTAAGTAACAACATACTACATCAATACATGAGCCAAGAGTCAACTAACATTTTCATGTGATCCTGGCAACTTACAAGATGCAGCACATTAATCAATTCATTAGGCCAGGTAAAAAGACAGGAGAAGGGATACAGCGTGAGAATATTCCAGCTGGAGAACAGCATATGCTGACTAAGCTGCCCAAAGAAACTGGGGTATGAAACATAAGTGTGCATGTAAGCTGCAGATTAGCAGAGTCAGAGAGAGCAGAGCTGGCCCTGCACACAGCCTGCTCACACCCTGAGAACACGGGAGAGCTCAGCTCTGCTCCCGGGACAACAGCACTGCAGCTGCCTTCAGGCAGCACCTGCTCCACGCCGCCTGGACCCAACTATGCTGACTCCATACATTCAGGATGCATTAAGGAACTGGCTATCCCTGGTATAAAGCAAAATTCCACACATTTAACATACAGCAAAATGGAACTCAGGCATCTTCAGCAGCAGCAAAGGTAGAGGGAAAGTAATTTCTAAACCCCAGGCATAATGGGAACCGCAACACTTGTTAGCAGCTATTACTACGTTCAGAGCTCCCTGAGCAGCCCAGAAAAAATCCCTTGAGCGATACTTTAAGAATTGTCACTGTCTGTATTCCCTTTACTTTCGATGCTCTTAAATATAGTCTGTATTTAAATTTAATACACCATAGATGCATCTGTAATATGCACCAAATAAAATAAGTCAGAAAACTAGCATATGCTTTTCAAGACATCGTATGTATTTTCACTACGAGCCAACACAATCAGCATCACATGGTCTGATACATTTATCTGTAAAAAGAAATGCAAATCGCTCAACTATATAGCACAGTACATTTTAGAACAGCAACCCTAATTTACCCAGATCTGTTTTTCTACACATCGCTAGGTTTATATACAAGCCACATGAAAAGAAACCTCTAACCTCCAAACACCATAGATCAGAGTGCATTCTGAGACTGAATACTGACAAGTAGGTTGTGTTAAAAGGACAGATTTTCTTTTGCTAACTTACCAGATTTTTTTTTCCTAAAGCACTATAGAAGAGAAGATAATAGATATATATTAATCTTTTATTGCAGCATAGGGAATGGAGGAAGCTAGTGGACTGCAAGGATGTCATAACTCAGAGGAACCGTGGGGAGCACTTGAAGACAGCCTGTCCAAATCCGTTACATCAATTTTATTGGGCTACTTCTCTCCACTGATACCCATTTTGAATTTGCTAAGCATAGAGTACAGTCTAGAAAGTAGAATAACCTTCTTTAAAAGACGCTATAAACAGTTTTACACATCAACAATTAATGGTCTAGTAAGTACTGTATACTCATCCTTTCTGTGTTAGTAGACCTAACGCCCCCAGTACTTACAGAGGAGGGCTATGCAGGAGTCTCTGGAGAAGATGACATAAGGTGTTTCACAGCACGTTACGGAACAGGGAGAGACTATGATACTCTCTGGGTGCCATGAGCCAAACAATTATATACAAGAGTGTAACAAGCAATCCATAAGACACAACTGTTAGTAGTTCTTTAGCTCTTATGACTTTAAAATTAACTAAAGACCTCAGCTATCTTTACCGAGAAAATGCAGCCAATACCAACTAGGAAATAATATGAAAGTTAAATACATGCAAATTTTTTCCTGTTTATTAAGAATTTAATGGATTCCATCTGAATTAACTAACTACATGAGGACCTTTCTATATTACTGCAAATCAGAAAATAATGATTTCTCCACTTAACGTAACAATATAATGAAAATGCTCAAACATGAAAACAATTTACCTCCTTGTCTAGCATAAAGGCTTCCTCCAAAATATCCATTCACTGGTGATGTTGCAGCATAAACAAATATAGCTGTACTAAGCATTGATCCTCTCCTACAAGAAGTGATTTTTTGGTAAATGAAAGAGAGAAGAAAATAGTATTAGAGCAAAATATTACAGTAAAATATGTGCATTTAGCAGCACCAGTTATTTAATATTTTTATATAATGTAAAAATTTAAAAGTGCTTAAATTGTAAAATCTGTGTACGAATGTGAACTGTTTATATCCAAAGCTTCGACCAAGTCTAATTCAGTTGGGGGGTTTGGGGGGTGGGTGAGGGGGAAGAGTTCTGACATACTACATTCTTTCCTAACATGCATTTATTTTCACTGGAGTACAAAAATCACACCTCCAATCAAAACACTGTGACATTTGGATGTGTGCACCAAATTATTTATGTGACATACACTGTGTAAGACTCAACTACTGCAGAAAAAAGGTCCTCTTTACTTAATATAAAGGCCAGTATTAACAAAAATAATCTAAGGTTGTAAATGATGTTTCTGCCAACCCTCAGAAATTAACTTTTAAGATCGAAAGCATTAAACTTATAGAATATTAGAAAACCTGACTTAAAAGCTATAAATAGTATAATGAAGCCACAAATCAGCATGAAGTAGTCCAATCAGAAGAGTCTAGTAATTTTTAAATTATCACCTCATTAAATGCTGGAGTACTCATTTTGGCATATTTTTTTCCTGAAATTTTACTGGCAAAGCTAGTAATTTTAAATTACAAAAGCCATCTCCAAATACATTTTTAAAAATCATGTCTAAGAATAGCAAGATAAACTGATATCCATGAATAGAGCTGTTTCCCATGTCCTGCTGCTACTCTTCAACAGCAAAAAGCAGCAGGTTTTCAGCCAGCTAGCTGTACTTTCTTCAAATGAGCTGTTCTGAGAGATTCCAGATGTTGGCATTTCAGCTTTTGATGAACCATTACTGGATGCCTGCCCTACTCAAAGAAGTAATCTTTAGTACAACCGGCTTCCATGACTGCACGAATTGAACTAAGCAAATATACCTGCTGGTCACACACACTAAAGGACTGTTAGGCTAACATTTGCTTCTTAAAAAAAATCAGCAATGGTTCCATTTTAGAAAGCTACTGGTTAGATAAAAACCAATTTTAACATTTGTCCTAACTTAAGACAATTTAGAAACATGTGCAGACCCCCAGAAGACCAGGCACAGTCTGAAATAACACATGTAAGTCCAGGCTACCTGTAAAATGACTGGCAGATGTTCCTCTAAAATTATTGACCGGCAGATGTTCCTCTGAAATTACCTCAAAACTTCCTGTTCTTGAGCTTACTCCCTTGTGATCCAAACATTCTAATGTAAAAGCTTCTTAATCCACAAACCAGTATCAATAAATTAATAGCTGACACGACCACATTTTGCTGAGAGACTTTTAGCCCATACCAGCTGCATGATCCCTAAGAGTTTTAGCAGAGCTGAAGAACACTGACAGGCAATCATTCTCGTGATTCTGGTTTACAGCTTTTTTCACTCACATCATTATTTTTCTAAACGGCAGAACTGTCTGCACCAGATTTGGTCAACTGTTCCGTTACACACCCAGAATTAAATTAACTTTGAAAGTGATATAAAGGCCTACTGCAATGAAAGACTAAGTGTACATATATTTTTAAAAATTACTGTTCTGATGCATTTTACAATTGCCATTACTAATTTACAGCTTCTCTACAGTGCACAACATTCTGAATGGTTTCATTCCTTCCCTTAAAGGATTGACATGCTGTACAATTAAAAATGTGTACATCAGTCTAGCCAGAAGTGTAACCATGGGGCACAAGGGGGCAAACACACCACACGAAAAATGAAAATATGCCAAGATACTAGTACTATGGAGTGGCTTGTTAAACACACCGTTAAAAGAACTCAAAACCAAGAGTTCTCTCTAGTGGCACATTAGAAGTATTACAACTTGTTAAAATCAATAGTAACAGGAGAAAATAGAACAGAGATATGAAATTTTAGTCACCGCTTAAAACAAAGCGCTTGTTAAAAAAAAAAAAAAAAAAAAATAATCAAGATTCCCCACAGTACCCAAAATACAATCACTACAGAAACAGATTAAGTCCATCCAGGACATCAAAAATCTCAAACACATAAAAGGTAAAGGAAGAGAACTAGGTGAACTGTTAAGTGGTGTGTTAAATTTAAACTTGAGTAGTATTTATTTGTTTCAAATGAATTCTTTCCAGTCAGGACCACAGCCCACCTATTGCTGGAGGTTTTACAGGCAACAGAGGCAGAGCACCTATTCAAAAGAACTGAAGAAATTAAATCTCCATCCCTGAGAAGACTTGTGGATAAGATTGGCTTAATGCGTTGTCAGCAGTAAATAGGACCATTCACAACACAGCACGCTCCTACCAGTCTTTACCGGACACAGCCGGGAAAATAAGGTAAGAAATACAGTAACTGTCACTCCAGATGAAACAAGGGAATGAAATATGTACCTTTCAACATTTACTTCCCATATAATCTACCCATGATGCTGCAGAACAAACTAGTTGCTCAATAAATCATGTGAAAAGCAAGCATTACAAGCCTTAAATTAGGGGAGACCAACTCACATGGTAAGAGTAGGACAAAGGTTCGTTACAACTTAAAAGAGCCCTTATGAACACTAAAACTGATCTGAAGATAAACACTAAAGACACTCAAACACTTCTTTTTCCAGGCCAGTTAGAACATTCGTTTTTGCAATTATTTTATTCATTTAAGCATTTGCATGAATAAGGCATGGCGCAATTATACTTACTCTGTGTATAGATCTTCTATCATTGCAACAACAATGACTATAAGAGACACAGCAAAAATTTGACAGCCAGAACCAATAAGTGATGAAAATATTAGCGGATGACTGGATGGTCTAAAAACATCTCCATGGACCTGCTTCCACCCATACTCATCACCCAGATCTCTGTCCTAGGAACAGCAACAAAAAAGTTTTAAGTCTATAGTCATGACAATTAACAGCAAACACACATGCTAGGCATGTATTAAAAGTCTGATTTATTAAAGCAACTTCAGATACAAGTATGTCTTCTCTCCTGAGTGCATCAAATCTAGGAGAAAAGTTTACTTTTCAGATGCTTAGGAAGACAAGAAAAATTACTATCTGAATATTGTGCAGTAAAATCTATCAGATTCCCTCCTTGTCCCTAAAATCCTCTGGAGTGCTTAGGACTACACACAGGCTTCTGTTACACACTCAGAACAGACCTCGTTCAGCCAAAGTGTAGATATGAACATTAATGCAGTGACTAGTTGCAACTTAGGACCATGTTACAAAGAAAACTAGTAACACTTTCAAGACACACTTAAGGCAGTTTCCTGTCCAACTGAAGAAAGCCAGAGCTACTAACACAATGAACATACAGAGAAAACAATAACCCTTAAAAAAAGATTTTAGAAGTGTGAATGCAGATCTTACCATATCATCCATTTCTTCCTCCTTGCTGTATCTCGCATAATCTTTTCGCAAAGTTCTCATTAATATCATAGACACTAGGCCAACCAGAAAGATCACCATCATAAAAGAATTGAAAATTGAAAACCAGTGAATCTACAAAAAGAAAACACATCCCTAAGATTTAGAACTGTAAAAGTGTTTCAAATTTGTTCCAATACGGATAAATGGTTGCTTAGCAGGACAGCTTGTCAGCACTAACCAAGTAGCAACAAACCCATGTTGTAAGTAATACTAAATTTGTGGAAAGTCCTACCAAAACTGGCCTGTGGAATGCCCTACGTAAAGCTTTTCAACAGCCAAGCTGGCTCATGATGAGGCTATCACAGCTCTGTTAAGCACCAGCAAAGTTCAAACTGGCTGTGCGTGCCCCCTTGGTAAAGGAAAGGCAACGTGACACACAGCTGCCTGCCTAGAGAAGTGGCTTCAGCAGTAAAAGAGATACAGCCACAAAGCTAAAGGAACCATCACTTTGCACAAAACCAAAATGAGCAGCAGCATTATTTTGCCTCTGACAATCACATCTTCTGGTTTACACCAAGGTCCAAACACAATCCCAAACCCCTAATTTCAGAAAGTGCTATAGCTGAGTATACTACCCTTAAGGAGATTACAGCCACAGGTTTAAACAATCACAACTAATACTGCCAACCGGTTTAGGCTGATGCTTTTTGGTTTGCATTTACTTCAGTAAAAAGTGGACATATGACTAACTGCAGTTATTCAACTTACAAGTCGTATGGTTGTGTCCCTGAAACTTATCCCTTCCAATCATGGGAATATGTTTTCTTGAACTGTGTTGTATTTGCTGCAGGCTTGAAGCTTGCCTGCACATTTACTGAAGCACTCTAAAAAACTGGAGCCATCCTATTAGAGCAACAGAACTAACAGTCTGTTCTAGAAACAGTTGTAGACCTGTCTGTTTCATTGTCCCAGAACACCTGGAACATCCAAAAAATTCAAAGATGTCATCCAAAAATTCCATGACATCTTCCAAACTAAAGCAATCATTTTGAAGGGAATTTTTTGTAAATTTGTCTTAGAACAATACATACTCTGTGCTGAAAGAAAGATGGGTCAAGATACTTGTCAAATCGGTCCTCAAACTTCACATCTGATTTCTTCCATTTCACCTAAAGAGAGAAAAATGTACACTTGAAAAGCTCATTATAATATGTTCAGCTAATAGTCACATGCAGAAACCCAGAACACTTTAAAAATCATCCACTTCAGATGTTTTCTTCAATATGAACCTAGGTTTTGGCAAAAACAATGGACTGATCTCTACAAAGACTGTTATCTACAGGTCAGACATAGAATGAACATCAGCCACCTTGCTTCATGGATCTAATCTTGCCTGTCCTTATGTTTAAGAAGGAAGAACCAGCCTTACGCTGCCTCAGCTCTCACTGTCTCCACAAGGCTAACCAAAGATGCAAATAGTTGCCAAATACAACAAACCTTTATCCTGATTACAGAAGGAACTCAAAAAGATACTCACTGAAGGTGCAAAAACCAAAATCCAAATGACCCTATTTTTCAGGTTTGTCAAAAAATAGTTCAAAGATGATCTTTTTTTCCCTACGGTAGATACCTGCAGGGGTATACATTTGAAAAATCTTCCCAAATTTGCCCAAGATTTCAGAACAAAGTTTAAAGAAAAGAAGCATGTTTAAACATGTTCAGGAATGACATGCTAGAAAGCAGTGGAATTTTTCTAAAGATTTTTTTTTTCCTTTTCTGACAGCACACTCCCTTTTGTCAACACTTCCATGCGCTGTGTTGCATGAAAAGAGGCTTGTGGAAAACGTTATCAGTGTTCATTGAGTGATGACACTCCCCTCTACTTCTGCACCCTGAATGGCAGCTGAGATCTGTTTTGCTGCCATGCACTGAGACTTGTATTAAGTGAAATCAACTGTACCTAAATTCTCTGAGTACAATGCCCAGGAAAAAAAGATGTGGTCTAGCAGAAGTGAGGGAAAAGAAGATATAAGAGCAGATTTAAAACAGATGCTATTAAGAAAGAAAAGGGCATAAACTGAGATACAAGCTGGCTGGAAGGGAACTGGATAAAAGGGATCAAGCTGGACTCTAAAAGACATTAAAATTTTAAAAGCTACAAGCTAAAAGCTGCAGCCTAAAATCTGTAAGACCACAGCATTCTGCAATCTAGACGCTTCAATTGCCAATAAAATAACTCTGAAACCTGCTGCAAAAGTATGTGTTTATGGCCACACTACTGCAGGGTTACTGCATACTACTGCTATCAGTTACTACACTAGCTGCACAGAGGACTGCTTTCAATTTGGAAGATTTAATTATACTAATGGAATATATGGTGCCAAGTATTTTTCAGAATTTTTGCAAGATTGTTTTCATTTTAATTTTTAAATGTAATTTCAGAAACAAAACACGAATCTCCACTGAATTTTTTCAAAGGCATGCCAAGTTCAGGAAATAATCAGGATTTTTAATGATCTTAAAATAAATGCAGCCCCCTTGTGCATATCTTTTTAAAATACATGACACCTATATATCAGGAACTATCCTTTCCAACATATGTTCTCTTATTCAGTATAGAAGAAAGCATATAAATGCAGATTTAATACCCTTATAGGCCTAGCACTCACCACAGTCCCGAGACAGATTAAAAGCCCCAAGACTGAAGTATTACTCACTTTGAGGTATGATATTAATGTTCTTCAGTTCAAATTACAACCTTCTTCAAGATTAGTAGCTCAAAGCATTAATAGCTTTCCACACTGTTTTAGGCACACTTCTCATTAGAGCATCAGCCACCAAGAAGCCACCACTGCTTATAATAAAACCACCAGAGACAATCTGTGAATTAAACACCACACACGTGCCAGCCCAGCAATTGCCCAGTGGTGCCAACAGAATTGGATAGTTAACTCTTGAGCTTTGTACACTAAAAAGTATTTCAAGAGAACATCTAATGGTACTGTCATTACTGGCAGCTACATAGTCCTGTCTACCTCAAAATTCACAGAGCAAATGGACTTCACGATGCTGGCAGAATTTGATGAAGTAGAAAATTTCAAAATTTCTACGATCAATTTTGCAGTAGAGATAGGGAGAATAGTGTAAATGCAATTCTAGAAAGCACATATAAAAAACAGTTACTTGCATTTCAAACCATACAACTTCATCAGGCGAAGACAAACGTAATAGAAGATTTTATTTCAGAGGATATTCTTATGCTGACACCTACTGTTAACACACTGTAGAAAAGCCAGCACTGAAGAACCAGTTTCAGTATACAAATGTGGTGAACGTGAGAAGTGAACCATTACAGAATTAAGTAGCATCAAATAAAAAAAGGAGGAAAATGGAAAAATTTAATTTGTTACCTCAGATCAGCAAATTTTGTTTATTCATTACCTTTTAGCATAGCACTTCAATATAACAGCAGAGGGCCTCAGAGAAAACCTTACTATTAATATTATATAAATAAGACAAATTTCTACTGCTTGCAAAGTATGAAGGCAAAGTACAATGCATTTTGGTCCTAGCTCAGAACCCATTTAAATCTGTGATGCAAATGTCAGAGCTCTAAATGTTACAAAAATGCGTACCTACTGGGGAGTCCTCTACACTTCTCGTCTCCATACTTTTGGGGACATCTTTCTTTCCCAACAACACACTTTTCTGCAGATTACAGAAGCTTCAGTTTGTTTGAAGTGTTTCAAAAATCATCATTTTACATTTATTCTTAATAACCCTATCAAGGTTTTTCAGTAATGGAAAAAACCATACTGGAAGGAGTGAAGATGCACCTTCCTCTAATATAGCCTGATGTATCAATATATAGTTGTAGGTATACAAGTACCTATCTTTGAGCTACTGCACCATGTAGAATTTCTTATTACAGATGCATCACCAAATTACTTACTGAATACGACATCTGGATTTTTGTGTTTGGTACCAGTTTCACCTTTCCTTCACTGGTCAGATTGACATCTACAATTCTATTTCCATTGTAACCGATTTCAAGTTTTTTGTAAGTCCAAAGGTAATAATCTTCTCCATTTTCATCTGCTTCTCCAACAATGCCTGCATAGGAAACAAGTGTAAGCGTCTATTACAGGTATGCTTTTCAAACAGTCTGTAATTACTTTTTTTGAAATATGTATTACAAAAGTTTTGCCAGCTAATAAAGCAACATAACTACAGTAAAGAGAACACAGCAGACCTTATGCTCTTCTTTTCAACTCTAATACCTGGATTACATCTTCAATCCACAGGTATAATGCAAGAAGCATTTTGTAATGGCATTAGAAGAAAAAAGCATGCAGCTACAAACACTACAGAAGAAACAGAAGACACAACAGTTCCTCTAGTTTTATTTGGAATTCTTACCAGATAAATAACTAACTGAATACAGATTTAATTTCCATGAACAGAACTTAGCTAAGACCTCTGTATTTCCCCATCTCCCATCTATCCCTTCATTAACTTTTCTTCTTCTTAAAAACTTTACTTTCATTCTGTATTTCTCATTAGTTGACTCCCCAACACATACTTCTTGCTCTCATGTGCACACAAGCTTCCAATGTTGGCCAAGAATTACAGTTTTGACTACTCTCTTTGTTACTTTCACTGAAAAATTCAGAAAGTTATAATTTACTTGGAGATTTTTATTACCTCCCATATGGAAAGCTGCTCAGATGCTCCTGGAGCATCAGAACTCAATTGAACTCAACACTAGCCATGATTAAGTTCTTACCTTTCAATAAATTACTGCAAAATGTCTGATGTACTACAGAAAAATTCAAGAGAATGTACTCCGCTGGGGGGGGGGGCGAGGTGGAGAAAAAGGCAAGTCTAGGAGTCACCAAGCTCACAGGTTATAAGCATGACCTTTAATGTCAAAAGCATCCGACCAAAGATCACATACAAGATGGAAAGCCACAATAAAAGCACCACTCAAGACACAAAAGGTGGGGTGGGTGGGGGGAAGAACAAGTAGGTGAAGGATATGGAACAGGTTATCATGAAGCAGCAGGTACATGAAGGAATGGAACTTGTGCACTACCTGTGCTTTCAATTTTCAAGGTGGTATATTTCTGTCACGTTTCTTACTCACGCTCATCTGTCTGGATTGCCTTGTATATGCCATCCACATGAAACTGGTGCCAGTTTGTGCCTATGCCATACAGCCTAGCACCTGGCATACCATCTGTTCCCATGGTACTACTCAAAACCATCACAATACAGACCTCTAAACTACCTAAAGGACATCCTGATCATCACTACCTGAAGGAGTGCACTAGTGGTGCTCCATATACTTAGGGAGATGTCCTGAAACAGTCAAACCTAGCCCCTCCGCTGTGGGATGGCAATTCAGGGAAAAATAGAAGATGGAATCATTTTATCTGAATGCCCTTAAAAAAACCTGGTTGCCTTTTTCAGGTCAGAAAATAAAAGTGTACACCTTCCAAAGCCCTCAAACAGCAGTGTGAAGTCATTATCCTTAGTTATCAGCAGTTAAGAAAAGTTATTTTATGCCTAGCCTTTTCTGAAACTAGATTACTTCTTACTGGATATTTTGAGGGCTTCCTAAGGAGAGTTGCAAATATTAATGGTTGTGTGTATGACTTTGACATCAGTAAGCCTTACCAAGGTGGAAAACCATGAAGAACATAGACATGAACTTAACTAAAGTTTGCCAGGAGACAGCAGGAGTGCCACATATCCATCTGGATGAGCCCAGAGAAGTGAGTGGTCTGCTTTAAGAACAGAATTAAACAGAAGTTGCCTAGAGTTCTCAGCAAATATTGACACCATCCGAATCCTTTTCCTTTAAACTCTTCAGACTACTTAACTTGTTTTGGTAGCACAAAAAAAAGGACTCTACCCACTTATATTTAGGGAACAAAATTTTGGTTTAATCTGGCTACAAGACACAAATCAACAATAAAAAAAATAGTGGACTGGGTGATACAGTACATAAAATACATGCTGGCTAGCAGCGTTATCAGGAAAGGCAACCCAGTTGAAGTGGATCACCATGACAGCCTTCACATAGCAACAAAAAAGCCATTTCAGCACAAGATATTTTTAATGCAAGCTGAGGGTAACCAGTTCTGGACGCTACCTGAATAAAACAAAAAAAACTCCTCAGTAATCAGAGTATGTCAGAGATGCCATCATAATTACTAAAGTTCTTACTGCCATGTATTTTAACCAGTCCTAATGTTTTTCATCACAGTTACTGAAATTAACAGCTATGTAATGACACTCAATCAAGCAAAAGATACTAGTTTTCTTAGTATCTCTGCCACCACATGTGGTACTAGGCAAAAATCTATACAACAGAGTCAACAATAAGCTGGAGGAGCCATGTGTACGGTATCACTCATGCCACATTCATAACAGAAATCTTTATAATAAAAACTGTTCAGTGAGCAGTAAATCTCGGAGCTTTAAGTTTGAGGCAGCACTCAGAGCCTGCAATATTCCTATAGTTTAACAGAGACCCAGCAAAACCAGAATTCATGCAGATAAGCTATTATTCACTTTTCTAAACTGTACTTGGAACACAAAGGTCAGAAAGACTTGCAGGGAAACACTTCTAACCAGTTCAGATGGATTCACTCTTTTCTCAGCCCCCCAACAAGAACTGCTTAATTTTTTGGAATAAAACCAGGCTAATACTGATTGACCAATCTGTGGTCCTGCTAGTTTTACCTGGCCCCCGGGAGACACAGACCACTTGCTTTCACACCTGATGTCAGACTGTACCCTTGCATAATATTACCAGTAATTATGATGCTGCACTCATCTATTAAGTATTACCACTTGCAGTCCTGGTTCCAAACAACTATCAAAACCAGCCTCTTAATATCATATGAAGATAATACCTAGATTCTACATGTTCATTAGCTGTAGCATTAGGAATGACTTCTTGTGCATATAAAGCATATTACTGAAGAACATTAAAAACACTGGAATCACAGTAAAACAGATTTTTCAGCTGAGAGCATAAAATGTAGTCAGTGTGTAGAAGATTTAGTAAGTATATCTGTTCTTTGATATTTGAGGAGAAAAAAAAATGTTCTCAATTAAGATCAGAAAAATGAGTTCTAGAAGAGAAAGTCCCAAGATTTGCTAGCCACACAGGACTCCAAAGAAGCCAGCTTAGCATCCATCACCCTTGGGCAGTCTAAAGCCTACACAGCTGTCACTAGTGTAGGAAAACCATTCACTCATCTTTTGCTGAAGGGCCAAAAGCATAAAAAAAAATATTATAGCAACAACTGTCACTCATGCATGCTTTTGAAAAGCAAATTGCACAAGAAGTATAGTACAGGCCACACACATTAATTAGGGTCTACTGCAAGCCCTGCCACAGAGCTGTAACACATGCTAAGCTAATCTGCTGGAAAGAATGAATACAATATAGGAGTACTCCTGTCAGGCATTATAATGTTATCTCTTAAAAACAGATACATTTTAAAAAAACTAGAACCTTTTTGACTAACAGATAAGTAATAGATACATAAATAAATATATAAAGTACCGGCATTTCTGGCTGGGACCCATGTTTATTAGATAGCTACTTTATAAAATCAATTAGAATTGTAAGAGTGAGCGAAAAAATCACCCTCTGTCAGAATGAATGAATGATGGGTAGCATTATTCAGCATACTACCTATCAAAAGACTTTTGTCATGTGGCTTGAACTGTGTGTTTGTAGGTGGTGTGGGATTTTGTTTATTTTG
Source organism: Falco cherrug (assembly GCF_023634085.1). Taxonomy (NCBI): domain Eukaryota; kingdom Metazoa; phylum Chordata; class Aves; order Falconiformes; family Falconidae; genus Falco; species Falco cherrug. Next base: position 3,430,141 of record NC_073705.1, read on the forward strand.
GGCAATTTTACCTCTTTCATGGAACACAGGCAACAAAGACCTTACCTTAAAGCGTTCTGTGGTGCTTTTCATTTCCCTTCAGTTTATATCTACAACAGGGAGGTTAGTGCTTGGGGAGTTTGGTTGATTGCTACATCAGTGCAAAGCACAATCTGCAGAGCACTCTTTGCTAGGTATGTGATCACAGTTTACAAGGGAGTAACAAAAACCAGAGAGCTTAGGAGACAACGGCAATAAGGACACATAATTTTTTTGTTCAAGACACAAGCACTCCTAAGCCCAGATTAATAATACTCAGCAAGAACATTTAAGAACTGTATAAGCACAAGTAAAATAAACCTTCACATAATCACTGACTGCACATGCAAAACTGTTAAAAGCCACTAAATTACCGTAAAAGTAAATCAAACAGCGCTTGCATTAGTAATAAACACAAAAAACCTAGCAAAATATAGTTTAGATATTTGAAGAATTTTATGACAGCTGTTATTCATGAACACATTAACACAGACCTTATATCATACCTATCTAATTACCACTCAATCAAACATTTAAGAGAATTCAATCCCAGTAACTTGGTATTATTAAATCATTGCTTGAGAAACAAAACAGCTTTTCACTGATTTTTGTAATTCACTAGTACAAGCCATATTACTCTTCTTCCAATGTAATAATTCTTCAACTTATTTGTATTATTTGATTACATAAATTCTACATACTTGTGAAATTCCAATAACGAAGCTTAGTCATTTACTGTCTTCATGGCACCCACTAGCACAGAACTCCTGTAGTTGTAATCAAGTTTTTTATGCATAATATCACTTACCCCATATTGGCAAGTCATCAATATACATCTGGTACCAATAGTGATTTTTGATAGCGTACACAAATGCATCTCTTCTTCCTTTGTCCAGGTCAATTTCACAGTAAGTAGTCTGCATTACATCATCTGCAAAAAATTAAAGCACTTAACAATTAACGAGCTGGCTCCAAGCAAAGGCAAACCAAGCAAATGGAGCAATGGACACTGCTGGAGTCTTTAACCCCTCTTGGCTACCCTCAAGTAGGTAACAAAAGAAAGCATTGAAAAAGGAACGATTAAAGCAACTGCATGACTGTGTGTGTAATACTGCCCTTCCACATGCAGAAGCTTTCCCACAGACTGGATAAGGAAAGGTTTCAAAATATCATTTTGCTACTTCACCCACACTAAATTAAGATCCGTTAGCTGATGGCAGTTTTACCTGGACAGACTGTGAGACCTCTTTACTCTAACAAGGGGTATGAAATTGTTCTCTCTACATTTTAGTATAATCGGGCTCACTGACTAGGGATACTGTTTGCAAAAACTAAAACCTTTTAAAGTTCTCAGCAATTTTCAAGAAACTACCATAATGAAGAAACAAAGCAATTGGGGTAAAGGCAGAAAAAAAGATGGGCAGAAGATAAAACCAGGAGTAACATAAAGAATACACAAGAGGCTACATTTGGAAATAAAATAAATTCACCTTTGAGCCAGAAAGCTGTTTTTCCCCCATCTACAATCCACAAGTAATGTAGTTAGCAGCCATTCTTTCACATCCCAATTTCCTCCCCTAACGTTTCCTTTTCAAGTGAAAAAAGACAAAAGGGCTCATATGTACAAGAATTCAGGCAGCAACAGATTTAGAGACAAAAATCCTCCATCCACTACTTAGTAAATATTTTCGACTCTGCAAATAGTGAAGCAAAGCGAACATAAATCATTCTAGCTCCCCCTCTTTCCTCTTTTTGTCATCTCTGAAATCGAGGACCCATTTCTAGCAGATAAAATTAATCTGTGCCCCAGGAACAGCTCTAATCTGCATCTAAATTCAGCTTACTTTCTCCTACACACTAACCGCAATATAAAGCTTTATTAGAAAATAAAATCACCTGCACACAAAAAGCACCAGCAAGTAGACTATTTCCAACACAAACCATTATTTCTCTGATAAAACAATCTGTCAAAATGGAAATATGCACAGTTTGTCTGGTCAGGAAAACTGAAGCACAGCCCGGTGAAGCAAGACAGCAAGAAACCAGCCACGAGCAGTCTTGCATAGTTGCAGTGATTTCCTGCAGCCCTGGAGAAGACGGTGCCCCTGGCTATTCTGGAGTGAATCCGTCTCTTTCTCCTCTTTCTTATGAAAACTTCAGTATTTTCTATTTGTTTCTTCCAAGACCTAACAAGTGCACTCTAAGCTTCATTTTTTTACTGATAAAACACATTTTTCAGACTGCCTTACTAGGCAATAAAACTTTCACTTGGGAAAAAAAGTGTGTCACAAAACCACTCATGTCAACAAGTGTCCCCAAGAAGACTTTTAGACCATGGATTCTATGTTCAGGACCCATACTGGGACATTCAGGAGAGGGAAGCCATTAAGGCACCACAGCTGAAACACACACATACAAATCCAGGCCTCACTTTGCATTTATGCCTCTACTGAGCTGGATCCTATATGTTTAGGACTGTTGATTAAAAAAAAAAAAAAAAAAAAGCCTCTGTTCAGCACTTTTAAACATATTTTTTGGAGTCATCTTAACATTATTTAAAAGAAAAAAAAATCAGAAACCCTGTCTTCTTGATTTGTTGCTAAGTAGGGATGAATTCTTTCCAAAATACTTTATTGTCACTCTCTAGCAGTTTCATGCTGTACTCAAATAAAAGATTAACACTAATGTTAATTTTTTTAACTCACAAAGTTAACACAACAAAGCTCAACAGAGAGGTCAAATGAAAATATACTGTGATTTACAGTAAGGGTAAAAGAGAGACTGGTGGGGGCCGTGAAATGAAGCACTACCTGGTTGCAGGTGGCTCTCCCCAGACTGGTTCACCCACACACCCAGCGGCACCCGCACAGCTGAAGGACAGCATGGGGACAGGAGCAAGTGCTACTAGCGAAATAAAAGTCACATGAACTACAAGCGCTCTTTTTAGAGACCTTTCCCATTTTGTAGCCTGAATACAGAAGCCTTTGTTTGCAGTTATTAACCAAGACAAATTCAGTAATAGATTGTAATCTAATACCAAATTACTCCATGGGCTTTCAGACTCCTGGAATTTGCCAATTTTTTATTCATTTTTTTTTTTCACACTAACTGAAACAAGCCATTCTGCACCTAATACTCTATGATGTAAACAGTGGGTTTTGCTGCTGTAAAACCAACCAAACCAAACAACCAACCCAAACTACCAAAACCAAAACAACAACAAACAAAAGACTTTGAAATACTATTTGAAGCAAAATGACTGCACTGGCATCTAACCAGGCAGCAGATAGCCACATGCCACCAAAAAACTCTTCATCCATTTTTATGGATTTCACTCCCAGTGTTCAGAATACCAGAAGACATCACTCACTACAATCAACTGCAGATCAACTACATTATGAGTTACTCCAGTGCACATACACAAAACCCCAGAACAAACATTAGAAACAACCTCATTCAATTCTTGCAAAATGCAGGCATGACTTCACGTATGGTATATGATTTCACCCTCAGCTACACTACGCAGTACCGTTCCCTCCTCCCCCTAAACAACTGAATGAAGGCAAGAGGAATGACAAGCGCTCCTTTCTCCAACCACTGAGAACACCGAAGCTGTCATTTAGTTACAGGACAGGATTAGATGGTTAAGCATAAATCCACCGTGTTAAATGATTAAAGTCGCTTACAAAAGCATTCAGTGAAGCTGAAGTCTACTTCATTACAGCTTTACCAGATCTAAAGCTTTACCTGTGTTAGATAGCTCTTATCCAAATTATGGTTGTGTGTGCATCCAAAAGGAGTGTGAAGTTAGAAGTATGTGTTGTGTTGTGTCTACATCAGGGATGTCAAAGAGGTAACATCTGCTATGTAATACAGCTTCAGCAATGTCAATAGCACATTAAGCAAATTTTAAAAGCATGAAAGCAAGACTCATTACAAAAGCAGGTGCATTTATGCCAGATTGCAAATTTCCTGTGAACAGTCAGATCAACTGGGTTTTCTGCAAACACATAAACCACACAAAACCTCATTGTACCTGACCATCTCCCAGTACTGAACATAGTCCTGAATGGCTGTCGTATTTTCTAGAGGTGTTGCAGAGGGAAATCTTGGGCAAGGAGTTCTCATTTAGAAATATGGTCATTTAATAAAATTTCTAATTAAGTGCAAAATTCAGGTACGTTAAAACCCCTTTTCCCCTTCAAATTCATCTCCTCTAACTGATATTGTATAGCAATGTAAAAAATTAATTTCCTAATTGAAGTTGCTATGATCCCAATGTTCAATATATTTCATAATTCACTCTCAGGTGTAACGCAGAGGGTGTCAATTCAAGTACTTGAACGAACAACTGCACATATTACATAAAAAGCATTATTAGTCTAGATTTAGCTTGGCAAGAAATTAAGCAAACTGAAAACTTAGTTATATAACAATGGAAGCATATGTTAACAATGCATTACTTCACAAAGATGTTCATACAGATTTGAGAGCTGCAATAAGAACAATATTGTTCCTACTTGTAACAGAAGGGAAATCCAGCTATTCTGTACGGTTGCAAGCATCCTTCACGTGACACATTTTTAAATACCAAAAGAAACACTACTTCATGAATCCTTCAATACACTGTAGATTTGGCCCACCAGTCACCACTACAAATATTCACGTGCAAGCCTCCATTCTCAGAAATACATTTCTGCAGAGCCATAACTTTCCTATTCCATCGCAAAAACTCAGGCAAGGTCTGCTGATTCAACTGACAGTTCTACTTATGCAGTCTACGGTACTTCAGTTACTGACAGCTGCAGCCTAAGTAATTCTTTGAATATGACGAACAACACTGTTTCACACTTACCTGCTACTGCTGTCCAGTCAAACTATGCCGAGAACTGTTTTATACTGCAGAAGCTAATTTATTAGAACAATTCTAACTCCCCTTTACTTACTCCAGAGGACAAAAATCTAACAGTATAAAATCCAAATCTAATTCATTTTTGTAAACTCTTATGATACTCATTTAAAGTGGAAAAATACCTGCAATTGTTAGTCTTGCCATAGTCCCAAACACACATGAGGAAAAACTTGATTACCTGTTAACTCAGAACTGAGATCCAATGCAATATTCATGAAGAATATCCGTACAAGTCTTTCAGACAGTTGTGCCAACATTTTGAAAAGCAGGTGCCTATGGTTAGGTGTTTAAATGCACATTCAAGCATCTAAATGATTAGTGAAAGGTACCTGAGCTGTTCTTAATTATTTCAGCTTTAAATGTTAAAGATACTGAACACTCCTTGAAGCCATACCTTTTCCTTAAGTACATATGAATCTACTGGTGCCAAAACATAAGCTTCTACTTCTTAAGAAAAAAATCCAAAACCACAGATCACCAGCAACTCTGTTTCAGCTGCCTTGCAGCAATGTCTGGACCACTGGTGCAGAGGTAGATGGATCAATCACAATGAGATAAAATTTATCCATTAAAAAGAAAATTATTTCATTGATATAATCCAGCTACTATTATTTTTCTTAAAAAAGTGAACACAACTTCAGCCAAGAACAAGATCTGCTATTACAAGTCACCAGAAAACTGAGCTAATATCACATTTCAACAACCAAACTGGAACAGAATTCTTTATGCAAATGCTAAATTTTAAAGAGATGGTCTATGACATTTGGATTTTCCTACATGCATTGGATATAAATTATAGTGGTGTTACGACAGTTTTTAAGCCTGTAAAAAATGAATCTCAGATAGCAATCCTTTGCTCTGTTTTTTCACTTTAAAAACCTGTGTATCAAGGAGATCAGGGTTTCAACTAATTTTACATAATTTTATATTAAGTAAGTATTAATAACTAGTGCTACAACTAATTTATACTTGTTACTCTGAAGTTTGGAATAAAGTATATGAGTTGACTCCCATTCAGATTTCGCTTCATGGATCACTGCTACAAGTATTAAAGCACCTCCTGATACAGAAGCTGCTGCATGCCAGCTAACAGCAAAGAGATTATTGGCTTCATCTTTTATGTAGATGACACAGATTGTAAGAGAAAAAACTAGAAATGCACATGGACAGCTTCCCAGATCATGTACACGTACTTAAGTCATCAACCAGCTACCGTGTACCATCTGCTTTATAGAAAACATCTGACCTGCAGCCACTTTGGTTAGGAGTTGAATTCACTGCAGGTCCAATACAGAATGTCAATCTGCACAGAAAGCCAATGTGCTAGTAATAATAAAAAATACATTTTTAAAAAGCAACAAAGGACATGGATGAAGAGGACTGCCCCACCTGCTGGGAAACGTACCAGCACATCAATCACTTACACTGGCAAGCCATAAACACCCGATTCTTTTTGAAATCTCTGCTCTTCCATACTCATTCAAAGCCTCTTTTGAAAGACATAATGCCCAGTCTATCTGGAAGAAGAGACCCTAATGTAGCAACTGCATACTTGTAGTGCACTGGTAAAGCAATTAGAGGTGCAAAAACTGAAAAAAATTAGTATGAGTGGAAGACCAGACCTTAAACCCTAAAGAATTTGTACTCAATTTTTCACAATAAATAATACTTGTAATGGACAAAATCTAAAGCTTTCCATGTCAAAACATCAGCACAATGAGTTGTGAATCAGAATCTTGAAACTCCTAACCTGAACGCAAAATGAGACTTAAGGAAAACAGATTTACCTCTTGTAAAGAGCTACAGAAGACAACAGATAAACTAACATGGCAGAGAAACGATAAAAACCAAAACAATTACAAGATAAAAAAAACCACTGCACTTTTCTGCCATCCTGAAGTCTAGTCCAGGATGTTAGTCCAGGATGATCTGGGCTCCCTGCAGTTCTGAATTCCAAAAGACTTCACTTAACCAAATAGGAACGGTATCAGTTTCTACGTATTGAGGATCTGGAGGTTCAATATTACCCAAGTCGTACTTATTTTTGTTTAAAGCTTTTTTTCTAAGTGTTGGATTAAAGAATTACCAAAACAGAAACTCATTAAGTTCTTAATTATTAGAACATTTTACAGAAATATTTGAGAGCGTATTCACAGAAGAGTGGCTTTTATCCAATGCTCTGCTTTTGTGTACTTCCCTCAGAAATGGCAGAAAATACTCTGGAAAGCTAAACCACATCTGACTACAGACTACATGGTGGTCACAAAAGGAGACAAAAAGTACACTAAAAGTTTCATCTATCTTATCTGTCATTTCAGGAAAAAGAAGATGAACATGCTTTACAAATCTAAAGCAGCCTGACTACTGCATGTACTTCTGGTACAACAGAGGTTCTAGCTTTTTTTGATCACTACAGAAGAAAAGGTTTTCAAGCATTCCAGCCAGTTTCTGACCTTAAGCCAGTTACTTTCCTTCCCTTGATAGCATCTCAACACTTCCACTTAAAAACAGGTTACTAAGTTACAACCTCCACATGAGTAAGGAAAAGGGCAGGTCCAGGATGGAAATGCTGAGAAGTGAGCTATGGAACAGCACAGCCTGCTCAGTACTCCCACTCACAAAAGACTTGATCTAGCAAAAAATTGATATGATAGGGGAATAAATTAATTACAGATAATCTTCAGAAAATAAATCTGGGAATAGGTCATTTCAGAACATTAAACATTAACTCACTAACCTTCCAGTCTTTTCAATTTGGTGCTGCATCTAGAGAGTACACTTGCACTGGAATAATATAATCTCTTTGTAAAGATAAGGCAATTAAAGAAAGTAAAAATTACACACATAACTGGCTGTAAAAACAAATATTTATTGTATTCTGACAATAGAAGTTTTATTTAATCTTCACAGCCATGCTGAACTGCTGCCAGTTGCCTTCTCTGTTCTTTCCATTTTGCATTTTTAAGTGTATTCTACATGGTTTGACAGGAAAACTATTTCTCTCATACCGAGTAAAATTTTCAGCAGGCTGTAAGTCTTGCAAACCAGCAGTAGGACGGTTTTCCACTGTTTGTGCAGGTACAGTTCCGTTCTTAAAAGGAAAGATTCAACTCCAAATTCCTTTAATGCAGAGATGCTATCCTCTATGCAACCTAGAAATTTATCAAGAATCTATGGTTTTAACAACCTTCTAATCTTTTATTCCACTTACCCCAATTGTAACAAAACCATCAAGTCTCTTTAATTTTGCAGAAGACCAATTCTGGACACAACTTTTGTAACCTACGGAAACTAAGTCTCATCTGATTGCAAATGCTCTGACAGGAGATCCTAAGAGATCCAGTTAAGCACTGGTGATGCAATGAAGCATAACCCTCTAGGGGCAAAAGATACATATACACAGAAATCTAAACGGGAATATATCAATGTTACAAATCAATACAGACAAAAAGAATCTGTTGTTATTTAAAGCTGTGGAACTACCAGCTACAGATACCTGAAAGTACTGAGGGTACCAAAGAACACACACAGAAATTATGCAACAGAAGACGCAGCCCCTAACACAAGAAATGTATTTGCAAAAGAAGTTAAACGTCATCTCTGGAACAGCATGGAAAAAGGGAGAGGGCAGGAAGCAACAGATAAAAAACCAGACTAGCTCCATCCTGACCAGCATATGATGAATTAGAGCCAATAATACAAAGGTATTTGTCAAAGGTATTTTAAACTAGACAGTAACCAGAAGGATACAATAAAATTAACTTTGTGTTAAGGTAGGACTTTGAGCAAGAACCCTTGTGTTTAAAGGTATTCAACACCATATGAAAAAAATTACATCTTCATAACTGGTAATTCCAGAATCTTAATTCCAGTAAATAAACTTTTAATCATTCATATGCAGAAAGCTTAGTTTTACTTTATGAAATGCAATCAGTTACTTCAGAAGCATGTATCTGCTGCAAGCATCTTTCTTAAAGGGCACAAAAATGAAAACTTTACTGCAAACCGAAAAACCAATGGTAGTAGACAACCTTGCAGGGCATTTCAAGCAACAATATGAAATACACTCAGTCACTAGCAGAGGCAAACTTTCAGTTCCTCTAGTTAAAAATAAAGCATTAAGGGTTCATAGGTTATTTTAAGTGACTAAATGCACTTTCAATTGCTTACCTTTAAATTTGATGTCAAGACCACTGAATTCCAATTCAACTCCTTGAAGTGCTTCTCCTAGGGTTTCATGGTAATGGCTGATGCTTTTTTTTGATCCCACACAAAAAGGAAGAGAGAAGTATTTGTATGTTTCTTGGCGATTGTGGTAGGGTCCTACTGTATTCATCCATAAAACAACTTCCTCTTTATCTTGGTACTGAAAGATAAAATTATTGAGTTAGATGAGAAGCCCAACAGAATAAAAATATTAAAAAAACTCATTCACATTAACTAGCAAGGCAGCACTGTTCAATCACAGGCAACAGTCACATTTAAAGACAGTCAAGTATTTTTGCCGTTTGGGTAGCACGGATTCTAGGACAAGATTTCAGACTGCCTGCCTACAAAAAAAAAGCTTAGTCGATCACAGAGTTTCTTAAAGCCTATCACTGAAGCATCAGAAAAGAGGGATTCACTAAGAGGGAAGCAGAAGACACAGAGAGCAGAAGTCTCAAAAATATATAAGCTTCTACAAACTTTGTTGAAGCACACATCAGTTAATCATAGAATGGTATGGGTTGGAAGAGACCTTAAAGACAATCTAGTTCCAGCCGCCCCTGCCACAGGCAGGGACACCACCCACTAGCCCAGGCTGCCCAAAGCCCCGTCCAGCCTGGCCCTGGGCACTGCCAGGGATGGGGCACCCACAGCTGCTCTGGGCAGCCTGGGCCAGCACCTCGCTCCTCTCATAAAAGCCAAACTCTACTTATCTCCACTGAGAGAAAGGAAATATCAGACTAACACCTTGTTAAACAAGATCTTAGCAAATAAATCAGGCAATCTATCCATGGTGGCTGCTATATTGTGTTTCTCCAAAATGCAACTTCTTTTTCATTTTTGTAATGGTATGAATCCAGAAGCGCACAATGTCTCACAGGAGGCACTAAAATTAAACCGTGGCATACCTACAGTAGCTAAGAGACAAAAAAGTCAGACAGAAGGACTGTACTTTGATGCATTTCCAACATTTTCACAGTGGAAAAACAGATCAGCAAGGAGTCTGATGGCTGCCATGAAATTCCTTCTAGGAACATCCACCCTTCACTTTCGACAACTACTGTTAGCCAGGAAAACTTTTTCCTTGGCTACAAGCCAGTAATTTCTTCCAAGCCTTTATAGCTTTTCAACAACAAAAAATCCTTAAAGCCATTCATCTATCAGTATTCAAATACCTTGTGAATTCAGGAGAATTTAGTGATTCAAAATCATAACTTGCAGTATACCTGAACACATCTGGATGAGGTATCAGGTCTGCTGGTTACTACAAAGCTTCTCACCCAACACAATTTCTTCACCTACCATAATTTCAACAGATTAGGAGGGACAGTAAACTAACTTTTCAGGCAGAAAAAACCCTCTACTTATAACTATACACACCTACCACCACGATCACCATATAGATCCTGATTTTTTTTTTTTTTTTTAAGTACAGAAGAATAAGGTACTATTTTAAGACCAATACGCAAACACAGAACACACTGGAGAGGAAAAGAAAGTCAAATGTTAATTAGCTGTAACTATTTCATAGTGCACAGCTGAAATACTGAATACAGTTCTGCATCTCCCTTTTTAACAAATGAACAAATGTTTTTCAACTCTATTTATTCTGAATAACCAGTCATACTGACAGCTTAACTCAGAATAGCTACACATGGAATGCAAGAAATTCTTCAGATGAGGTGTTTAAAAACTAAACTCAAGGGTTTAAAAAAACATGCTTTGAGAAATCATTTAATCCCTTTATACTAACAAATTATCTCAATTACAAGCCTCATCTTTTTTGTTTACAAAGATGCACAAGGGTCATTCCAGCCTCTTATGTGAGCAATCTCCAACAAGAAACTTTAAATATCTTCCTAATTTCATTCTGAGCCGCAGCAGAGACCAAACAGATTTCACAAACCTGTCCGTTTGCAGAGCACACACTTCAGAACATTCCTGACAAGTAAAGAATGTCAATGAAGGAGCAAAGAGTAAACAACAAAGCAAGAGAAAGCAGACATTCCTCCTCTGCCAGCAAGCAGAAAGGTTACACTAGCGCAGCACAGCTGTCCAACTTCAAAGAAACTTGGGAAAGAAGGAAGAAAGAAAAGTCACAGTTCCAGCCCCCTCAGCAGCAGCAGCAGATGATAGTGGAATCTGCACTACAATACTGCCTCCAGCTCTTGCCAACGTAGCAAGGGACAAGTTTGTCCATATCTTTTTCTAGTCTGTTACGCCTAGCACGTCTTCTGTTTCTTCCTCTAACAGCTGCAGAACATTTTTTCAGCCCTTTCTCAACATGGTCCTAACTTGTCAAGAGCCCACTTCAGCATTACTCCTTGTAATGCAACAGCGTACACGTGAACTGAGCCATGTCTCTGTCCAACCCTCAATAATAGAGTATGACCACATCCTTCGGTCTGTGGATTCATTTTTGACAGTGCCTGAATAAAGAAAGCATTGACCACCACTTTACTTGGCTTCTTGTTTCTAACCTGCTTCATACTGAGTTGGGACCTCTGCATTTTTGGAACTATACCAGATCATTTGCAAGCAACAGAAAACCCAACTTCTTAAGAGCATATTATTCAAAATCTTGTCACGGTTTCTAATCTAACAATGTAACTACATTGTAATTACAACACCTACAATAACAAATTTGGCCTTTGCTTGTCTCTTACCTGCATGATGCTTATAGGGACCAAATCAAACACCAGCAAAGAATTCAGTCTACATTTATTACTTCCTCCTTTCTCACAACCATCCCAGACCAGCACAAGAGAAATCTGTTCAGGACAGCTACACAAGCGAGCACAGCAGCTCAGCCAGCCCAGGCTACCCCTCACTGAGTCAGTGAGTCCCTAGTCACAGCAATTTGCAGTCCATTAGGTGCTCCCAGTGCCCTCTCAAAATCAAGAGGGCTACAGGAAGAAATTAATCTTAAACAACTTCAGCCTGAATTTGGGGGCAGGGGTGGTGTCTAGTAGAAACTCAAACAGATTTTCTTCTTCCTACATTTGTTGGATTTTGCTCATTCTCAATTATAAAAATGAGCTTTCATGTTAAATATGTTTCCCTGTCATGACATATCTCATCCTTCTAATCTTACCCTAGTGGTAGGGCAATAAAGTGGCAAGAACTCAGTGCTATCAAAGAGTTCAAGTTTGTGGTGGTTTGGGTTTTCTGATTGAGGTGGGGTTTTTTTCCTTTTTCATTACTGCCTTCAGAATATCAAAGCATCTACAACAAGTAACACTGTCAACACACTTAAGAGGAAAACAATTCTTATTGAGGCAAGACAAAGAATTAGAGTATCTCGCAGGACTGTTTTGTCACCTCTACATGAGGACTTCCAGGTTTGGATAAGGCTAACGTACAACACGACTTCCAGCAAAAACATCACACTACAAAAGAGATAACACAGATTAAGTTTATAAGAAAGTCCTGGTTCCAAGGGAGCCACAGCACTCAGGTACGCTGCATCAGTACCAGTCAGATTTTGGTCAGCACATTCGTTGTCAGTCTTAAGACCATGTGGAGTCTCCTGCAAACTGTGGAGAACCTGCAGCCATAGAAAACAGGAAGAAAATTTCAGCTCCGTAGCATCACCTTCCATTCTCGGCAGAAAGAACATCCTGAAGAAACTATTTCCATTTCATCAGGAACTGATCAGCCTTAGACACGCTGGACAAAATGACAAAACAGAAGAACCCCAAATTCTTGTATTTGCTATTCTGATACTGGCTGACAAGCAACTGTTCAACCGTAACCTCTGAATTCTGAATGCAACAGAGCAAATAAAAATCCTATTGCCATCTGTTAACCTGAGCAGGCAAGTCAACAATAACTCATAGTCAAAACAAACACAGAATAAGACAGGATGTGAAGAGTCACATCCTGTCTTATTCTGTGTTTGTTTCAAAAACTGTTGTACAGTAATATAGAACTTGCATAGCCAACTGTGATAAGTTTCCTTATCTTCTGCTACATAATCAACAAGCAAAATGCTTTGACTCACTGAGATTCCACCAGATCCCATGAATAAAAGTATCAAGAACCCCCTATCAATAAAGGTACAGAACAAACAAAAGAGAAATTCGGCTACAAAGTACAAGAACGTGCAGGTCACACACCCAACTAGTTAAATTCACTGAGAATAGCTGTCATCCTAAGAGACCTAAATAAAAATGTCTTGCTCTCATTTCACATATGACAGGGGTCCTGAGTCACTATTTGACCCATCACTGCTACAGGACTTTCAGAAAAGAAACATATTCCTATTACAGCTGTATCTAAACTACTGAGGCTTGGAACAGGGACAAGTAGTAACGAAATAACATGTCAAACAGTAAAATAATTTGAACTATAAGTAATGAGCTGCAGAATAGACTCCAGATAATCTGGGTGACATAAATCTAATATCTAGAGTTACACTTATACATCAATGCAATTTTAACTTCATCCCTTGCGAAAACAAGTGCCAAACAGCTTCCTAACATGAAGGACTTAGTTTGCTGTACCGAAGTACTGCTGCTTCAGAAATTCCTGTTCTTCATTCTTTTCCTGACTTGTTTGCAGAGAATTAGATGGTGAAAAGGAAGCTTTTCACAGGCCAGAAGATGGACACCACTGTCCTGTTAAGAACACAGTACCTGACAAGGTAAAAAAGGTCAACCAGTAAACTGCTGCAACTCCTTCTGTAAGAATAGCAACTTTGGCTTTGCATCATCATTGGCTTTGCTTAATATCAGCTCAGTGATTTCAGTGACTATGTGGAGTATATAATGATCTATTTCAACTGTGCAGAACCACAGCAGCAGCCTGGACAAGTCTCAGCATCAACACAAGTTACCTACAGTAGGCTGGTACAATCCAATTAATGGGATGTCGCCTTCAGAAACTTTTTTTCCTTAATTGCCGCCCAGGTGGCAGAGGAGCAACGTGCCCCTCAAGTGCCACCAGGTATCAGCTACAGCCCTCATCACAACTGGGGACATCTGTTCCACAGTCACACTGCTTTTCAGAGCACTGGGCTATAGAGGTGTCATGCACGTGCAAGCTAAAATCAGGCTAAACCCACCTACACTGGCACCAAGGCAAGGCTACCCTTCTACTCCCCTGCAGAACATGAAATTGGCATGAAGCTTGCACATTCTGACCTGGCCAAGCTTGGACTTCTTCCATGACAATATAACTATTGAAAATTCAGGCTGTGCGCACCACTGTGAGGCTTAATACAATTTCCATACATCTGTATGGTTTTAAAAACTATCCAAGCACAGCAATAGTGAGATTACCTTCAGCACAGTACATGCATCTTTCTTTCCTGCTACCCAATAGGGCACTCATGATGTGCAAAGAAAACATGAAATTGCTTTCCACAACCGTAGAAATTAGCATGGTAGCCCTAGAAACAAACTATTTATTCTACAAAACAATTAAGGCTAGATTAAGTCAGTATATGAAAGGCTGCAGAAAAGGATAGCAGACTGGCAGATTGTCAATATTCTTTTTTAAACCGTGAGAACACTTTACAAAAAATGATGGGAGGCACAGAGAGGACTACAACTACCAAATCTTACGTGATGATTCAGCAAAATAAATTCAATTTGAGATAGTTTCTTTCAGAAAGCATGCAATTTTACTCTATTTCTCAAGTTGAAGTTTGGAGTGAGGCTTTCCACAATTTCGTTTCTTGAACACCAGCACACTTTTCAGGGGAAAAAGGACCAACGTTATCTGTTACTGGGAGAGCAAAGCTGCAGAAGCAGGACAGGAAATAAAAGAGGCAGCAAGGAAGACTCAACCGGCAAGTAATATCCCAGGCTCCTAGTCCCCAGTATCATACAGATATTCTATCTATCAAGCACTGTAATAATACTCAAGTATTCGCAGCTTACATCCATGGTCTATTAAACTGTGGATTTCAGCCTCACACTCTTCTTCAGATAAAGCGGGTTATTTCTAGTAACACCTCTTCATTTCTCTCTGAATTGTAGGTCTCACCAAACTGTGGCTAGAACTGTACCAGCAGCACAGCCTAAACTCTTGTACAAGCAGTCCTTTCACTGTTACACTTCCTAGATGCACACGGTTGCTCAGGCACACCACGACCTGCTTCTGTGACATTTATTTCACCTCTTCAAAATGGAACCATGAGAACTTCAAAAAGGAATCAGGCTGCTCGTCTGCACACAACTTTGTATGCAAAGAGGTATTTTACATGCACTGAAACGTTTTGCAGTGTTTTTCTGACAATTTACAGATACTGTATAGATTTCATAATTTTATGTATTAATTTTAAACAAGTTTTACAGACTCAGGGCTTTAACATAGTTCATCAGGCTAGAAGTCAAACAAAAATGCTTTTCTCAATCATTACAAAGTAGGAGTTCTGCTACATAGCACAGGCTGGGTTTTGTTTATTTTTCACTGATTGTCATGTACTTTTACGCTTACAGAGCACTGTAATTAAACTGAAGCAACGTTAAAACTAAAATGTTACCTACTCCCTAGACTGCTCCCCTACAACAAATCCCCAGGATATTCAGAATATTTCTACATTTTGTCTATTTTATCATCAACTCCAGCAAGTCTAGCAGCAGACGATGCGAAGGCAAGCACCAGGCAGGAGCCCACCAACCCTGCTTTTGCAGGATCAGCATATACTGTGATAAGGCCACCAATACCTCATCTATACTATCACTTTCACAAGTAAAAGGCCAACTGTCAAAAAAACGGTGCATCAGAATACAGGCAAAAAGCAGGGAAGCGACACACTCAGAAGCAGCAAAGTTAAAGAACCAGCAGACAAGTTTTCAATTAGTTTCTGGGAAGTTCTGTTGTGGTCTGAAGTTACATTGCTGCACTATCTTTTGATAACTGAGATTTTAAATGCTGTGTCAAATCCCAATTTCTCTTCACTTACCATTGATTTTTAAATACCCAAGTCTTTATATTATAATTGTATTTATAGTATTCTTCCCCTAAGGAAATGCAGACACCATTTTTAATAGCTGATTCAAATTTAAGATAAAGGATTTAGCTGCTGATCCCATGAAGCTATCCATACCCAACAGCTCCAGAAACGCTAGTACTTATAGTCCTGGAGCTTCATGCATGTCCTCTCACAACTACCTTATATAATATTTGCTTATGCAGCCCTACAGTTATAAAGGACACACAGAAAACATTAACAGCCAATTTATATTAATACAAAAATATGTATTAAAGCACATGTATGTTTTAAGTGTTGTACACTATTATGTATTATAGCAGCACTAAAGGAACTAAAAAAATAACCTGCTAACACAGAACATTAAACACTTAAGTCAGTACTTCTAAATATTCAGTATGCTCAGTACAGATAAGGCCCTGTACACTGGCAGTTAAAAGTCAACTGTGGCAAGATGTAAGGACATGCCTTCACCCAGACACGACCAAATGCTGGGGCACAAGCCTTTGCACAACAAAGTACTAATAAGGAAACAGCAGTGCATAACGGTGTGTATACCTATGAATGTGATTCAAGTCTTAAAGTTAGTGAAAATTTACACTTTGAAGTTACGGAGTCCTGGATCAGCATACTACTGTTTCCCCTCCACTTCCCCAAAAGCGATCAGAGCCTCCACAATGTAATAAAGCACTTTCATTATAGAAAGACAAATCTTCCAACTGTAATCATACCCAAAACTCGGATTCATTAAAACGCAGTATTTAAGGACCACGTACTTCAGGATCCTAATGTCAAAATCAGCATACTACTACAAAACCCCGGTTAAGTTTCATTCACACTATTAACGCTTCCACTCCAATCTCCTGTACAATATTAAAGCATCAAAATAAGCAAGGAAACAGCCTTCCAAAAAAAGGTAACTGCCTTCTTACATCAGCTATTCCCAACCTGTCACGTGATGTTACTAAACTGGACACCATGTGAACGAGAATACTAAACCATGAGACAGAGTAATGATCTTGAAGAGCTGTGCAATTTAGATGAAAAAACGACAAGCTTTCAAAAGGAGTTTGTGATTTCGATTGGGAATTGTTTAGGTAATCATTCAGAAGACCTAAAAACCATCAGAAATCACTTTTGAGGGGAGAGCTGAAAGATAAATACGTTCAATGACAGCTTTATGAAATACTTTTTTCCCCAGAAGACTGCCAATACTAAATGGATAATTAGGAAACGCTCAGGTCATACAGCCTTTAAGATAAAACACAGTGCTATGCTTAAAACCATTCCACCTCAACAGAAATCTAACCCTAAAACACAGATTCAGCAACAAAACCGAGACCTAAGGTAGTTCAAAGACTATCTGTTCCTTGAAAGTACTCAATATTAGCTTAATTGTGTCATTAACTGCAGCACTGATAAATCCCATTAGCTTTTAAGGAATAAAGACAAGCCTGAACTGTTTTCAGGTCTTGTAAATACATGGAATTAGGCAACTAATTAACTAACGGTTATACAAAAACTATCAATGCTATTTATCTGTTTTATTAAAAACACTTACAAAGCTTACCATACCACACCCAGAGAGAGCCACCTTAAGAAACTGAGCAAGTGCTCACCAGCCAGGCTGCTCAAGAGCACAACAGTTCTACCAGACAGACCCTGTGTTTAATCATGGCCACGCTCCAATCCACCCCTCTTGTGAGGGAACAGGGACGGGTCTCAGCAACGTCTCGTTCCAAAACCACATCTCAGCTCATTCCACAGACCTCCCCCTCCCGCACCACAAGCCATGGGAAACATTGCTCCAATGCAACATCAGAAATTGATCAAGCACCAGTACTCGCTTCCAATGTAAAATCAGAAACTGGGGAAGCACCAGTACTTGCTTCTGATACAAAACTGGAAATTGATGAAGCACCAGTACCTGCTTCTGACGCAAAATTGGAAATTTGTGGAGCACCGGTACTTACTTCCTAGTGACCCTTTTTGGGTGCTATTGCAAGAGTTTTAGAAAAATTACCCTCATACCGATAAATGAGCACTCCAGACAGTGGTATGTTATGCACTCATTCTCCCCAGGGGTCCACGCCAGCGCTGCAGGCCCGAGAGCCCCCTGCCCTGCGGTCACTGCCCAGCCCCGCACCAGGCCACAGCTGCCTGTCCCGGAGGCGAGCTGTCACGCCGCGGCGTGTCCCCACGGCGCTGCCACCGCGCAGGCAGCGCAGAACCGCGCTCCGGCTTTGACTTTCTGTTCGGAGGCAAAGCAAACACGCTCCCGGAAGGCCGGGCCGCTCCCGCAGCGCGCCCGGCCCACAGCCAACAGCCCTGGCCAGACAGAGCCACACACCTGCCGGGGCTTTATCTGCTCCAGGAAAAGGTGGGACGCGGGAGACGGCGCAGCGCGCCCGCCCGCGCAGCTGCCGCGCAGGCGGCCGGCTCCCGGGCGGCCCGACCGGATCGGAGCGCCCCGGCACCCGCCACCCGGGCCCGCCTCAGCCGGCACACACAGGGCACGGCCCGACCAGCGCCGCCAAGCCAACCCCAGCGGCGGGGGACCCCGCGGGGCGGCCGCGCCCGCCCCCCGCCCCGCCGCGCCCCCCGCCCCGCCGCCCCTGGGCGGCGGCAGGGCCGGCGGGCGGGGAGGCCGCGGCCCGGAGCCCCCCCGAGGAGTGCGGGCCCCGCCTCACCGTGTGCTCGTGCTCGTCGGCGCGGGCGCGCAGCGGTAGGCCCGGGAGGAGCAGCAGCAGCGCGGCGGCCGCGCAGAGCCGCAGCCCGGCCGCCGCCATCTCGGGCCTCGGCGTCCCCGCGCACGCAGCAGGCCCCGCCGCGGAGCCGGCCCGCGCCCCGCCGCCAACGCCGACCTGCGACGCCACTTCCGCTCCGCCCGGCCACGTCATCCGGCCGCACGCCGGAAGCGGGGCTCTACGGCGGCCGCACGGGGCCGAGCCGGGCGGCGGGACGGGCTGCGGCCTCCAGAGGCGCCGCGGCCTGCATGGCGGCCGCGCTGGGGCCCGGCGGTTTCGGTGGCGCGGGGCATTACTGTGCAGCTGGTAAGGCCGCAGCATATCGAGCAGCGGAACGAGGTAAAGCCGCTCGAGAGCGGCGCGGCGCCAGGCCGCCCGCAGGCCCTGCAGAGACAGGCGCCCCCGTTCCCTGCGGCGCTGGGGGGCGAGCGGGGCCGCCCCGGGTGAGAGGCAGGGGGGCGAGGCTGCCCTCGCACCCCGCCGCGGGTCAGCCTGGCACGCCTGGCCGGGGGACTGAAGGAGCGCAACCCGCCCCGCCAAATTAAAAATAAAAAAAAACCCAAACCAAACGGACATAATATTAAAAGAAATACAGGGGCTACACCCTCTTCTCGGGTGTGGCACAAGCCAACAAAAGAATAGACCAGATGGTGAGGATGCAGGTGCTGCTCTGTGGTGTTAGGAACAATGCGAAAAGGGACATCCTAGTCATCACTGGCCACCATGCCGCACTAAATGCCTCTACCCCTGTAGTCTTATGCATTCAGTCTGCCTTCCCCGAACGTGTTCTAGTAAGCTACATTTATGTGAAGCCTTTTCCAGATAGTACATTTGCCATCTCCTGCCTAGTTCATAGAAGCAAGGTCCCTGTGGAGAGAGATACTTGTCAAAACCCATTCAAAACCCATTTATATTTAAAAAAAAAAAAAAACCACACGCTGTAGACAGCTTTGATAACACCATATGTTTCTTTCTCGTTGTTGCATCTCAGTCCAAAACAGAGTAGCTTACCCTTGGGAGACAGAGAGGCAGCTTCAGCATCTTCAGTTTATTCAGTATGTAAGTCTCTCAGTCAACAAGAGGGCCAGCCAGAGCCATCTGCTGCAGCAGGCTCCATGAGGCACGCTGTACAAAGAGCAGTTTCCCCAGGCCAGCCAGCTGCCACCCGAGCATGGTGGATTGGTTGATGCCCTACAGGTGGCCAGGCCATTTACTTTTTACCATCAGTTTCATCATCTGTTCAGTCCTTGGGCTCTAATGTCCAACACACTTAATTCCCACGCCCCCCACCCCCCAGGCATACTCTGAGTAACCAACAATGTGGTTGCATGCAGTTTTCTTCTCTGGTCTCTTCTGAGCTTCAGTTTCAGTGCACTTCTCATCTTGGGTAGAAGCAACACACACTGCCCACTCAGCAGCACAGAATCCACAGATACAAGGACTCCACACATTGAGCCATGGGAGGCTTCGAGCAGCTACTTGAAACCCAACTCATGTGGGACAAACCCTTTGGCATCTTAAGAAGGTGGATCTCCTCTGGCCTGCAAGAGACTTGAAAGCTGTGTCTGCATCTGCATTGAACAGTGAAGCAATTTTAGTGCTTTTTCTTTTCTCTTGGATAGGGTGATAGTTTTCCTGTGTTTGCTGCACAGTGAGATCCCCAAGTAATCCAGAAGTTACAAAGAGAAAGTAAGACAGGAATGCCTGAGCTGCATCTTTGATTCCCCCAACTTAGGGAGTGCAGAAGGGTCCTGAACAGACCACAGCTGTAATATTTCTGAGCCCCAGCTGTCCCAGCTCACCTCTCCTCCAAACCAGAGCCCCACTAGCATTTGTTTTTATGTGACAGGTCAGGCTAAGGAAGCATGTAAGCTGCAAATAGGAGGAGGACCGAAAGGCTACTTACGAGCTACTTTGCAGCAATTAAGATAGAAGCCATCTCACTGCAGTACTAGCAATAAAAATCCAGTTCACAGCCATGTTACTAGGATTGTGCAAAGGCAAACACTCAGATATAGTGCAGATAAACCCCTCCTGCAGAAGACATTTGGCTTTCACATGCAGGGGCTGCAGAATTAAAAATTAGCTGGGGAAGATGGATCCATGCACGGCTTCAGTCCAACAGCTTTGAAAGGAAGTCTTCTGCATGACACACTTTAACATTTTGCTCTTCCCTTCCTGCCTTGTTAGTTTTCCCCATATCCTACATTTTTACCTTATGTTGTGCCTGGCAAATGCGAAAGGAGATAAAATTCCTCTATCACACCACAGCTCCAAGCTCTGGAGCACAGCTGCAGCCAATGCTAAGGAGATGGGGAACTTCTGAGCAAAACCAGGGAGCTGTGTCCAACCAAAACATGTGGCAGCTGAAGACAATCAAGCTGTTGAATTTCCTCTTTATTTCTTTTATCCCCACTTCTTTCACTTATCCATGCTACCATTTTCCTCACTTTAGCACCAAAACTTCCTTCTCTGCTTCCAATTTGACCAAATAGTGTTGGGAACTTTGTTCTATTCCAAGAGGAGCACAGGAAGGCAGCTCCCACCTCACTGTTCCCCTGGCTACTGTGAACAAAGAGCAAACTGTCAGTGAGAGCCTGTAGCATCAAGAGTTACTGGAGAAGGAAGGCACTGAGGTCTTTTAAAAACAAGAGGGGAAAAGAAAAAAAAAAGTAAAAGGTCACTTCTGTAGCTATAGGCCTGCAGTACAACACTTGCATCCCTTTATCATCAAAAGGAGAGGCTATATGAACTGCATTTGGAATCATACCCTATGCATTTAATGTGCAGATGATATTTAGCTTACACCTATACCCCTGAGTGCAGCAGGGGCTTCTCCACTGTCATTCAGTGCTGGCTGAGTCACAGTTGCCGTCTGTTACTCCTACAGTGCTGCACATTGGCTTTGCCACACTGCAAGAGAAAGGAGCTGTAACTCTGCCACCTGCTCCCTTACAAATTAAGGGGAGCTTACATGACCAGACAGAAGCTTTGTGTGTCATACACGTACCTGAGGGATCACCTAATACAGACCTATCTATGTCTCTCAGGGCTGGAAGAGGGGGAATAGCTTGAAAACCAAGTAGGTAATGATGCTTAATTCTCTACCCTGAATGTTATATTGCAGAATTCCCATCAGCGTCACTCATGGACAACCGGAGCCCTACACTTGTCCCCCAAGGGCCAGGATATGCACACAAGATGACAAGGCCTGGAAGAAAAGAAAGTTTGAAAACCCAAAAAAGCCCAAAACACCTCACTTCTGTCAATTGAGTCCCTTGAGATGAGGAATCAAAATTAATTTCTGCTCTACATGCTTTCTGTGTTTGGAACACAGAGAGCTAAACCAGGAAGCTCTCCTTAAATTTGTAAGGCCTCGGGCAGAAAAGAGGCTGGACACAGCCGCTGCAGACAGAGCTATCGCAGGGCATGAAGTGAAATGCCTTCATATTGCTTCTACAGTGAATACATGTAAGAGATAGAGAACACAGCATTGCTGCCAATTCCCGTCTCTAATTTGAGAGTTCAGTCACTGACTTCAAGTAACAATGTACCCACCCCCTCCCCAAAAATGTTTAAACAGAGCTGTTTTGTGATGCAGCAGGTCCCTTACCAGCTGCTGTGGGAATTTTCACGGTAAACGCAGCATGCACAACCACCCTGTTAATGTCTGTCCGCTTCAGGGAGGGGAAAGGGGAAGGTGTTTTCAAGGCTGTATGCAAAATAACATAATTGAATAAAGACAAATTCTCATCCTCTAGTGGTTTAATGATTACTGGAGGGAGATTCTACATGTTCTGAAAGGTCAGCATGTCTGTACCCAAAACACTATGTCAAACAGCGGTACAATCACCAGCTCCTGCTGTAATAAGTGTTCTTCAAACAAAGTCTTTGAAAAACTTATTTCCTTTACTTTTTCAAGCAGGTTTTCCAATGAAGCCCTTGTAGGTTGTATCAGGAGTTCTGATAACAATGCTTATCAGGATTTAGTTTCTAAAAGGGCACACGTTCTTCTCGGGCGAAAGGAAACGTCATGTCGGTGCAGGGCTGCCAAGACACACAGTGTTCTCCTTTCCAACCATGAAACTTTTGCTTGAAGTCCCAAAGCACCAGAACTTCTCCAAGCAAAAAAGTTCTAGAAGGCCAAGAAGTCTCAATGAAAATCATGGGAAAAGTCACTGTAGCTTTAGGGAAGAGGAAGGGGATGAAAACATTTGGTTCCCACTTATAAATAATTTAAGACAGCCCAAAACTATCTGTACACACATAAAACCAGGAAAATCTCATATTCCACAGATGTTGAGAGATTCAGCGACCTCTTGGGGGCACAGGTGGCGGATAAAAGCCTTCACAGCTTACAGGCCTATAAAAAAAGAATACAAATGCATTAAAAAAAATAGTCAAGAATAAGGTTCTGGAACTACACGTTGCATGCAATAACATCGTATGTAAGAATACTGTACAAGCAATAGCCATACGAGAAAAACAGGCTATCAGTGAGTGATTCAGCAACAGAGCAGATGCCAAGGTGCCTGTTCCTAAGTTATTTCTTCTGCTCTTCAGGTGCAGTAATTCTACTATTACTAGAAAGGGATGCTATAATACTTGGCTGGAGTAAAACTCTGATAGTACAGTAACTTTCTCCTGAAAATTAGATGAAAGGCAGCAGAAAAATCAAAAAGATTTAAAATCTTTTTTTCAAACTAACTACAGGTATATTCCAGCTATATTCTTGCCAGAGCTCAGCCAACATACAGAACTTACTGCACCCACAAGTTAGTAATTACTATATTAACAGCTGGAGAATTTTATTAGCATCTGTACTTAGATAAGCTTCTCGGGCCCTGGACTTCATAGACTTGCACTGGCTGGACTAAAGGAATGTTTGCAAGTTACTTAAGTTTGTGGTGATCTGATCAAATCAAGGCAAAACCCCTCAACACCTTTCATAAAACCAGTGCAGGTCTATCTTTGAGGCCAATCATACATGTAAACAAGTGTGCTTTGGAAAGATCCGAAACTTGTAAAAAGAAAAAAAGAGTCCAAAGGAATGCCAAAAGGGAATTCCCTCCGCATGATGCTGATGTATGTTCCAAGAGGATCTTCTCAGGAGGATCAAGGTACTATGTCCCTGCCAAGGACAGAATGCTACTCCACCCAGGTCAGTCTTACTATGGCAAGCGTGTGCTTCAATAGTGCTGCCCCTTGCAGCATGTGAACCACAGTAACAACACTGCAACAGGCATGTTACCAACCAAGGAAAACGAGAAAGTACTACAGATGAGAAACGAGGATCTTAAAATTCCTAACAACCTGTGTTCGTAAGTAATAGTCTGGGTAGATTTTGCTGAAAGACACATTCGCTTCCCGCCTTGCTTTCTGGCCAAGGCTTCCATATTGATTCACTGAAAGCTCACATTTGAGCTCCATTTTAGCTTTACCTGCTTGCACCTCGAGGAGGCACTCTGGGAGGCCTTTCTGGGAAAGGCAGCCTCTCTGCTTGGTGAGCAACAGGGCTGCGGCTCCTAGTTGTTTCTGTGACTTCATTGTCCTACAAAATGGAGAAAAGAGGTTACAGACCAACGGAATTTGGTTCTTGTTAGCTTGGAAGTGACTGCATTTTGCCATTTCTGCAAATGTAATGCCATCCCTGAGCTCCTTTTGCATGAAAACAAAGCCATGTACTGAAGGACAGCAGACCAGTGTATAGCAGAGGTGAGAGCTTACCTCACTGTCCCCTTCCATCCCACTGCTGACACTCAATATGCTCCGAGTGCTGGAGCGGTTACTTGCACTACCTGGAGTAAGCAAGCAAGAGAAAACAAACTGATTATTAAATCCTGGTGATTCAACTGCATATCACTAACGCAGGACTCCCTCTAACCTCATGCTTACCTCTTGTGCACATTTTTTAATGCTTGTTTAGACTAATTCCACTGTTGTTTTTCACATGTTCGGGATCCAAATGGCATGTTCATACAACACAGACCACAAGGCTAAACCATTCCGTTTTGCTTGCTTTCTAGCAATTTTCTGCCTTATCTAGGTCTGGGCTTCTGGCTGAATACTCACAGCCATAATCTAACTGAAAGGATCCAGTGCCAGTATCAGCTGGCAAGATAGGTAAATACTTTCACAAGTGTTACATACCCAACATTTATGTATAGTTACATTACCAGCCCCCAGGTCCTTAACAACTGCATGGAGGTTGATGGTTCTGAGCAGTGTCACACATTCATTCCTGGAATAAGTGACCACTTGAGAGGTTATTGTTCCCAATAGCTGTTTAACACCTCTCACAAGAATCCTTACTCATCACAGGAATGTTTCCTAGTCTGTTTCAGAGCTAAAAAATGACAAGTTTGTTTAAACAATCTTCAGCAACCATTTATGCAAACCCATTTAACTTGCATAGTCTCAGAGTACGGGACATTTCTGCAATCAGTCACGCTGTCTCTGAAGGGGACAGCAACTCACAAACATACCCTATGCTGCTATGGCTGGTTTCAGTCATAAATACATCATTGTTCTACAGGGCTGTGCAATGCTGGGACACCAATGTTCAGAAACACGTACATTGGAAAGGGAGGCTAGAGAGGTTTCTTCATAAGATGCAGTCTCTCCCTAGCCTTGGTGAGATAGCTCTAATTATCAGCTGGTACAAACAGCTGCACTTAGGAGTGCTAAATAACTGTGTTAGGGTCTGTCCTCACAATCATGACATGGGAAAGAGAGCCAAGCTGCACAGAGCGAACTCTGCAGGGTCACTAACATTTCTCTCACAACTGCTTATATGCAAGTTACTGGCTCAAGCAGCTGCCTCTGGCACCTTGCCCTGGGTGTGTGCCAGCTGCATCTTGCCAAGAGCCACAAAGGCAGTAACCTCACTGGGACTCAGTTTCCCTTTCAGAGGACCAAAATGAATTAATGATTTCTGCAAGGATTTCTCATGCAGTAACAGTGAGAATGCAGGTATTTAGTTTGCACAAATTAAACCTAATAAAAAACAAAGATAATAAAAGTGTGCAGACTGTCCAAGTCACTCAAGAGGTCCCACAGTTACCAATGAAAAATGCTGTCCTTTATCTACAGCAATTGATTTATCTACAGCAATTGAGGAAACACCCAGCCTGCAATATAACTATGCCCTTCAGACCAGAAGAGCACACTCTTGCTGAGAGTCACAGCAAGGGAGCATCCTTTTTTCTGAGCGCAGCTGCCATCTACTTTTTAGAACTGAAGACAGGTGATATGCCTGTCTGAGAATGCTCAAGGGAATCTTTTGCTCAGCTTTCAGGTTCTCCTTCTGCAGAGAGGCAGACACAAGATGCCCAAACCACTTGATGCACCTGGAGTTGCTTTTAGAGTTTTGAGAACAGCAGCCTGAGGCATGCAGGTTTTGGGGTGGCAGTGTCAGTACTAGCATTCAGGAATGTAAGTCCTGTCCCCTGAGCTGACTCCAGAGTCAGACTGGGGAAGTGGTTTTCATCCAGCTTTTCTGTAGAGAGGGTGACACTCAGGGTTTGCTTACTTGTTGTGCTGGATGTGCTTTCTGTTTTCCAGTCTCCTCGCTTTAGCTCCTTTTTTGGTGGGAAAACATTTCTCCTGGGGGTATATTCATATATTCCACACTCTGGTCTCCCCAAAGTATTATGAGAATGTCTAATGGGTACTGTAATTTCCAAATCTGAAAGGGAAAATGAACAGCTCAGAAGAGACTATGCAAGCACAGCCTCTGAGAGACAGCTTTGTACCTGAGAACAAAGTTAAACACATAAGTCACATAAAGGCAATCATAACTGAACACAAAAAAATCAAGATTTGCTCCACAGATGTGGGCATCCTTTCCTCAGTCTGGGAAACTGAGGAGTAAAGCAACTTCCTATGTTTTAGCCAACAGGCACATGGATATGAGTATCAAAATATCACAGAACTACAATACACACTGAGACATTTCTGCCTGAAGAGCCTACTAATATTGTTAGTTGCTTCATTACCAGAGAATGTCACAACCAGAGACTGTTACCTGCACTTTTGTCTTTTTTTTGCTTCTCCATTTGCCTCCTCGTTATGCTGTCTCGTAGTCGCTTCAGATTTTCCTAGAAACATCACAAAATATTCTTTTCAGGGCTTTGGATACAGAAGGATGAGCAGCTTTCTGACAATACCAATATTGTATTTCAGCTAACTTTGCAACCAAGCTGTAATAAAGCCTGTTAGACCTGGCTGAAGTCCAAACCGTGTCAACAGGTTTTAATCTATTCCCTTCAGAAATCCACATGTGCCTTTCAGAAGCCAAGTTTTTTCAGATGTTCATTGTGTATGCTAAGGTCAAGTTCACAGACTCACTGGCAGTTGCAGATAACCAGCATATTTGGTTTATAACTCCCTCTATTTTGTTTCCACTGTGACACTGGCACAGAAACAAGATCCACGATCAAGTAACTGCACAGTCCTTTCTGTACTGATGAACAGATAATCCTGACTGCAGGGACAGAGGAAGGTGCCACATCCCAGACTGTGAGGGACAATTCAGAAAGAATTCAGGATATCCCCATTGAAGCAAGAAGGGACACCTAGAAATGTAACTGGGAGCAAAGTCTCTTCACTATTGTGTGGCAGCATACTGCAACTTACAGCAAGGAAAGGGGGGGGGGGGGGGGGAGACAACTGTTACAGCAAGGAAATATGTACACACGTAAGTGGGCAAAAGCCCTGAATAGGTGGAAAAGCAGGCAGAGCAATTGTTGTACCATGAGGCAAGACCCGGAGCACAGACTTTGACAGTTGCTCATGGGATGGGCCACAGAGCATGCTGCTTCATCTCTGCTACAGACATCTACTAAAGTAGCACTGCTTTCTTTATGGGCAGAAGGAGGGATTCCTCTGACTGTTTCTGGGTAGAGGACCCACCCTTCCAAGTGAGAATGGGAAGGAGTATAATCTTGGCTTTGTTCTGACAGCTCCCAAAACAGTGTCACATACCACAGACCAGCACCTCAGGTGTGAGAGCAGGCTGCCACAGCATGAACAAAAGGCTCCAAAAAAAGCAGGCCATGGTTTTAAAGCAGGAGCCCCACTCTAACTTAAGAATGGAAATTTTAAACTATGACTGCTAGTTCCACCAGTCATTATGTTGCTGCTGCCAACGTAGTGACTCTCTCATTCAGCTAAGCCACCAAAACACACTTCCACTATGACTGTTGCTAGACCTTGCCCAGCTGCAAAGAACAGGTAGTCCTGGAGCCATCAAACACCCAGGGAGGGATGAGACCATCTACAAGATAGGACTTTAGAGCCCATACACCATCTGGGACACCGAGTCTTCATTAATCTGAAAAGGATGAAAACTGACAAGCTAAATGTTCATCTCAGAAGTTCCCTGCCAGCAAGTAGGTGCTAGGTGACCTCTAGAAAGGTAATTCATCCAACTGGATTTGGCCCAATTTCTAGCGTACCAATCTCCAAAAACTAACAATACTACTTGCAAGACAAACAGAACTGTGAAACAGCTACCTGCTTGCTGCTGCATGGGAACAGCCCCTCTGAGTCAGGAGAGAGCTCTGCTAGCTGGGGGACTGTGTTGGCAATCTTCCTGCTCCGACCCATTTATATGTGGGAATAAACATACGCACACTGAACAGCTTGTGATATATACCTAGAGAGACAGCTGTATTTCTTAAACAGTGGAATAAGCCTGTACCTGCTGGAACCGGAACGATTCTGATCTCTTTTTCTGGTTCAGTTGCCACTCCTTAAAATGAAGTACAGCTTCATCAACAGTGAGTATGCCCATTTTCACCTGCTCCTGTAATGTAATCAGTTGCCGTTGACCCGGGGTTTTCATTCCAGCGAATGGATCATATATGCTTGATTGAGACACGTCCCTTACAGGCCTGACTACTGTCTCTGAAGAGAGAACACCACAGAAAAAAATTATTGAACTTTTGGCATCTGAACTCCTCACTGAATACAAAGCACCCTTGATACAGCAGAGATGGAAAGAAAAAAAAATATCATTACAGACCAAATGTTTCCCTAACCAGAAGAATGTTCTGTCCTTATGCCATCCTGCTATTTGTCAGGGCTAAAATTCCAGCTGAGAGGTAGCCTTGTACGCAAGTAATTTGCAGGAATAATCTCTGTTCTTAAAAACACAAAACAGCACAGAAGGTCCTCCTTAAAGTGCTCTGCTTCCTCACTAAAAAAAGTCTCTCTCTCCTCTCTCAGAGCTTTCACCTTGGCAGTCAAAAAGTTAGACTCTTCCTAGGTAATCTGTGCAGCATAACTCCAGAAACAGAAAGGTGAAAACTCATCCTACTGATGCTGGCATTTTGTAATTCATTTGCAACATAAAAAGGAGTTGCCAACCCATGAGTAAAAGCTCAGATGAGGTTTCCTGGCACTTTCATAGTGAACAGGATAAGACGTGAAGGAGTAAGGGCACAGTTTTGCAAATGCAGAGATAATGGCAAGCAGTTCACTAAAAGCTAAATCCCTGGAAATAAAAATCAACAGGCAGTGGCTATATCTGGAAGATCAAAAGTGGGACATCGACTTCATGAAGCAGTATGGGTCACAGCATAAAAAAGGACTTCAATGATCACTATGATCCTGGCTAACTCCAAGACAGGGGATAGGTACAGTATGTGATAACAGGGTACCCACCTCACACTCTGCAGTTATAAAAAGTTTCCAATCACGTAAGGTCAGAAAGGTTGGGTCATTCATGTAGGACCACTATCCCCAGAGCCTTGTAAAACAGACTGTTCTGTCACATTGCATACAAATGAAGCTACCTCAGCAGATTTGCTCTTGCATTACTGGAAAGATTTTCAGGGTGAACTTCTGACTTACCTTTCTTAACCCCTCCTCTAGGGACATAGAGATTCTCAGGTCTTTGAGCCTTCTGTGCAAAAACTGTAAAACAAACACTCTTTAGATACTGAAATGCATCTCTTGAAGACAGAAATAGCGAAGATGAATATGGGAAGCATACACAGTTCTGCACTGCATTGCAGCTTCTGTTACCCTACTAAGTCCACTGAAGAAAACAAGACATGGAGTTGTACAGTAGAACTCCCCTTCTACTGACCTCAAAGAATTTAGCTCAGCCACCTCAAAGAGAAATCTGGACATTCTTTCCCCACAGTCCTGTCATGGGGTGGGGAAGGAGAAGTCACTGAAATTATTCTCCCACGTTACTGTAGTTCTTGTTAGAACGTTAGTGAAACATGACCAAGATTTCCAAAACTGCCTATCAAACTGAGGCAGATTTCCTTTAAACCCCACCTCAGAGGGAGGTAATGAGGTATAGAATCATGGCCTACACAAATGCTATTGAATTAATAATAACATAACACAGCAGCAATGTCTCAATTATTAGCTTGTTTGTGTCCTTATAATATCAAGATCTTTCCCATTTAGTTGGATTTGTTTATACTGTTTGGGGGTAACCTGTCTTCCTACTGTTTTCAGTAAGAGCAAGTTCAGGACAGGAATTCAAGATACAACATCCCCACATTTTCAGAGTAGGCAGAAGATGAAAAATAGATCTGAAACTGGACTCCAAACATAATCCAGCTTCAGAGCCAAATAATCCAGAGGTCTCAAAAATGAGTACATTTTCTTGGTGTTTATTTGGCAGCTGGAGCCTGGCTCAAGGCCATTCTACAGTTGACTAGTCTACAGTTTACATCCTGGTACCCAACTCACTTTTGGAGATGTACAGCTCATTGTCCGGCTGTGGAGAGCTGGATTCTGGTCTTGGAACAGGAACTGGAGGTCTACTAGCCATTTCTTGTGGAAAAGTATCTTGTTTCACTGAGTAGTATACATCTTCACCATACCGCTGGTAAACTCCTTCCTCTGAATCTGGCACATCCAAGCTACTGCCTACAACAGAGTAGAGTCTGTAAGGAAAACAACTTGGCCACTTCACTGAACGCTGGATCCCTCTAGATGCACTGTGTACTATATTCTACCAAGCTGATCATTTCACAGGCAAAACCATCCAGATTTACAGTGACTTCAAAGTGCCAAAGCCCTTCAGAACAGGACTTGACGAAGTCATTAACATCTAGCAGCACGTAAGTGCTTGCCACTAAGCCTGTACCACCTGTTTTGGTGAAGGAACCATAGTGGAAAATCTTTTAAGAACTCAGGGAACAGTTCAATTAATTCCAGTTAATTAACATATTATGACAGTTAAGAAGTCAAACAGAGCACTGGTTTCCAAAAGCTACTCATGGTGGTCTACAAAGTACAACAGAGAATTATTCCTTTGTTTGAAGTGAGCAATCTCCACCAGCTGACAATGTGTTTGATCTCAGAACAATGTGTCTCAGAGGGGCCACATTTGCACTTAACAAGCCCAGCTACCATCATCTCCATTCTATTCTCACTCCTACTATGACTGCACAAATCATCAAATGCTGTCATACCTGAATTAAAAGCTAGCTAGTTTCCCTCCATTTGCATGTTAGCAAAAAGAATTAAGAGACCCCAGACAAACTTCCTACTCTGTTACCAAGTCACAGGTGAATACCCCAACCACTGGACTGACTTTCCTTTAGTGATGCTGTAACACTTGGTTAAGTCAATGCAATGGGACTGCCAGAGCCTTGGTGTTGGCAGGGAAAACAGAAGAAGTTAGCCCCAGATTTAATCTTGCTCTGAGTCCAGCTGGGTCATCCACAGAAAAGGTGAGCCTGTATGCCATGGAACCTGGTGAACCAGGAAAAAGGCAACCCAATCATGCTCAGTGGGGGTAGCATGGAGCTAAGGTCTGGCTTTGGTCCAAGAAGGCTGAGGGAGCAACTCAAGAGGCAGAGCATAGATCAGGTTTGGGAGCCAGCAGTTCTCTTTCTCTTTGCAGGCTGCTGTTTTCAATGGATGGCCTTCTGAATAAAGCATCTACATCAAAATTCATCACTAACTTGTGCTGCTTTACTTTATATGCAGCCTCTCCCCACAAGGGGAGCCTGCACCCACATCAAGACACCACAATTGCCATCACTAAAATAAGGAGGGAAGACAGCCAGTCCTGAATAGATACCAGCTGAGCACTTGCACTCACTGGCAGACAGGGACTGGAACTAGAAATCACTCCTATTTGGTAAGAAACTAACCACATTTGGGAAATCACCTCAAAAGCTGCTTTTTCTGTTGTGTCTCATTTGTACCCACCAAGGCAAAGCCATCCACGTCAAACAGTGGACTAGCTCCTATTCTTAATAGATCAAGGAGAAATCTTAAGTTCCATTTAATTACTTTAACTGTGCTACTACCACCCCTCTCTCCAAACAGGTCTCACCTTCTAAAAACTTGCGGAGCATTGAGTCTTTTGTAGTTAGAGAAACTTCATCTGCAGCAACTGGAGTGTCTGGTTTGGACTGAAGCATCTCTACATCTGAAAAAAAAAAATCAGACAGGTGAACCTGTTGATTATGCCCTTAAACATGTGGAACAACTTAATGTAATATAATAAAATAATGTGGTATTTCTGACTGGACCTTTGGTTTGTTGTGAAAATCAAAGAGGAAGCCAGGCAACTGATCAAACGTTTGCCTCAAAAAAGCCTCCTAAGTTGCTGTGTTCAATCCACTCTGCACAAATCTTTGCCAGCTGCCTGATGCTTATGCTTGAGGATGACTAATGTTGCTTATTGAGAAATTCTGATAAAGCTCCAAGCAGGCACTGACTAAAAGTTACTATTGAAAGTGTGTTGGCCAGGTGAAAGTTTTGGCCTCTGCACAGCGCACCCGGGAGGCCAAACTGAGTGGAAACACTGCAGCTTGGCAAAACAAGACATTAAGGGCAATTTAATTGCCCATGACACAGAAGATAGTATTTGTTTATTGGATAAAAGTCAAAACAGCCGGCTGAGTTACTTAGTTGGACTGGAAGGTGTTTAGAGGGTCAGATGATGATTTAGTACTGAGAAAGGAGTAACAGCAAACAATAAGATACTTTGTTAAGTCACTGCTTTAACATGAAGAATTCTGATTTTAAAAAAAGGTTTAACCTCACTGTAACCCTAAAACTAAAATAAAACCTTGGGTAACCAAGTAATGATATGAAAACTAAAAGGGATTCAAATAAATTATTGAGGCTTATTGTGAAGTATCTATTAC
Source organism: Falco cherrug (assembly GCF_023634085.1). Classification (NCBI taxonomy): domain Eukaryota; kingdom Metazoa; phylum Chordata; class Aves; order Falconiformes; family Falconidae; genus Falco; species Falco cherrug. The sequence continues at coordinate 3,463,099 of NC_073705.1, forward strand.
TATGTAAACTAGACGGTTTGGGTTACATGACAGAATATGAAACATTTCTCTATAAATGTCTTTTTTATATTTACTGACCTTTCTTATTTTTTTCTTGCAAAGCTGAGAAGATTATGAGAAAGGGATAAGAATATGCTAGCATGATTTTGCTTTGTTAGAATGTTGTGGGGGTGAGGTTAAACAATAATTGTCAAAGGACCAACCGACAGACATGTGAATGCACCCAGCCTAGCTTTAACCTCACAGGATAACCCACCCCCAGCACAGCCACAGTGATACTGCATGCTGTGTGGACCAACCACTCCAGCAGCTTCTCAGGAATTCTGCAGTCCATGCCAAGTTGCATGCTGCTGCACCTAATCTGCTCACCACCAACCTAATATAAAGTTCACTTCAGTTATCACTGCACTACATGGAAGCACAGATTTGATATTTTAGCAACCTAAAGAATCAGCACTACAGACCCGTATTTTTTCTGCACAGCAATTTTTCCACCTTGCAGCCACCTTAATTATTTTCAACATAGCTTTTAGAAAAAAAACTGTGGCAAATACAGGCCCACAGGAAAGCCATTACTTCATGGCTTTGGGGGAAGAACACAATGTGGCAGGTGTGCAAAGTTCCTTTCATTCTCTGTGGATGGAACAGTATCTTCCCAGTTTTGGCTGTGCTCTGCAGGATTACTAAACCAGCAGTGCAACAGGACACTGCAGGGTTTGTTTTCTATCACATAGTCAATGTAGTTAAATTCACCAACTAATTAGCTCTCCTTAGAAGGCATGATTACCATCTCACCACCCTCTTGCACATGGGCCTGTCCTGCATACAGATGAGACCTAACATCTTACCCATGTACTAAAACTGAAACGGCGTTCTTGACTTTGTCAATGACACCTTCTGTTCCACTTGCTGCAAAAACAGGCTAGTGAGGAAGTGACAAGAAGGTGGCACACAGAAACGGAGTATCACAGGAAAGGTCACCAGATTTTCCTGAGGCTATTGGGGAACATTGGTCTGAAAGGTTAGCAGGAAGAGGGTAAAGTACTTCCTAGATGTCAGAATTTAGTAGCTAAAAGATACTTATTCAAAGAGTTTCAGTTTCCCTTTGCAGGGTTTAAAGCTTCAGAAGGGAGCTCAACCAACCTGCTAACAGACAGACGTACAGAAGATGAGTTATGACCTACAAACACTTCACAACAGCTAAAATATACGTGTGTGGGCACCTTTTAGAAAGTAGTAACACTCTTCCCCCTTTAAACATTTGCAAACACTAGATGCCAGGCATTCCTGCACATGAAGCAAGCTACCTCTTTACAGAGACCGGTCCTTTATTATGCAAGACAAAGGCTCCAATGTGTTGGCATAAATCAAACTCAAAGCTTTATAAGCAGTTATATTTTTGTGCATAATTATCTCAGTTTGCTCAAGGATGACAAGGAGCCTGCTGTTTCTTGCCTTAACTAAGGAAAAAATAAAAACCAGTGAGGACTGTGTTGAAAGCTTGGTCTCAAGAGAATAAAAATGGTGGAGGAGGGAGAAGATACGTGAGAGAGTAGAATAAGGGCATCACAACTTACTTATGTGAACTAACATCTACTCTTTACGTGCCGGAGGTCTGTAGATTACAGGACAATAGACTTTATTCAGCTGAAACTCTATAGGATAAAGGATGAAATCTCTGCAAAAAACTCACACTATCTACAGTCCAGGTGTCCACACAGGTCATAGATATGGGAACAGTGCTAAGAGTCTGGGCTGTTTCCACCAGCCATTGGCCACTGTCACTGCACTGTCTGACCTGGGACAGAGAAATACAGCCTAAAACAGCATAGTAACACACCGACACGCACACCAAGCAGTCTAATCTTCACCCAAAGCAAACAGGTTTTCAGCACTTTCAAGAGCCCTTGCTCTCAGACTCCCTCCTGCACACAATCCAGCCTACTCAAAATACTCTGTTTTGCAAAAATCAGCAGGTGAAAGGAAAGCAGAAAAAGCAAAGCACTTCATCTGAAGCTGTAGTTCATACTACCAGACTGATATGATGGAGATAACTCTCCCTTTTCGCTATTCAGCTAAATTTTGCTATCAGTGCATCTCAGCTAAATGACATTTACCTTAAACCTGCACCAACCTGGAGCATATTCTGGAAAGCTATGTTTGTCTTTACAGGTATTTGAGAAGTGTAATAAGAGGGAAGTGCTTTTCTGAAGACAGAACTATTAGATTTATGATAAGAAATTAAATAAGGCAATTCAATCTCATTATTAAAGAACAGCAAACAAGGTAATAGCAGGAGCTAGTAAGTTCCCACTGATTTGGTTAGGAGTATTTTATGACTTACACTGCTCAGGGCATTAAGACCTACCGGGAAAAGAATGCTCCCCTCCAGCAGAAGGAGAGGCAATGTTCTATAGCTGAAAAAAAAAAAAAACTTTTCCTTTGTTTTTGTTTGGTTGGGTTTTTTTAATTCCATCATTTATCTCAAAACTTAAAGGGACGATTAGCAACTCAACACAGGCGTGTGCAGCTCTTATGCAGCATCAGTTTAAGCAAAATTGGGCCCTTACACAGCTTCTGCGCTTTCTCTGTAAATGTTTCCCCAGGACCAAATGCAGAGAAAAAAAAAACAACACATGAAAATGCACTGAAAAATCAGAAGTGGGATGAAGGATACAAGAACCAACAGAACACTCCAGTATTCAACTATTTGCTACTACTTTTAACTCATTACAATGGCTCCAGTCCTGTGTACCTTATTCTCAGACCAGTTCCTGCCAGACAAATAAACCCTGTGGTACATAACTTTCCTTTGATCAGCCTCTGAAAAACTTTGGTGGAAGCACATCTTGTTAACAATAAATGGGCATGCTGCCACAGTACAGCTACACTTAAAACAGCCCAGGTATTGTCCTCTGCGCTGCAGCCGTAACTACTCACATAGGGGCTACTTGACCTGGAGAAAGTACCCCAGCAGAAGTTGATTACGATTTCCTAGTTTTTCATCCTCACAAACCTTTAAGTCAGTACAAAAGTTTGAAGCCTTTATTTGTGACGGCAGTTCTAAACCAGCCAGCACTCACACTGATTTCACGGAGGGTTTGCCCGTGTGCTGATATTCTAAATAATATTGAAACACCTTCACTTTGAGAGAACCAATCTAAGTGTCGAGCACCATGCCAATTTAACCTTACCTGTTACAATACAGGTGGATTTTAAGACAAGGTGTAAATATTCTTCAGGCAAAGACTAACAGACTACATAGGAGACTTTTACTGAAAATCTCTGCTTTTCTTGAGTGGAAGGTAACAGATTTGTGTGCAGGAGCAATACACTAGGAGAACTTCAGAAGCAGGAGGAAACACATTCACATTCCTTGCTGAAGTATTACAGAGAACCCATATATAGCATCTCACCAATGAGGAAAACGTTTTCAAATGCAGACTCATTCAGCTCTGCTTTTCCGTAAAGAAACCCTAAGTACCTGCTTTAGGGACAGCTTGGTTTTTTACCTTTCTAGTGCTACTAGCCCTGCACAGCCTGCAGCACATTTGCATACCAGGAGGACTTTCTGGTGCTGATCCCAGAGACCTCTGCCACCCTGCCAATGTGGCTGCACTTGCAGAAGCTTTCCCTGAAGGATGTATGCCTGTTGGGCCTTTACAACTGAGGAGGCTTAAAGAAAGGAAAGCAGCCTGACTTCAGCTCCAAATGCACCACCCTTCCCATCGCATGGCAACCTTTCCTAGCTCTGCATTTCTATGCCTGTCAGCCAAGCAGGCTCTGTTTCATGTATTCATCCAAATGATCTGTCAGAGTGAAGCGAGGGCAAGAAAACCTGGGCACTTGAACAGTTTAACTTAATGCAGTTTGTTTGACAGAAACAGGCAAGGGGACATGCACACAAGCAATGGAGACAACAGACAGAGGGAGGTGGTGATGATCTTCTGGAGGGAAGAGGAAACAAGCACCTTAAAACAATTAGTTCTTCCACCCAACAGTCTGCAGGGCTAGCAAATGGTTTTCTTGACAGGAAGCAATTACGATCTAAATCTGAACCAGTATAAGAATATTTTTGGAAAGGCTTTTCAGAGTCCAATTCAAAAATGGTCAATTACAGGGACTTTGGTTTGCATCCACAAAAGAAAGGAATATCCACTGCATAGTTTCTGCAAGATCTGGGAGATCTTCGGGGTGGAAGAAGACAAACTGGGCTTAGTGGGTTTAAGTATGTTTTTTCCCTCCACAGACTTAAATCAATGCTATTCAGAGGTGCATCAATTGCAGGCAGAGCTTCCAAACATCTAAAAACTCTCACTCCCATTACTGCAAACAATGGCAGCTTTGTTCCTTAGGAGTCCAGCCAGGCTGACTGCTTATCTCCATCTGAAGGCAGAATAGCTCTGTTTTAGGCAGGAAAACTATCCCTGCAGTGGCCAAACAAAACTTTGCTGAGAACTGGATTTCAGGCAGAGAACTGACAAAATCTTCTGCACTCAATAATCAACAAAAATGTGTTTTCTAACATCTAGAAGAGAAAACTAGCCCAGGATAGATAGAGTCTATAAGCAAAAGCACTTCAGTAAGAAAGCTTTTTCCCTGAGGCAGCACACTTAAAACTGCAAAAACTCTAGCAGTCCTTATGCAGGTACTCAAACTACGATAAGCTATTCTGTGCTCTTCATGGGAATCATAAAATGTATCAGTGGGATGAAGCCAGATGAAACAGCCAGATAAGTAAGAACAGCAAATTTACAATTGCTTAACACAGGTACTTTACTTGATGTTTGCAATTGGCCTCACTGAATATTAATAGAACTGTGAAAAAGTTAAACACATCTGCATATTTATCAGAATCATCTCTATAGTTTTAGCAATAAACCAAGTGAATTAGAATAATGATTTTTCAATTATGATCTTTTCACTACACATATTTCTACATGTTCATTTTCTTTTGTTCTCAAGCTTTTGAGCTAGAAGCTCGGCTCTTGCTTTTCGGTTTTCCAGTTGTCAGTAAAATCACATCTTACATAGTGTTCTTTTCTGCCAGTGTCTGTAGGTCAGTGTCCCTACCTCCCTAGATCTTGGCAGGGAAGAGCAGGACACGGTAGAAAATTTGGTCTCTTCCAAATGCTAATTCACTTGCTCAGGGTCCAGGGAGTTCTCAAAGCATTTAGGAAACAGCTCTTGATTTTGTACACTAGCAATCAAAGAAAGGTTTAGAGCAATTTTATCAGCCAGTCAACATCAGAACTGGAGCATAGTTTCCCTGTGGTGGCAGCAGGAAAGCTATAACCAGTCCTTCCTCCGAAACCCAGCTGAGGCACTGCTATGTATGAGAGACAGAGCAGTTTAGGCTGCTTGGACGGGGGCTCTGAGCAACCTGATCTAGTTGAAGATGTCTTTGCTTATTACAGGGGGGTTGGACAAGATGACCTTTAGAGGTCCCTTCCAACCCAATCCATCCTACAATTCTGTGATTCTATGAATATACATACATAGATCTTCTGGGGCACCAGGGACAAATCCAGCCATAGATTCATAAAGCTCTTCATCGGAGCCAGGATTCAAGGAACATTTCATTAACAGATCAGTGGACAGATGAGCCATGGACTCATAGACAGACTCATCCTCCTCGCCTTGCATCAGCTCCTCCTTAATGTGACTCTTCAGCATATCTGCAGTTTCCTGGAGAGGAAGGAGAGCAAGAAAAAAAATAAATGTTCAAGTCTCATTCAAACAAAGAATCTGAAGAATCAAAGTAAGCAAAGAGATATTTCGCTCTCTCATCACTGATGGGAAAAAAACTAAAAGCAGCCCATTCCCAAAGACTAAGGCTTCTTAAAGGAATTAAATACCCACTACAGCTGTCTGGGCCCAGCCTTCAAGATCTATGTTGTAATAGTAAGTAATGAAGGCGAAACAAGCTGGTCCTGACATTCTGAACAGCCACTACAGCCTCTCACCCCCTGAATTTCATGTCCTAGACAATGTCTGCAAACTCCTAGAATGTAAGCAAAGCTCATTCTAAAAATAAAAATGCTTGTCAAAGCTATTTTGGGGTCAGCATAGCTGACCATGAAGGGGAAAGCTTGTCACATGCGGAGCACTTACAAGAAAGCAAACTTGTAGCTTTGGTATAAACACAGTTTCAGTTTCTTGGTCTTAGCAGCAGCACATAACACCAGAGTGGGAGTACACAGACCCTTTTCTGTGAGATTAACAGGAAACCTCACAACAAGCAGCTTTTCATGTAATACAGGCAACTTTCAGTTCACAGGACAGCAGAACCCTTTTTCACATGTTTGCAACATGGGAGGTGGCGGGCAGGTGGGGAGGTGGACAGGGAGAATAGTGCAGATCTTCACCAAACCATCACAGGGGAGCAAAATGTAAAGCTTCATGCCTGTCTCCTCCCCAAGTTCCAACTAAGTCACAATCACAGCCATCTGAACCTGTTTCAGTACTACAAGATATTCTCCCACCCACAACCACCACCTCACAGCACTTCAGTCCACAGGACATTTCAAAACTGTCTACACATGCTTCCCTCCACAGTCAAAATGGGTCAGGCAGGTAGCTCATGCGATGCGTTAGGGAGGTGCCGAGGAACTTCTGCCAGAGAGAAAATTAGGTGAGTAAAGGGGTTTACTGGGATTTTCAGATATCCGTATTAGTAGTGCTTCTAGTTGCTACCTTGCAGTGGACATACTGGTGCAGATCTCTTGTGTGCTCTGCTACTAAGCTGCACAGATAGGTTGATGGTCAGTGAGTAGGACCTACTCTTAACACAGCTCTGTCACTGTCCTGGTGGAGAGAAGGACATGGGAGGAGCACAGTACTGCAATAAGAGGTTGGAAGGACAGGTTGGAAGGATTTCCTAAGCATCTCTCAGCCCAATGAAAAGATTTTAATCACACAATTAACAGTTTCTGCACCCCTCTTGATCTCAGAACACAGAATGACCTTTATTTAGCTCTGATGTATAAACCTAAATTCACACGTATGTCAAGAAGCAAACACCACATCTAAAATCCACCCATGCCTCCTAAATAGACTTAAACACTACTATAATTGGCTGGCAGAGCACACTAAGGCTGGCAGCAGACAACTATTAGGGATGCTTATGCACGACATGTCAACTGAAAGCAAAGGAAAATAAAATCTTCTCAAGAATTCACATGTTCTGAGTCAAAGAGCCGCTTGTTATTTTGAAGCATACATGCTGGTAACAATTAAAATGGAAAAGAAAGGATAAACCCATGCACACCAGAGGACCCCACAGAAACAACTGCCTGGTGCAGCTGGAGTCAGGTCCATGTCATCCTCTGGAAAAGTCAGAGTGCTTTTTTCTGGGGTGATGTTAGCTCAAAGAGAACTGAATTGTGAATTGGGAGTCCAGAGAGAACAAGTAGGGAACAGACAGCTATCCTAACACAGAAAGGAATGCATTTCAAGTGGAGTCAGCAGACTACACAGATCAGCCGTGAATGAAGCAATCCAGACTGTTCTATGACTGATCAGAGAGTACCTCAGATTGTACCTTCCCAAACATACTCTGTTCTATATTACTCCCTAAAGTAAGTGGGATGAAGGTGCTGTAGTTTTCCCAAGATCAGAGGTTAGAAGAGTACACCAAGCACCAAACACATCCCTGCGGAAACTTCATTAGATGGATGGATGATAAGGAAACCCAGCACAGCAGTGTCTGCTTCCATCTGTGGAAGCAATCTCTGCTTCCATTTGCTCCGTGCAAAAGCCCCAAGAACTCCCCCAGCTCCAGAGATGCACCTGACCCTCCAGCCTGGAAGCTTTCAGTGTGGCTGGATGTCTGTCTTCTATACCCTACCACACCACACTGCACCCTCTACTACCCCATCTCACTGCTGCTCCCACAACACTTAAGTGCCAAGCTTGGTGCCACTGCCCACACTGGCTGCGGGACAATGCAGGACTGCTGCTTCCTCTTACCACATATTCATCAATGAATTGGCGGAGGTCCTTGAAGCCATGCTTTTCTGCTATGGTGTTTGGATAGTGGCCATATTTGTTAGCTACACTGTAGGCCTGCAGTGCTCCAGGGCATGTAAGCAGCAACGCGGTGAGGTTCTTCAGCCCATATCTTGCAGAGAAGTGAAGCAGTGTTGGCAACTCCTCATCCCTCTGATCTGTGAGAACAGGAGCCTGTTAGAATCCAAGGTTCTTTCTAGCAGCCACAGACACAGTAGGTGAGAAACAAAATTACTAGCACACACTCAGACTAAAGCAGGTGTGAAAGCCCTGGAAAGTAGTTTCAAAACAGAGCTAACCCTAACTGAGGTATCCTAGCACATCTCCAGGCTTAAGTCCTATGACCTTTAATGGGGAATCTGCCACTGTAATACCTTAATGTATGTAGGATCACAGGTTTGCAAGGACCTCTTAGATCATCATTCCAGTAGGATCCAGCTGCTGAAAGGCAACCATGTCATGATGTGCAACCATGTCATGGTGGCACACCAACCCAACTGCTGAGTGCCCACTGCACACCTCAGAGCAGAGCTATATGGTGGGGAGAAAAGGACTGGGCTAGGGAGAAACACCACATGGGAGTGAAGAATAACAAGGGAGAAAATATGTGAAACATTTTGGGGAGCATCACCTTTTCACTTTGTGTTTGAAGCTGTCTACAGAGCTGCATGTCACAGTGCAAGGAAGTGAAACCAATGCATGTAATGAAAAAAGAAAAGAAAAAAGGGGTCACCCAACCCAAATGGCAATCCACCTTCTATAGGCATCATCAGAAATCTAGCTTCCTGGCTGAGATCCAAGATTTTGGGACAGCCTCTGCAGGTACCACACACTGCAGTGTTAAGGTACTCCAAGGTAAAACAACCGATACAAATGAAGTTTTAAAAAAAAAAAAAAAAAAAAAATCTTTCAACATACTTGTCGTCATATCTTCTTCTTCCAGCTGGTTGATTCCAAACAGGTGTAAGCCACTGGCAGGAATGTTCTTCTTGAGTGACTCAGTCAACAGTTTGTCCAGTGCTTCTATGCTGTATGGCACGATTTTAAAGGCCTAGAGATAAAGGGAAAGTGACTTTGGTGGACACTGGAGATTCAGTTAAGGTGATATTTATAAGGTGTTTCTTTACTTAGCACATATCAGAAACCAGTAGGCATAAACACTGCAGGCAGTGATGTTCAGCTCAAGCAAGAACATGAATAGCTTCCTGGTCCAGAAACAGAGTATCATTAATCTGAGCAGATGAGAACCATACAATCCACAACAAGACAGAGTACAATGAGAATGTCACTCATGCAACTGGAAGCACAGAAAACTGTTACTTCATACTTCCTTGACAGGCATAATGTTACTTCCAAAACTATTCCCATGAAGTGTCACTCCTAATCTAAGTATGAACTAATCCATCTTGAAGTGCTCTGGTGTTCACTTGTACACTCTGGGTTTGGTTTTGGACTGGTTCTTAACCAAAGGCTGGGAAGCATGCCTATTCCCCAAGCACAGCCCCGTACCAACTGCTCCACAACTTAAAATAAAAAGAAAGGGAAAGACAGTCTCCCCTGTCCCAGTTACGCTGGTGACTAACAACACTACTCTGTAGGCTTCCACTACATCCCAGTCTTCTCAAGTCATCAAGGTCTATAGCTTGAGTCACCTTAGCCAGCTATCTGCTCCAGAGACAGAAAAAGCACCCATGCTTTCACTAAAGGGGGATGTTAAGGTTATGTGAAAATCCCTGAATAACCTTGCATTTCTCAATTTCAGAAGAGCTACTTCATGGCAGGCACTTTTGTTTATGTCCACTTGTCTAGCCTCTGACAGAGCTGGTTTCCAAAGCAGCTGTTTGCTAGAGTCATTACCTGGCACATGAACTGTACCGGGTTGGCTGCATTAGCCAACAGACTGCTGATCTCCTCCATGTCCGTATGATAGGTGACACTTGTTTCTCCCACCATCAAGTCCCCTGAATATATCTGCAGAGGCACCATCCCAGAGGTTAAATCTTTAAAAAGAAAAAGAATAAAACACCATTGAGAACAAACAACGGGAATGAGTCTGCATTGAATACATCGAGGATAGGAGGAGTTTGGAGATACTGCCACCTGGATACCAGAACAGTTTCTGTTGTACTGAATTCATGAAGAGTCATGAAAAAAAGATGATGTTGGTCTGAACACTAGGTAGGAAAGTACTTTGGAACTACCCTCATAGCTGTGTCAATGCACATCACCTGTGACCTGCTAAGTCCTCTGCTAACATTGGTGGTCCAGATTACTGTTAACAGCACACCACCTCAAATTAGAAAGCCTCATATCCCTCCACTCCTGGCTTTCTCTGGAGCAGTCTCTCAACTGTGGCATAAAATATGAGGGCTGGGGAAGAAGGGGAGAGAAACCAGATAAGTCACTAGGTATTTTGCGACCCCCGTCAGCCTCAGTAGTCTCTGAATAAAATCAACTTAAAAGAATTCCAGCTTTGCAACTATACCCATGCACAGGATTTGTCTTCTACCTGCATCTTGGAAGCTTCTTGATGTTTTGTCCAGTATGCATTCATAGATCTGAACTTTCTTTTTGAAACACAAATATTTTGAATCCCACTGAAATTGATCTTTCTCTGCTTGACTGTTAACAACTTGGAAAATGATGAAATCGTTAGTCATGCACAGAAGGAATTAAAAATTTATTTCTCTTGCTGTTAGAAACTGCAGAGCTTACATAGTTGTACACTCCATCAACGTGAAGGTCATGTTTATAATTCAAAGTGCAAGTTAGTTTCCAGGTCCATGTTTAAATTATAAGTCTTGATTTAAGACAGATTAAGTTGAACAGTTTTATGTGGGTGAGGTCACCTTCTTTAAATCAATCCACCTCACTGACTTTATGGGAGTTGCAATGAGTATTAGTCTCTATTCTCAGAGCTGGCAAAACAACTCTTCAAGAGGAGAGACCAAAGCAGATTAAATAAAAATGTTGGAAAACTACTATCTCTATCTGTAAGGCTCTGAACTATTGCTCCTAAAGTTTAGTGAAACTTAAGTTTAGACAACCTACAGTTTTGTATATGTAAACACCAGTGACAGAACATATCTAAATTAAAAGGCAAGCCAGGATAAATAGTTTCAGCTCTGATCACAGAGAGCTCATTCACATACTAAGCACATGCTGTCATAGTCATACAATTTACTGGCACTTACCTTCTCTTGTTGCCCTGCCAATGCTAATGTAGTGGTGGTTATAACACCCTGTTAGGTTCAAAGTGCTTTACAATCTGCAGTCTGCTCTCAGAACTTCAATACAGTGTTTCCACCCCGCAAGCTTGCTGCTGCTGAGGGGAAAACTGAGCCCCCAAGCAGCAGTCTACCTCAGTTTCTCATCACACAAGTATCACAGATAAGAATGCAAGTTTAAGATTTCCTGACATCAGGTTTTCCCGTGTTGCAACCTTTACTGTGATACTTCTGGCACTTTTCAGGACAAGCAGGCTGCCATAGAAAGGAAGCAATGGGGGGCAGGGGGACGGGGGAGGCTCTCAGCCCAGCTTACTTGGAGCCTCCACAGAGATTGTATATTCATTCTCCATCTCAGCCAGCACACGCACAGATGATGCATTCTCTGGAGAGAATTCAACTTCAGTTTTCACTTCGCCATCTAGTTTACATTTCATGATAATATAAACTGTTGTCTGAACCTAAAGAGAAAAGGCATTACAACATAGGTTGTAGGTTCACAGCATAAGAACACTTTCTTTGTTAAGTCCCTTTTCTAGGGATTTTGTTATCATTGCAATTAACACAAATTATCATTTGTCATTTCCACAATCCTGAATGGTTTTGAGAAGCATCTTCCCAGGTGGCTTGTGTTACAGTTTGCACTAGCATAGACACATGCATTAAGCCAACAAAACTGCAGATTTATCAGCCAGATTTATAAACCGATTAAAGCTAGATTTATAAAATTATGTAGTTTCAACTCTATCAGTCTCTTTCCTCAAGCAGCACATCCCCACTCTAAACAGAAACAAAGGAAGAGACTTAGACTTCTTCCATCTGAGGGGATGCTATACTAAGAAATACCATTTTTCAGACAGGAAAGACAATCCAAGCTCTTTGGAGTCACTTGCAGGACATGCATCAGAATTGTCATGTTCGACTGCATGCAGGCTGTGAAGTTAATTGGTTCATTACAATCACTTTATTCCACTTGATACCACTAAATCTCACCAGAATGGAAGATGGGAAGTCAAGAGTGTGAACCTGCCTCACAGCACACAAGACAAGCAGCTGTATTAATGAGACTCTCTGTCAGTAAGTGACATTGCAGCCTAGACAACACTGGGCACCACATGTTACTACTCTGGGCCTAGGGAGCCGAGCTCATAATAGAGACACTGGGGACAGGGGGCTGAGAAGGAAGGTGACAGAAAAGGAATTAGGGATTAATTCCTGGCCTGTAAAGCTGTCCATTACAGAACATTATAATGGGTTGCACCAGCCCACAGCAAGAACACAGCCTGAGGAGTGGACATACAGTACCCCACACCGTATGCGGTCAGGCTGCACCACCAGATGGTCCCTCGTGCTCTTGGATGATCCATGTTCTTCACTCATGTCAAGTCCGTGGGAGTAAACTGGGTTCTTCTCGTCTTCTGTTTCTGTATCAGTCACAGAGTCACAGCCTGAGTCTAAAATAAAGCACAGAGTCCTGTTACATCACTCCCCTTTGCTGAAAATGCATATCATACACACCCGTCCTGAGAAATAGCCAGGGCGGTGATAGGGTGGAACGTGCTATTCTTCTCAAAGTAATGCTCAGAAAAGAGGATCTAGCTGAAGAAAAGGAAACTACAGAGCTTCCTCCTTTTTTCCTCTTAAGGGGTTTGCTGGGGAACATTCACAAAGACACAGAAGTGCTGCAGTAGCACTGAACATGCTTACAAAACAAACAACAGCGCCAGTCTTTGCTGAGGTGGATAGTCCCTTCCCATGTTAGGCAGGAAAATCAGTGTGTGTCAATGTCTAATGTAAGAATGATTGGCAACGAGACCCATCTGACTCCAGTTGTGCTCTGAGTATATATTGTTGGATGGGCAGCACCCTCTAGTCTTCCTCTCCTAAAGTAAATGAAGAAAACCAACTTTACTTTCATTTCAGTAGTATATTTCGGTTTCTGGGCTCTGCCTATGTTGCTCACCCCAATCCCAAGTTCATTATTTGTGTCAACAAAACACAAGGCAGCAGTCTGAAGGAATCCTGCTCCAGCAGGAACTATAAGCTGCTGTATCTATCTATACAAGACAGAAATTGAAACATACCAGAGCCTTTGTGCTCAAGAATAACAGTACTCTACCCAAACAGACCCAAGAGTAGGAGTAAATCTGTGTGTACAAAACAATGTTCTCATTCCTGTTTGCCAGTAACAGCACAGATATTGATGGAAGAGCAAACAAACTGAGTTGATATCACTGGCTGCAGAAACACCTAGCAAGAATTAACATAGATTACAGGTCTCCTACCTGTGCCAGGAAAGTTTCCTAACTAGAGAAAGGAAACAACAGACAACTTTGTATCTACTTAGTAGAGAGCACTTTCTTACCTAGATTCTACCTCTTAATTCATGATTCACACTTTTTTTTTCACCTGTCTCCCAAAGCATGGGGTAAAAGTCACTGACTTCCCCTTGCCAGAAGACTCCCTCCCATTGCCAAAGTTTTCCAAACCTTGGAAAACTGTGGAGCAGTCAAGAATTTAAGACAACATTTTGGAAGTTACTTACTACTTACTGTGAAACACATCTGTAAAGAGCAGTGCAAATTATTTACTAGATAAAAATCTCAGACTTGGGCTGGCAGTTTTTCTATTAGTAGGAAATGATCTACTTAAAATTCTCGGTCCTGATGCGAAACACCTAAGCAACCAACCACACTGTCAAAACTGTGGCATCCATGCAGTTAGGCTGTCAACAGTCTAGGTTTTACTCAGAATCCCCCAGCCTCTGGGTACATCAAAGTTTCCAAAAATCAAGAGAGCCAAAGTTATTAAAGCAGGCTTCTATTACAAGTTCATGTCCTGCTAGTTTCAAACAGTGAAGCCAGAAGTCAGTCAGGAATTTAAATCTAGACTTCATTATTACTACCAAAGATGTAAACTTAGGATATTTGAAATTCTTTGTCATGCACTTTTTTCCCCCTATATATTTAAATGGAATTTTATTAACTACATTAATGCAACTTTGCTTTCAGGAGACAGGTTTTAAGGCACAAAATCTTAGTGAATCATTCAGCTGAAATTTTTGTCACAAACAGTGGTGCACATTCACTTAACTTCAATTATGTGAATCACTCCACAGGGCAAGTAAGCCTAGTCACATCAGTACAAGTAGACTGCTGCTTTAATGTTTGCTGTAGAAAGACTAGAGCCAAAAATCTGCAGCTCTAGAGTTCAAGTAAAGCATCACCACCAACTCGGACATTTCTTAAACAACCCTAGAATAGTACATGTAATTGAGCAAATAGATTTTAATATTGCACCAACACAAACCAGCAGATCTGGCTAAGAAGCTACTTTGACACAAGGCCAGGTACTGAAGGTGGTCTTTGGGGTTTTCAGATAGTGATACCAAGTATTACAGAAAACGGACTGAGGTTTTAAATTCCTTAACTCATTACTTTAATTGATACTGTCCAAAGTCATCAGCTGTAAGAGTCAGACCCCAGTTTTGGAAACACTTCTCTTAGGGAAAGGTGGACTACTCCCACCTGGGAGCACAAGGCTGCCAGCTGCACAGGGACAATAAAGCACTGGTCCCACAGCCTTCCCTTACATGACAGCTATGCCAAGTGCATACACCATGTCTTTTGGGGAGGAGGAGAAGAAGCAACCACTACTAGAATAGCATCTGTGTTATCTCTGTTGGTTATTTCCAGTGTGACTAAATCAGAAAGACTAAGCTCACCACAGATAAGAGAGCGCCAATGATGACCAAATTACAGCAAAGCATAAATGTCCCTGCAATACACGCACAAGCTGACAACACTTGCCCGCATCCTCATACCAAGGGCATCATCCCCACCCCAATATAGAACCACTAGTGTGGCAATTTGTACCTCACTTGCTCAACATATGGTCAGTTTCAGAGGAAAATGAAACTTAAAGCTGTGGATCTCAGCTTCAACATCTACAGTAAGCAAGGATAAGAGGGAAGCAAGGAGAGAACAAGCCCGCCCGTCTCTGCTTTACTGACGTTATTTGATACTAGAAACAAGTTAACAAATAAAGAATAACTGGAGCTTTTAAGAAGTTCTGACATTGCCCGATCCTGTCTTGCACTTCCACATTCTTGTAACAGAGCTGACTGCGCAGAGGTCATATGTAAAAACAGAGCTCTTAGGTAATATGGGAAGAAGCAAGCAATGTTAATCAGTAATTGGATTAACAGTTGACAGAACAGAGTTTTGGGTAAGAATTATTCATCTGTTTTTTCATTCAGAAAATTCTGAAATTGCCAATTACCTACTTCCCACATAAGCAGTGAAGCGATACTATGGTCATCTTGCAAGTTCTAGTCACATGCTACTGACGTGTCAACACGCAAGCACTGGAAGAGGAAACCATACCATTACATTCGATAATGTCCATGCTCTAAAGGAACGTGCTGCTAGATCAGGCTTCCCACTCACCACGATACTTGAGTAATGACAGCCCATTTGCATATACAGATTCAGCAATTATATCATTATAATGATACACAGGCTAGAGAGGCCATCGCTGAGGAGATCAATAGACTCATTAATAAATTTAGTGAATACCTGAATTGAGCTTCTCCATTAGCCACTGCTGTAGGTCAAAAGCTCGTGGTTGTGAACAGCTCTGCCTTGACTAGAGGGCCTTTCTGTTCCCCTTTAAATGAAGGCTACCTCAGGTCACGCTTGACAGCCTGTGAAATACTTGTGAGCATAGCTGTGAGGGGAGGAGATGTGGTCCAAGAAACCCAACCACATTTCCCCTTGAAGAACATGCCTCCCTCCAGGAAGCGACTGGCTGAGCTGCAGAGAGCAGCCCTGCGCTAGCCTCTCTTGCCAGCCCTGCCAGGCTCCACACACAGCCACCCTGCAGAAACCCAGCTCCAGGGAAAGCCCAGGGAAAACGCAGGCATTGCCACGTGCTTCACAAGCCACTTAGCAGCTTTAGGAACCAACATGAAGCAGCCAGTTACTCTGACCTGTTGCTGTACAGCACATGCAGCTTGCTCTGTCATCCACTTCCTCCTGGCTAAGCTGGCGGGCTATCAGCATGGAGCCGACCGTTCTGTGGTTTCTCAGAAGTCAGCCCGTAACACCACAAGACACGTGAATGCTCAGGAGTCAGAAGCCTGTCCAGGCCACTCTGTCATCCGTATCTTAACACAAATGGAGCAACTAGGCAACAGCTTGTCTGTATAGGGTCTGCATGTACAGACTACCCTCCCCCTGGCATCAGTGAACACTTCCCATCCCCATCCATCTCAGCTCACCAGCTGAGACAACTAGCTTTCTTGAGGCCTCAGACCTTCACCGCGGTACACCCAGAGCAAGAGGGAAGGCCCTCAAAGGGAGCTCCTACTATCACCTGAAGCTCACAACCAGCCAGCCTCCTTTTCCAAGTGCAAACAAGGACATTAAATCTCCCAGAGCAGCTCCAGCTGCATCTGCAAACAGCAGGCAGAGTACTGACAAAGTAGTCAGGGAAAGCAGGGGAAGTTATCTCTCATCATGCTAGCCTCAGAGCCCCTGCTTTATTGAGGAGATAAACACTCAGCAGTGAAACATCTTGTGATAACCCCTCAAAACTGGGTTGTACTGTAGTAACATTTCCCCTTTCAACAGACAGAAGCATGCAGAAAAGCAACAGGTGAGAAGAAAAAACACAGGAAAATGTAAGGCTTTGTAGAACTGTCCATACAGAACAGACAGAGTACAGCACATCTGTCCCTCCTCTCCAAACTCCTCACCCCAAGCAGCTCATCTACAAGCATAGCACCTAAACCCAGATTTTCAGTTCTACAAAGAAAATGGTAAAAGTAGTTCTCATCCTCCATTAAGGAAGCAAGCTGTGTTGTACTATGGCAAGTTTTGCTTCAGCTGCGTGCACACACACACACTTGTGAAACTCTTTGGGAAGCTATATCCTCACAAAGAACACGACTGGGTTGAGACTTGTTGACAGTACCAGTGTTTCAGCAAATTTTGAGAAGCCAGAAGGTAAGTTGTGTTTGACTTTGTAACCTACGAAGACAATATATATCCTTAATACTCAAAACCATACATTACTCCACAGTTCCTCTATACAGCGTATCTCTTCCAAACTTCGAGGAACAGGTTTTGTTTCCTTTGTTATATTTTAGAACTACAGACACATAACTGAACGGAGAAAAACGTCTTTGCGGTGGAGTACAAGAGGCTTCCACAATCTTCACAAAAATTTAAGCCAAGTGAATTAATCCGTTCACTTTTCTTGGTTCTGTTTTTTCCTAAATGCTGCTTCCAAGCTATTTTTTAATTTAACCTTTGAAATGAAAAGGATTTTGTGAAAGACGAGTCACCAAGAGTTGTTTACAGTGCCAGTGGCAACTCCATGTCACTCCTGTAAATACTGGAAGGTAAGGATGGGAAAGTGGCCAACAAATACCATACTTGGGTTGCAGGAACAGGAAACTCGGCACATAGTTCTGAGAACAGTGAGGTGAAGAAAGGAAAGTCTGAAAAGCTGCAAGTGTGGAGAGGGCACAGAAGAGAAAGCAAGAAGAAAAAATACGAAAAAATACCAGACATTAGAAAAGAGTGGTAAAATAAAAACCTCAAACCAAACAGGAACTGGCAGAGAACAGGAAGGTAACCCACAGAATCAAAGGTACCTTCTGTTGGAGTATTCCAGCTTACTTTAGTTACACCAGAAACTTCCAGTTCACTGCTTGGGCTGGGCTCAGTTTTTAATTATTGCTGGCACTCATTATTAATGTCAGATGAAAAATGGGACTGAGGAGGCAAAGCCAGCTGCAAAGCAACTATGATCAGACTGGTGCGTACACCCGTTCCACCTCATAAGACATTTCCTGATGTGCAGAAGCATGGGTAGGAATCCCAGATGGAATGTCCTTCCTGCATTAGCCGTGAATGGAAATGGGAACTGGATTAACACACCTCTGAAATTCTTGCCACGGACACAGTGCCACACAGGTAACAGCTGAGAAACTGCCTACCACACTTTGTCTGCCCCAGCAACCCTCTTCAGCCTCCTCTGCCTTGACTGCAGATGACTACAGTTCTTACAGTTCAGCTTGGGGGCACTGGTCTGCAGCCCCCTCTTCCTTAGTAGCTCAGGAAGGTACGCTCTTGGTCTGTAGTGCTGCAGGCTGCATGAAGGCACCATCCACAAAGATCTAGAGAAGTTTCACAGAAGCTCAGCAATCAACCCAGGATTACTGAGCTTCGCCTTGTCATCCTATCACAGATTAAGAGGAAATTGCAGTTTGTGACCTCCTGCAAGACTCTTGCAAACCTACAGCTCTTGTTCATTCACTAGCAGCCCTGAGCTAAGAGCAGGACCTTTAATGCAAAGAATTGGATGCGCCCAAAAGAGCAGTGACTTTTACAGCTGCAACGTGCAAGAGCTCAGGGAAAGTGTACAGTCTGAATCCAGCATGGGTTGTCCTCCAACCCCAGTAACAGACAGATGCTCCCCAAATACAGACCCCTCAAAATATTGTTCTGAGATTGTGACAAACTCTGCTCTTAGAAACCTCATCAGATGACTTGCACAGTCCTGGAGAAGAAATGTCTTCTTCCATTACCTAATAAAGCACCAACAGAGTACCACAATGAAGTACCAATAGAGTACCAACACTGTCCCTACAGCGCTATTACTTGTCCAGAAAAGGCTTTGTTTCAGCCCAGACACACACCTCCAGAGAGCTACCCTGGTTTAGTGTGTCTGTTGAGCTGCAAAAAAAAAATACTATCTGCGCATTCATCTGGGGCAGATGTTCACAACAGAAAGAGCTATAGCAGCTTAAAATACAACTGCACCCATCACAGCCCCCTTTCCCTTTCCTGTTTCCCCTCCTTGTCTTCATTTTCACCAGAGGCTAAGGCCCACACAGCAGAACCAGTGGAAAAGAGCACGTGTTTGGCTGCGTCAGCGAGGCGCAGGACCAGGATCTCTGCTTCAGCAGCTGACAACAGAGGTGTAAACTAAGCTGTCAGTCCCTGAACTTCAGGGTGGGGAGGAACATTTCTACACTTCACTCACACCTACTGCAAAGACTAGCTGCCAGCTCGGGGGTGAAATGCAGTCCCCCTTATAACACAGGGATAACACAGTTTATCTGACCATGTCTAGAGCATGCTACAGATGGAAAGTGTATTTAGCTTGGAGTTCTTTCACTAAGATTCTAGCAAACACGGACCACACTATGCTGCCTCAAGCTAAAAGCATGCCTGGCTATCATGGTTCACAAACTGCAAACGAACTCATAATTCTTTGAAGTCTCAGTTAGCCTGAGGGTCTCACAGGCCTAGTGGTCAATCTGTGATGGGATTAAATATATAAATCCAAAGAACTAGCTGGGGTGCACAGGAACAGGACAGAAAGAGGAAAGAGCTTCTGAGGAAGAAGCAGGATTCTGGCCACCCGGAGAACAGACTCTGAGTTGTGTGTGTAACTGACCAAGTCTCAGGAAAGAGGGGCTGCAGCAGTTGACTTCAACCACCTGTGCCAGAAGGAGACAACATGAACTGAAAAAGCATATGCACAGCTGATGATTTTTGAGGGCGCCAAGAATCACATTACATCAGTTGCTGATTCAAGTCTTCCTGAGCAACCACATGCAAGAAACATGAACATTCAACTTGCTGATTAACTATCTCTCCTATTGCAGTATCTCCTTGCATCAATTTAAGCACAATGCATTAACACTTGCATGACAAGGAAGACTGTCCACATACAAGCCACAAAGCTGGAATTTCACCTAAGAGAGATGGGTAGCTGCTTGGAAAACATCCCACTAAGGAGATTGCTGACTGATGGGGTGGTTCTACAAGTGGCTTCAGTAGATCTAAGGCCACGTTACTAACTGAAAGGGCAGCCCTGTCCTCCCTCTTTCTCAAATAGTCTCTCTAGGAATACCAACCACCCTTGCAGTCCAATGCCACACCAGATCATCCAGCCAGATGAAAGGTGGAGAATGAGGCAGACCACTCTTGTGCAGCAGTCCATGCTAAGGTCAGCCTATGTAACCAACGAAACTTCCCCCTGGAAAACTCAAGATCCACTGTTATTCTCAAGTCACTTCTGGAAAACACATCAAAAGTTTTCTGTGGTAATAATGAACAGCCATGAAAATCCTACAAAATGCAACCCTAGAAGCAAAACAACTGTCCAAGTGCACAACAAGGGTCTTTGAAACAACCTGAAGTCTGCCCGACACATCCCTTCAGACCTGCTCTGTAAAGCATCTCTCATTTGACCACACACTTCTGCAAAGATTTTACAGAAGTGACTTCAGCTGTTCTAAACTTGGAAGAAGCCATCAGTGGTGGTCACTGGACTCTTATTTAAAGCAGATGTTTTAAAGCTTTGCGGTTCACATTGGCAGATACTGAGAATTAGGCTTAGTCGCTACCTTAAAGCAACCTGTGGGGAGGTTATCAGAACTATAAGCCACAGAGAAATATGATTAGTATTTACAATGTGCATGAAGTCTATTACAGCTGGATGCTTCTTAACCACACCAGTTTCTGTACTTTCCTAGTTCCAGGCTATCATTTCATTGTCTCTGTCTAGAAAGCTAGTATGCACCTATGCTAGCACTGCTTGAATCTCATACAGTCATGAAAGACACGCCGTGAAGTACTGATTTTAATGTGCATAAACTGGACTTTATGAAGCACCTTGATGACAAATAATGCATCCATCCTGCAGCTGGGACGACTATTTCAACTGCTAATGGATAAGGACATTCATGCATTTCTCTCAGTATCAGTTGGAGGCTTAGTTAAGGTTTCTCTGACAGCTCTCTGAAGTCTCTGCGTTTCCAGCACCAATCATCTATAACCATACTAGCATCTGCAAGGAACGGCATGCTACCGGCATGTTCTCTCAACCTTTACTCCTTTGGAACAGCATCACAGTTTCCTCCCTTGACAGGCAGTGAGAACCAGCCGGGCTGCAGAGCTCCCATATAATGAAGCAGGCTCCCACTGCACCCGGAGGGCTGACTAATACCTCACCTGATCCCCTTCAAAGAGCAGGGTCAAAGAAGCGTATCTTCTATTTCAACACAATAGAACAGAGAAAAATACAGTTTTAAGAATTCACTTAATTTTGCCCCTTCAAAGGAGGAGGGGAGCAAGGGAGGGAAAGAGGACTGCAGTACAACAGATAATCATGCTCCTTCAGGTCTTCAAGGCCACTCCAATAAGCTTGCAGAAATAAATGCTGGATTAATTCTCCAAGATAGGACTACTCAGAATGCATTCCTCCAGAGCACTCAGAGCCAGAAGTAAAAAAAAAAAAAAAAAAGACCAAATGGTCCCCAGCTTCACATTTCTCTGTGCTTTTGGGTCTGTACATCAATTCCTGTCCCTCCCTACCTCCAGCTTGCTTCCTTTACCATACTCTGACATCCAGACAGACTCTGAAGATGCAAGCAGAGATCACAAACTTGGCACAGGCATCCACATCCAACCTGCAGTTTCTAGAAACTCCTTAGGGCCAAAATGGATCTTGCAGAGAATGGCAATTTCATGCATGGGACTGGAAACTCTCCAGGAACATTTTGAGGATGTGGGACCACAGTACGAGGGGCTTGAAAAGATCAGCTAGTGAGGAAGATACAATGCTAGGGTTTCACCTAGGATCTCATACGGACAAGTTAAGAGAGTCCAGCAGGGCTAGAGGAACGTTGCAGTAATTCAGAGCTGCATGGACTGCGGTCTGCTCACAAGCTAGAGCCTTAGAGATACAGTATTAGCTCTCTAGCAACAGAACAGGTCCCAAAGCACCATCTTCTGTAAGGCCACAGATTAAGGAGGTAGTTTCATAGAGGCATTGATATGACACAGATTCATGATTCTTCCCTACAAAGATGACTGGGGATGTCAAATTAACTCACAGAACTCTTTTTGGCTGCTTTATTTCCAGGATGTATCCTTTAAGGGGGTGCCATATCTTACCCATAAAGGAGTTGGCAATGTCATGCCTCTTCCTAGCAGGATTACTTTCTGCATCCAATGTTCCTCAACAGCTGTGCTTTACAAAATTTAATGAGCAGCACAAGGAAGAGGTGCTACACCATTCAGGTCTTGTTCTGCCTCCACATGCAACGGCAAACTCCACCGGCACTGGAAATCACACCACAGCACTCCCTCTGCTAGAAGTATGCTCCCACAGAGGACAGAATGGGCCTGGGCAGAGGGAGGTTGCAGTTTCCAGTTTATAGTATCCCCTTCACTACTGCAAGTCTCAGCATTAGGCTGACAGAGTCCTCCTGACTGAAGTGCCACCTGCCAGAACACAGCACAACAGATACAGTAGCTGCTACTGTCAGAGGAACAGTTACTAATGCCACTGTACAGTACAAAGCACCGCATCTCAGTGAATTGTTGCAGTACACACCTGAGATAAGATCACCACTGCCCTAAGCTAAAGTGTGCAGCTCTTACTGACCAGTGGCTTTTGTGGTTTCTAGTGAGAAGTTGCCCTTAAAAGCATTCAATGCTTAATGTATTTATAGGGGTGGGAAAGAAAGGAAAGAGTGTTCAAGTTTATCCAGAAAAGACACAGATTATTCTTCTAGGTGATGGTATTTGCTTTGTCATTCTTCAGGACATCTCAAGTACAAGGGTAATATACCAGATAACACTGGATTTCACTGTGCTTGTGTCCTGAAACAGTTACACAGAAAAGCAGGTCGCAAGCACATCAAGGCCTAACATGGAGCTTGCCTGAGCAATCAAATGAACAAACTCTGACACCCCTCCACAGAAAGGCTATTAGCCACTGAGCTACTCCAGGAAAAACCCGCCTTTAGGTAGAAATCTTGACATATGTAACAAATAGGAATTTCTGCATCATCACTGAACAGATCTTTTATCATTAACCCCCAGAGTAACAGGATAGCAGCTGCCACCCAACTTAAAAATTCATTGTGAATTTAGGGATCTAGCCCTGAATAACAGCGATCAGCAGAAGTCAGCAGTCAAATAACTAAAGAAGTATCAGGCCGAACGGAATCTGCC
The DNA here is from genome assembly GCF_023634085.1 of Falco cherrug. Classification (NCBI taxonomy): domain Eukaryota; kingdom Metazoa; phylum Chordata; class Aves; order Falconiformes; family Falconidae; genus Falco; species Falco cherrug. The sequence continues at coordinate 3,486,380 of NC_073705.1, forward strand.
ATGTACTACCACTTCATCTCCCTGGGTCGAGACACACTTGAGAACATTTTATGCATCTGTCCAACATGACCTCAAACTCTGAGTAGCCTATTCCAAGGTTACTTTATCTTTACCGCTTGAGTCCAGCACAGGACCACAAAGATTATTCAAGGACCACAGCATCTTTCATTCAAGGAGAGGCTGCAAGAGCTGGTACTCTTCAGCTTGGAGAAAAGAAGGGCTGAAGGATCTATCAATGTTTACCTGATGGAAGAGAGTGAAAAAGGAGGAGCTAGACTCTTCTCCACAGTGCCCACTGACAGGACAAGAGGCAACGGGCACAAAGTGAAACACATGAAATTCCATCTGAACACAATAAAACACTTTGCTACCCTGAGGGTGGTCAAACACTGCAACAGGTTGCCCAGAGAGGTTGTGAAATCCCCACCTGCAGAGACACTGAAAACCAGACTGGACATGGTCATGGGCAACCTGCTTTATCTGACCATGCTGAGCAGGGAGGTTGACTACATGATCTCAAGAGATCCCCTGCTACCCAAAAAATTCTGTGATATGTTCTCAAGTTTCATTTGTGGTTTTACCAGTCAACAGAAGAAAGCCAGGAAGTTAATTCAATTCCTTGACATGTACAGCAGGGAGAATGATAACAGCTTACACGGTTTCTGTCACGCCATTTCCCTCCCGTCCCTCCCAAGAAAAGCTCACTGCCTTGGTCTCTGTCATCTCTCAATGAGCCCCTCACTAGGTAGAGCAACATTCCAGCTCCTCTTCATCTACGGGCTCCAGCAAAATTCTCATCTTCCTTCTAACTGCCCACTGTCCTCCACATTTACTACATACTTCCTTACACCCACTTCTGACCCTCTTATTTTGTAAGAAGTTCGCTGGTACTGATCTTTCTTTCTTGTCCATTTCACTGCAAGAGAGCTCCGCTCAGCCAAGGCTGTGCAACAGCATGGTTTACAGCTGCTGTTACATTCAGTTGTCACCTTAGCAATCTCAGGCAGATGTCTACTTCCCTGGGTTTCTCCCTGCAAGAGTTTGCTTGGGTGCAGAAAGTTCAAAGCCACTGATTAATTGGTGAATGCTTTAGAAACATCAGCTTTTAAAGGAGAAAATTTCAAGACAACATAGATGGGGGCTGAAATAAACAAAAGAAGTTGAAATGTGTGTAATACAAAACAGATGTCAACTGAGCTTTGAGAACACAGGAGGAAAAGAAAGATCGCAGAGTCCAACCATGCGGCACAGACAGCGAGCTGCCCGGTGCACAGAGCACAGCATGGTGTGGTATCAGAAGCCAGACAAGAGGGCTTAATTAGCAGCTAGGCTGGTCACTGCACCCTGGCTGGTGACTATGCCCTGCCAGACCAGAGCCGGCTTGTGGAGTGCCACCCCAAGTACTTCCATGTCCTTAGCACAACTATTGCACAGCCTGAAAAACTTCCCCACAGATAACAGGAGTGCCTGAAAATGCAAACCTTCATGCCCTCTGTAGTCTGCCAGGATTGAGAAACTGTAGAAGTAAAAATGTCCCATCTACAAGAGAGCAAGAGTCAATGTCAGCACACAGTTCTCAAAAAGGCTAGCTGAGTGCTTCCTCATTTCTGAATTTGTACTAAATAAAAATTAAAATAGCTTTTTCAGCATGTGATATCTGGGGGTGTCATGTTCCCATGATGCACTAAATAAACCACAGCCTAACAGCTGCACTATAGGCAGCATAACCTGAGCAGGGCCAGTGTGCAGGCTCTGGAGAGGTATTTGTCCTCACCATGTCTCGTGTCCTAAGCTCCACTAGCTCAGGATTCGGCTATTAGGAAGCTGAAGGAAGCTCTGTCATTTTTGCATTAGGCTTAGTTTTTTAAGTGCTGACACCACTGTTAGAAGTACCGAAGTGTGTTTTAGAAATGTGAACACGTGCGCAGAGAAGTACTTCCCAGAGGAAGACATCCAGACAAGTAATTTCAAATATGATCTTAAACTTTCTCTGCTAAGTGCTGTAGGAATTGAGGTCTGCCTTACTCAGGAGAAGTTCAGAGTCTGCTGTAGAGAACAGACCTAACTGAGACCTCCTAAGAGGTCCTGACTTTAAAGCCTTCACCTAAAATCCTAACGATGAAGTCCCAGGAGCAGAACACAGGCTGTGTTTTTCTATGGGAGAGGTCTGCTGTCACAAACACTTACTTTAAGTCACTTATGCTGGGGCTGGCTGCAACTAAACTATAATGCAGATGCTAATTTTTTTATTACCAACCAAGAAGAAAGTTTTCACAGTTTCACCCAAAAAGGGAACTATGTACACCTGGGGTTGTCTTCTCTTCAGGGGAAGCATCAGAACATATTTGCATCTGAGGCCATTCACAAAACTTCGTCTGTAGAATCACCCAATGGAAAAGGTCAGCTAGTCATTTTTTTTCCTCACACAGAGGCAGGATCTGATACATTAATCCAAATACTTTTGCCATGAAACCAGACTACCATAAGTAGGTTCTTCCTTCACAAGAGTCAGAGTGACAGCAGATGGCTTGCCTTGGCAACTGCACTGATGTGCACAAAGAAAGAGCCTGATGTTACCCAACTCTTGTGTGCACCTGACAGCTCACATCATGCAGGGCTCCCATAACAGTAACAGAAGTCCAGAAATTCTGAATCTTTATTTACCAAACTATTTGGAAAATGCTACAGCAGACTTCACAGCAGATGAGTTTGTTTTTAGCTTGTCTTTCCTCTTCGACAGATATTTTCTAGATATACTGAAGTCAGTTTGAGATCAACATATGCTTGTCCAAATGAGAAATCAGAAAATAAGCTGATTTGGGGTTTTGTTATGTAGAAACAAAAACAAAAATCCAAAGCACAATCTCTCTTTCAAAACTCCATTTACATAAAGCTAAAGCACAGGGGTTTTCGGGCACATGCTAACTTTCAGCAGAGATGACACCGCTGGAGAAGGACTCTACGTCCAGCTGCGAAAACTCAGACTGTAGTGCCTTACCCTAAAGAAATTTTGCCATAGATGAATGGCAGCCAGTTCACTAAACAGCCAGGCACACAAGACACACTTCCCTGGCTGCTCGACAGACAGCATAGCACTACCAGTAAGACTGACCTCTGCCCCTTCCCAGGGTGGGCTCTGGGAAGTGCTGGGAAGCACCCGGGTCCCCTGAGCACAGCCCCCAGTGTGCCAAGGGGCCGCCAGCTGTACACACAGAGAGCTAGCTCACCTGTGGAGAACCACTTCTTGAAGTGCACGAAGAGAGCCAGGTCAGCTTAATACAATTCATCAGCTGCATCTGACATCTGAGAGAGTGAAGGCTGTTCTCCAGTTGACAAGGCTCTGCATTAAGCACACCACCACCACCAGATTTGTCTTCCCAGCATAAAAAAAAAATAGGATTTTGGATACTTTCCCTTAACAAACACTGTCTCTCTCTAGAGAGGGCAACAGTTGATCCAGAGTGGTTTCTAGCTGATCCATTCCTATGCCCATCCCCTTCCCTTCACCTCAAATTCTCTTTGATTTTTAATGCGTCCAAAACAAGCATGATGGGTGAAAGCCACTCACTAGTAGGAATCCACTTGGCTAAGTGAAACCTCCCACTACAGCCCATCCCATCTGATGAAGGACAGAGAAATTTGCACTTCCCACTCCACCCACCGCCCAGGAAGCAAGAGTCTTTCTTCTGTCCCGTGTCATGCTTTGTGCACTCAGAATGCAGCAAGTCAGAACAGACTGGCAAGAGCTGGCTCCGGGACATCTCAGGATCACCATCCCTTTGTACTCTCATCCACTCTTCAGCTACACTAGAACTTACTGCTACTCTGGCCTAAAATAACTCTTACAGTCCTTGGACACATTAAGTAAAACCATTACCACTAGTAATCCAGGGAGATGTTTAAAGCTCCTAACTTTGAATAGCATATTTAAAATCAATAAAATATTAAGGCCATGCTCTAGACTCAAGTTTGAAGGAAAACAGTAACCAAACTTTTACTTTTGCCAGGACGTGTCAGAAGAGGTAATTTAATCTCCAGTCAGTTTTATTTTTCAGAGTACAACAGCTCAGCCACTGTTCTCTGTCTTCTTCCAGGCTGAAAGCAAAGGAGCCAGATTACTTTAGCCTTAGGTTATCCACTGGGAAACCAAGACATTTTAGGAGTGTTTGAAAGGCAGAAGCAGATTTTTAATTACTAGGAAACATGTGCTGTGACCTGGCTACCTAAGAATGCCATCTTCACCATGATCCCCAAGTCATCTTTTTTCAGGGGCACTGTTTTGGCCAAGACCATGGCTTTCAAATTTTTTTTACTGTGATAAATTTGTCGTTATGATAATTGCTGCTGTTATCCTGGCATAAAGCACCTTTATGCACACAAGACCAGACACACTAGAAGACTACATTGCCTCATTTATGCCACTCAATACAGACAAACCTTAATCCAAGATGCAACCACAGGACTCCAATCCTGCTAAGGCTCACAAAAAACACTATAACCCTAAGTATGGCAGTGTCATAAAAACATCCTGACCAGCACGACTCCCTGGAGCTCTCCACCTTCATTTCAACAGAAACTATGAGAAAGGAGTACCACACACTCCTCTAGAGTTCAGGAAAGTTCAGACTCAATTCAAACTCAGTGCATGGGGCTTCTGTATTCTCCAGCCATTAATACTTCTGTGCTAGCAAGTGGTTGGGTTATTTTTAAGGCCATCAGTGCAATTCTCCAATTAGCATCTGCCATTCCATCACAGGTAACAAGCTGATCTGTGGCCAGTATGGTTGTATCTCTGACTTCAAGCCCAGTGTTAAAGAATACATATTAGACAACCTTATTTTGGTTCTGCTATGACAGAAATGTAAGTCTGAAGAAAAAGGTAATTTTCCACCAGTTGAGGTCAAACTGCAGGGCACAATATTTACAGGTAGAATTTCAAAGATACTCATGTTTTTATTTCCAATTTGCATTCAAAATCAGACACCTAAGATAACCTCCAAATTCAGAGGTTCTCTGTAAGTCACTGGTAATCTCTCCTGAATTAGGGACCCACTGACCTGGCATAGTAAAATTGGCTTGTAAAACTTCCTAGTTTACAAGGGTTGTGCAATTTGCTTTGGTTTTCTATTCCTGTAAAACACATTACCAGTGCTAAAATAAGGATAACCAGTATTACATATCTCCCTCCTCCAACCCCTGACCAGGAAGCGCAACCCCACGACTGCTACCTTACCTTCTGAAATAGCCTTCTTGACAGCTGCAAGGTAAGCATCGGGCTCATCATCATTTGTGAGTTCTTGCCACTGAGACCAGTCCTTGAAAAAGGTCAAATAGTCATCACAGTCCGTAACACCGCAGAACAGCTTGACTACTTTGTACGGGGGCCATAAAGCTTCCTGAAGGCTCTGCAGGACAGGAGGGTGGTAAAAACTCTGCACCAGCTCAGCAGACAGCAAAACGATGATGCTCCGACTTCTGCTGAACAGCTCCAGATCCTGGTGGGAGATGGCAGACTTGCCTTCCAGCTGGTAGGTCAGAATCTGATGCTTTCGAACATACCGAGTAAAGAGGAAGAGGTTCTGGAGGTACTGACACCATTCAGTGGCATCACTTGCATACACAATCAGCACATCATAACCTCCAGGGGTTCCTGTACAGGTGCAAGATGATCAGAAGGAGGATGATTAAATTAAAAGCAAGAACTAACCCACCACTTTGCACAAAAAAAAACATAGGGCTGTCCATATAATTGGTGTCAGAAGGTCCAAAGCACCTCAAAAGAACAGAATATCCAAAGTCACAAGAGCAATTCTAAGAGTGGTTGAACTCCTACTTACATATACCCCACTAGAATTTAAGCATTTTTTTCATTCTTAAAAACCTTCCTATGAAGAAGGGGATTTCCTACGTCGCTGTGAGACAAACCACTTGTGGAGATTTACAGATTTAAAGCACATTGATAGGAAAGAAACCCCACAAAAATCTAACCTCCAAAAAAAGTAGCTTGAAAAGGGGAGTTCACCTTTGCATGTGAAATAAAAACATTTTCGGCAGCTATAGGGTCTCTGCAACACAACTGCAGACCATTACATGCTCAAGCAGAGTATATACTAAATATAAAGACTTAAAATAAGAAAGGCCTCTATTTAAATGAGGCACCACAATGCTTACAGGAAGTCACTATGGCTTCCATGGTGTTAGACATTCGCTCTCATTGCAGCAAAAAGCAAACTGCCTGCAACGTATGCATGCAACTGAAGGGTACAACAGCCCCAGTGCTCGCAGCACAGCAATTCTGTCATTCAGGCTTCAGACATTTTGCAAGCCTGTGTCAGAGTCTTTCCCCCGAACTGTCATACAAAGGTTTCCCAACCATTCTGACATGACAAACCCTCTCTTCAGAAGGAAAGATCTAACACGATAGTGGTGGCCATAACACAACACAAAATATGCTTACCAAAGTTGACTTACTCCATAAATCTCTAGCAACAGCTCCTACCTACACACTCCTGCATTTCTGTGCTTGGAATGAAAGCACTTTTAAAACCATTTCCAGCTTGCTGGAAGAAGATCACAAGCGGACTGAACTGCTATGACATGATGCAGTGCTCTCCCATTAGTCTCAAGAAAACTTTTAAGTCTAAATTTAATTTTACCATCCACCTGCGAAGAAGTTTACCCAAATTTGAGGATTACAGCTCTGGTCCCATAGTAAATTTTGGTGCTGAGCATTTCATATCTTATTAGCAAACTGTCGTCTTCTAATTCCAGTTTGACTCTTTAAAAGTGTCAACATTTCCAACCCATCTCCATCCAGAATCCAGCAAGCAAGAGCAGATTCTTCTCACTAAAGTAGAAGGCAATGCCTAATACTTGGCATGCCAAAAAGAGCATCTTCAGAGAGTGAATTTGCCAGAATTGAAGATGACAGTTTTGCAGCCACCTTATTAAAATTCAACCAAACTGAACAGCCTCCAAATACTCCATTCTACCACCTCCCTCTGAACCTTCATCAAGAAGTGAAGGCTGAAATGACGTCTACGCTACAGTACCCCAGCCCTAATCCATACAATTGCCAACTTTAAATTGTAGTTGAGCAGAAGTGGTACCACTGAGTAGTAAAGTATGGAGATGCGCTCTGTTCTCAACCAATAGTGTTATGGTTACTGGCATAAAAGGAAAGTCTCTAGCAGTGAAAGAAAAATGTCCTAGCTATGGAGAAGACAGACACTGCAGTTCAGCAGTATTAGCTAGGATAGCTACATGTTTCTGTGGGAATACAGCTCCTGAACCCCAAGGGAAGCTTGTAGGAGACAGCATTCTCGATGGAGGGGATCGAGCAAACTCATAAAGCAGACAAAGAGAAGACCCAAAGCCTTGGGACTTTTAAGTTAAGAGTGCAGAACTGCTGTGAAAAAAGATGCTCTCACACCAGTGAGAACACCACTCCAAAATACCACTTCTGGCTGAACACCACCTAACAATGACAACAGAACCACAAGAGCAGAAACAGGAAAACCAAGCAGAATTCAGAGGTTGAGTTGTTTTATTCCAGAAAGGGAAGAGCACCAGAGATTTCTGCTTCCAGTGCCATGTATTGATTTACACGCAGTACAGCAGGAAAGGGCTACACAACTACCTGTGGAGAACGGAGCCTAGGCACCACAGCACAGCCAGCTGAGCCCCACCTCATCAGATGGGCAAGCAATGCAGCGACTCTTGGAGGTATGACCTGGGCTCCCACCTGGGGAACTCTCTAGGAGAAGTCCCACCTCCGGACTCTGAGGAAAGTGGCAGTGGCCTCCATGGCATTTTAACGTTCTGTAAAATGGAATTTACAGATCCTACCATGCATTTTTCAAAACAGCACAGCTTCCACAACTAAAACCGTTAGCAAACAGGCCCTTCTCCGGTCTTTCAGTGAAAGGAAGCAGCTGTGCTTGAAGAGGATGCAGAGGTGGGGGAGCCACTGTTTTTAAATATGCATTGCACTTGCAGGGGCACCAAGTATCCAAGAAGCCTCCCTTCCCCGATATACAGACAAAAGATGCAAACTTGACAGACTCTCTGAAAGTTCCCTGCCAGAATTTATACCCCCAGAGACATCACCCAGAGCAGTGTAGCCTCTGCACCCAGCAGGAAGGAACTTCACCTAATGTTTAGGAAACATTGATTTCCTAGAGAACCCCGCTCTACCTGCACGCCATTTCCCTTAACAGAGCAGCACCACCTCTCCTCAGGCCCTCTTACCTCAACTCTATAGCATTTTACACTTCCAGGATAAACTGAGGAACAATGCTTTGAAAAGGAGAACAGAGAAATAAAATTACTGACTCCACTTTTAGAGGAAACTCTATGTTGATAAGCAAAAATACTGGAAGTACATCTTAAAGAGCTAAATAAGCTCGTCAGCAACAGAACTGTTCCAAAGAAAACAAAATCTAGAAATAGTTTTGATTGCAACATCCCCTTTTAAAAGAAGGATGGCATGGGACTCGCTTTCCTGGATCATGCCAGTATTGTCTAACCAAACACGTCCCTTTCCAGAACCAACTACTGTACAGTCCTCAGGGAAAAGACAGAACATTTCAGGGAGTTTTTCCCACAACACTTCACACTTCAGCTACAGAAAAATTCACAGAACACACTTCAAAACACAATGTATACTTTGCCTATTGTGCACATAAAAGGGAATCCCTAGGTGAGCACCAAGCATTTAACTTCTTTAAACCCTGACCATAGACAGATGCTTTGACAACACATTCAACAGGCTGATTTTTGAAAAACACACACAAGGAAGCCTTCAATTCAAGTAAGAAAGATATGAACAGTATGTGCAGTAGCAATATGAAGAAAGATTTGTGCCAGCCAACCATTTCAAAAATCTTCCACACTTTCAAGTGCACTCTAAATTTTAACAGTACCTTGTTTCTGCGTTCCTAAACTTAGGGTATAAAAGTGACTTTTGGTTGTGTTTACAAAATAACAGCACTATTAAAAAGAGTGCAGGGCATGTTTAACTATTCATTTCATAGGAAAACATCCAGGTGCGATTCTGTTGCAGTTTGCAATGATAAACCGCAACCTTTGGACTCCTTTCCAGCCGCAACTGCCTCTTCAGTGCTTAGTTGCACACTCCATTACACAGCAATAATAAAAGACTGGTAAGATTACAAACTACTACTGTAGAAATGCCTCCAGTTCAGGTGGAAGGCCCACAGACCAAACAGCACAAAGACAGAACAAGATACAAATCTTTCCCCAGCTTATAAACTGCATGTAGAACGGAAGGGGATGAAGCAATCCAACCAAAATCACAGAATGCCCATGGTGAGAGAACAGAAGTACCCTGAAGTGATAGGATGTCATGCCTTCATAGTCCTTCTCCGAGAAGCAAACAAATCAGGTTCATCTTCGGACCATGTCAGGGAGTAGTGAGGTGAAAATCTGAGTTCAGAGCAAACACAGGACAGTGGTTTACCACCATATCGTAAGATTCTGATCTCCGCTGAAATAGCTGAAGAATACTGCAGGAAGCTGGTGTATCAGCTCTGGGCAAGACTACATCCTACCCACTTAAGACTTAGGGCCTCTATTAATACACAGTTTTTCTGAGTCATCTTTCACATCCCTCTCCTATGCAGACCATGACTTTCCATTGCCCACAGACCAGGTAAAAAAACCTGACAGACAAATCCTTTACTCCAACTCACATAAACATATGCAATGGCAAGCAAATCTATCTTTATCTGCTAGATTAAGTCCACCTCAAATTCTGACTAAATAAAAAAAGCACTAAGCCTGTTCTCAGTTTGCTTTGGGTTTCATGTGTATGGAGGACACATGAATATGGCCTTCCAAAATATCAGTCCTCAACAGAAGGGGATTCCTATGAAATCCCTATGAAAGACAACTGCCTATGATATAAATGAAGCCCAACTCAAGGTGTCTTTGTAATCGTATTGTTAAAAGAGAGTGCGCTTCCAAGAGGTGTTAGAAGCCCCTGGTGGGCCATTAACAGAAGTCCTCAGCACCTTCCATATGTCTGAAGTGTGTGTATTTAAGTGATGTATGAGGAAATGAATGCATACTTTGTCTAGCTGGAATGCATAACAAAGTAATAGTAATCCCATGCAATAATTATTAACATCCTAGCAAGACCTCTCCCTTTGAGTGGGATAGACAACCTTCACTTTTAAATAAAGTGCTGCAAACAAGCAAGAGGAAACAGCAGAATCAAAGTAGTTTGCAAACCAAACTTCAGTGAAAGGAACATGAGATTTGCATTATGATATGTGAACCTAAAGTTGTTCTACTTTTAAGTCTGTGAAATCACCTTCTGTTTATAAGGAGAAAAGTAGTTTTGCCCACAGGTCTCCTGAGGCCTCCCTTTAGCTTATTTTTACACACAAGGAGATACGCGTCAGAGAAACACCAACGTTACTTCACACCCTGAGAATGGCAGGTTTTTCCTTTTTTAGATAAAACACATGCACTTCCCTGCAGGGAGGGGAACTTGCAAACTGGGCACTGGCAAAACTTACACAACAGAGGTTAAACTCCTCTCCCCCTGGAGTTCACAGCTCTGTTCTAAGCAGTTTTACCCACACACCTGTTTGTTAAAACATTTTCATTGACGGCAACCTAGCCGGGTTTGCGATCCCGTGGCCGCTGTGGCAAGGACCGTCAAGTCACACCCCAAGAAGGGAAGTATGCAAATGCAGAGGGATAAAGCAGTTAGTTATCTGGGCACAATTTACTTCTCTACAAAACATCGCAGAAAAACCATCTAGGCGGTAAGGGCGGCGCAGGGCCGGGTTCCTCTGCAGAGCCGCCCCGCTGGCAGCTTAGCGGAGCCAGCCCGCAGCGCGCTCACCTCGCCGTGGCTCCGCCAGCACCTGCGCTCCGGCCAGGTGCAGCAGGAGGCGCCAGAAAGCGGCGACCGAGGGAGCCACCGCTGCCCCGAGAGCCCCGGGGACCCTCCTTCCGCAGCAGCGGGGGCGCCAGCGGCGAGCGGAGCTGCGCAGCAGCCCCGGCGTGGGGAGCGGGCAGCGCTCCGCCACAGCCCCGCTTACCGGCTTGCCCCCGGACCGGGCTGCCACGCCGAGGCCAAGCACGGGGCAGCCGGGGGCAGCGCCCGCCCGACCCCGCCAAACCCCCGCCGCTGCCCCGGGCGAGCAGCCGCGGCACCTACCGGGGGCCGCCATGGTCCGGGGCTGGCGGGAAGGGGCCGCTCCCCTTCCCTCACACCGCCGGCGTCCCGTCCCGTCCCGCGGCCGCTTCCTCGGCCCCGGCCGGGGGCTCCGCCCCGCCGCCCGGTCCCGCCCCGCGGCCGGCCGCCCCCGCACAGCCCAGCTGCCAGGGATCCCCGCTCCCGCCGGCTGCGGCACGCGTCCCACCGGGCCGGGGAGCGGCGCTGCCCGGACAGGGACCTGGAGCGACAGCGAGCGAGCGACACCTGCCCCACGCACGGCCCCTGCTGAGGCTTTACGGTCTGTCTCCGACGAGCAAGCAGGTTTAGTTTTTCCCTAGGGGAAAACCAAGTTGTTCCGTGTAGAACGAAGCGGCCTGCTGATACTGTCTTTTAACTCAGATTTGCCAGACCCCATAGTTTAAGTATTGAGAAGTGGAAGGCCACCGTTGGAGCTCAGAGACTAGGGTTCAATTTAATCTTGTCACCGAAGACAAAGCAACAGATTCTGCCTAAATAACTCAGTCTACTCCAGAAACCTGAAAGAACCACTTGCACCGATTTGCATTCAAAAACATTTCTTTGCTGAGAACCAGCAAAGCCTTTCACAGATACGCTTCAGCAAAGCAAAAGCAGATTCCTTACAATCTAGTTTCGCGTCAAGCCAGTCCCTCCCAAGCAGTCTGAGGGCGTTCTGCGTGCAGCTTGTCAAGAGCACTAACATTAGAACGGAGCCATTTACCAACCGTATGGAACCAACTGTTTCCTACTAATCTACTCTCATCTTAGAGGTTGGTCAAACTGTTACTTCCAAATCTTTCTTTACCCAAAACATACTTCAAGCTTACAAACTGTGCGCCAAGCCTTGTCTTCCAAAAACAGTGTTTGCTCGCACAATAAAAGAGTACTAGGTAAAAAACATCCCCTGATGATTCAGCCTTATGAGGAACACCAGGTATGCAGAGAACCAGTGCCTCCCCATATGAATCCTGAAAACTTGTATCAGAACAAAGAATGCCTGGGCACTGCAGAAGTGTGCAAATACAGAGTCTACTCGGGATTTATGTGAAGGACGAAAATTTACTAGTTGGAAACTAGAGTCCCTAGCCAAATTCTCTGACTATTACAGAGTAATATGCATATTTTCAGAACTACTAAAACAGATGAATAGCCATGCATATGGCTTCATTATGACTGTTCAACATTATTTCCTTTGTAAAGCTGTTTATCTTCTGAATTCCAGAATAAAATGTTAAAACCAAAATCATCTCTGATGTTAGATGAAGAGTTCAGCATGCTCCTTGGAACGAGCTTTTAAATTCCCTCTCTTTTTAAAGCCTTACAGTATCTTACAAAAGGCCAGCAGAATCAGCTTCCTGCTTTGTGGAAACCCATGGGGCTTCTCCATATGTATCAGTGTCACTTAGGATGCTATGTATTTTATTTAATCAATACAAAGCCCATAGGAAACCTCCTTAGGGTTTAAACTTCTTAAGTCACTAAAGTGAAATTAATGTAGCTCCCCAAAGGAGCTTACATAAAATAACTGCCAGCACGTTGTTTCAGCAAACTTTACAGCAGCCGCCACCTAAAAACTCAGATGACAAATTGAGGCAACAGCCCCTTCCCACCCTAAAACATTAGGCTGGCCTAAGGGAAAGTGTCACACAGCTCTGTCATGGTTTAACCCCAGCTGGTAACCAAGTACCACGCCACTGCTCGCTCACTCTTCCCCGCACCCCAGAGGGATGAGGGGGAGAATTAGGAAGGAATGTAAAACTCAAAGGTTGACCTAAGAATAATTTAATAATTTAAATAAAATAAAAGCAATAATAATGGAAGGGAGAAGGGGAGAGGAACAAATTCCAGGAGGAAGGGAGAAAAGAAAACAAGTGATGCACAATACAATTGCTCACCACCCACTGACTGACGCCCAGCCAGTCCCCAAGCAGCGAGCAGCAGCCCCCTGGACAACTCCCCCCGGTTTATATACTGAGCATGATGTTCTATGGTATGGAATATCCCCTTGGCTAGTTTAGGTCAGTTGTGCCCCCTCCCAATTTCTTGTGCCACTCCAGCCTTCTCCCTGGCAGGGCCTGAGAAAACAAGAAGTCCTTGGCTTAGTATAAACATTACTTAGCAACAACTAAAAACATTTATCAACACTATTCTCACACCAAATCCAAACCACAGCACTGCACCAGCTACTAAGAAGAAAATTAACTCTATCCCAGCTGAAACCAGGACAAGTTTGCAATAAATTAAGAACAAAATGAAGAAATGGAGTTTTTCATCCTCCCTTGCCCCAAATTGACTGTACAAGCCTTGCCCTTCCTCCCTTCAATTCACTGCAGCATGTGAACACAGTTGTATTTGCAGCATCCTTCTCAAGGGTCTGCACTATCCCTGTCCAAAGAAAAGGACAAGATTGCTCTTTCTGGAGCCATTGCTTTTTTTGCTAGGTATCTGTGAGGGTTACCACTGAAAGGATTCAGTACGTGTTTGAATACCCATGCCATCCCTCTTCACTTTTCCTTGGCCACAAAAAGAATGGGAAGAGTGAAGACCTCGCACAGGAATGGTCTCTTCTGAGGTGAGTAACCTTCCCTGCAGCCTTAACAAAAGAGACATGCCAGCCAAGGGGAAAGGACAGAAAAGACCTGTGAGGAACACGCAAGGGGAGCAAAGGAATTCACAAGCAGTAGCATAAACTAGTTGAATTTGCTTGCTGTTTAGATCCTTACATCTCCCACTGCTGCCTTGGGGAATACAAGAACAAAACAGCTTTCTTTGCATGGTTGCTGCCCTGCCAGATCACCTGGACAGTTGCAGGCATAACACAAGGGAACACAGCTAGACAGCCACACACCTCTGAAGAGCAGCAGTCACACAGCATCTGGGAACAGACCTAACTGGCAAAGGCCTGGCAGGAGAGGGGGATGCTTATTAACCCACTGAGAAGCAAAGTGAGCCAGTGAAGCAAACACAGCCAGTAATTCCCATGGCTTCTCAAAGCGATTACTTTAAACAGCGTGACTTAAGGACTGTTCACCAGAAATGGCTGCATCTCTTCCTTTCTGATACAGACAACACTACAGAACTTGTGCTGAGCTTTGCAGACGAAGCTTGCAGCTGTAGCTTACTATGAATGGAAACTACAAGAACTGGAGAATACTGGTTGTGGCAAACAGTCCCCTTTCTGCAACACAGCCCCAAGTTATTCCATACACAAGAGGGGCACACCAGATCAGGGGCATCTGAGAACAAAGTATACATATTTAACAAGCCCTCAGTTGAACATCCCTTTCCTACACTACAGGAACAGCAACTGTATAAAATGACAGAAACCTACAGTACAATCTACCGCTACATAAGCTACTTTTATTTCCCCAGAAGTACAAAGGCAGCACCCCCCAGCGACACCAGCAACACATGAGCTATGCCAGGCACAGAGACTGCCCAAGTGGGTGTTCAGCAGGCACTACTACCTAACTACACAGAAGAGGAACAAAATCCCACAGAGCAAGGTACAGTAGTACTTGGAGATTGTTAAGAGCAGAGGGGTATGTAGGGGAAACATAAAGAGCATAACACTACCTACTTACTACTGTTTGTTTGACCCTGGCAGCCCTACCTCAGGACTTTCAGTATAGGGCTTCACTTCCTTTGCCCTCAACAGACTTTATAGTATGCTCTACTGAAGAGAATTAAAAAAAAAAAAAAAACACAAAAAAAAAGCCACAAAGGCAAGGAGAACAGAGCACTGCATTTATCAGAACAAACCTCCAGTTCCCCCTGGAAGAAAAGAAAAATACCACCTCACTGGAGAAATGAGTAATTTAAAGCCACAGCAATACACAACAGCTGAATGAAAACTCCTTATCAGAGTCCCAAGTACACTAACAGGCCACGGTTGCCCTGATCAGCCTCATCTGGAGCTTTCACACCCACCCTTTCCTATAGGCCCCAGAGCTCCATTTAAAATCAGGTCTGGGCCTTTAGTGCTTGCTTGTCCTATTTTGTAGGTGTACCTGTCTCAAGCCCTATCTCTGTTCTTACTTCCTTAATACCCTTCAAACCTCTTTTAAGGAACTTTATCCCCAAGTCCCTCTCTGGCTCTACCTCATAGATACAGTCTCTTCAGACCTATAGCATTACTTGTACCCTAGCCCCTCCTCTGGCATGATCTCCTCTTGCTCCAGAATAGATTCCTCATG
The DNA here is from genome assembly GCF_023634085.1 of Falco cherrug. Classification (NCBI taxonomy): domain Eukaryota; kingdom Metazoa; phylum Chordata; class Aves; order Falconiformes; family Falconidae; genus Falco; species Falco cherrug. The sequence goes on from NC_073705.1 coordinate 3,501,788, forward strand.
CAGTTCCTAGACCTAATTTGTAGCTTTCCTGGGGCTGCTGCTGCTGTCTGGCTCTGCCTGCCACGCTCCACACTACGTGGCACCGCTCTCTGTCGGTGAGGGCACCGCCAGCGCAGCGGCTACCGGCCCGCTCTCCACCCTGGCACGGCCTTGCACCTTCTACTCCCTACCGCTCCCCTTTCAGCGATCGTATTTAACGTGGGTTACAACCAGAGGTGGACTAATGGGGGGAGAGGTTTAAGCGGGCTGAAGTTTTCCCTCTTCTAATGCCACACACGCGATCCCGGGTTTCCTCACAGAGGCTGCCCCGGCTCCCTCCTCCGCTGCGGGCCCTAAGGCTGCCTCTCCACCGCAAGCTGCCTTCGCTCAGGAGCGGGCGGCGCCGCCCCCGGTCCCCTCACGCCGGCTGTGCCTTACGGGTCCTCCCTCTGCGCGCCCCGTCCCGCCCGCTGACCGCCGCCCGCCATTGCCGGGGGGCGGCCGCTACGCCTCACAGCCCGGCCACGATGGCGGGAGGTGGGCGGAGCCGCGGCGGCGTGCGCGCGTCCGTGCGTGGTGGCGGCTGCGCGCGTGCGCGCAGGCGGCACGTGGCGGCGGGGCAGCATGGCGGCGTGGCGCGCGGTGCCCAGCGACCTCTTCCCCTTCGTGCTCACCTTCCTGCGCGAGAACCGCTTCGAGGGCGCCGCGCGCGCCTTCGCCAAGGAGGCGGCGGCGGTGAGGGGGGGGGGGGGGGGGGGGAGCGGGCTCCGGCGGGGGGTGGGGAGCGGGCCCCGGGCAGGGAGCGGGCCCCGGGCGGCCTGCCGGCGGCACACCGGGCGCGGCACACGGGGCGGCCTGGCCGGCCGGCAGACTGACGCATCCTATCTCGGTGCAGAAGGAGCAGGACCCCAACGCCGCCTCCCTCCTGGACATCTTCAGTTACTGGCTGAGGTAAGTGCCGGGGGGGCCGGGGCTCCGCCGTGCTGGGCTCCCGCCGCCGGCCCTGCCTCCAGGTGCCCAGCCCAGCCTTTCTCCCCGTAGGTCTCCAGCGGCCAGGAAGAGGAAGCTGGTTGCCAACGGCCCCCAAGTGAAGAGGAAGCCCTCCTCCAGCAGCGATGGCAGCTCCAGCGAGGAGGACGAGGTGCCTCCAGCCAAGAAACCAGGTGGGGTTTGTGGGCGGCCCCGGGGCAGGCCAGGGCGGTGTGTGGCAATGGCCCCTCACCTGGATGTACCGTTCAGCCTTAGCAGCTCAGTTGCGGTCCTTCAGCAGCCATCGAGGACTGGGTTTGTGTTGACTGCTCTTGTTTCTGGTGCATCTTTTGCGCATGACATGTAGGGGATGTGTTCATCCTAGCTAAGGGCAATCTCTGTCCAGTTATAATTAAAGCACGTCATGGTTTGTGTCCACTGGAAGGTTTTAGCCATTCCATTTGTCCCTTTTGGCTGAGACTGGTGAAGGTGTTGGGCTGTGTTGAGTTTTGAAGGTGCTATTGAGGTAGCACCTTTGTTACCTTGTCTGTATTGAGATTCAGCTTTCCAAACACTCACTGATAGGATATTTCAGCAGGGTTACTTGTGCTTGCTTCAGCACGTTCAAATTATGTGTTGGTTTAAACATTGAGTGAAACTGGGGTTTGAGTGCATGTAGATTGGGCTGGTACTCACTTCATGGGAGGTAGCTACCTCATGATTTTATTTCCTCACTGTTTTCCAGGGAGGCTCAGTTTCACTGAGAGCTTTAAAGAATGGTTTCTCATCTTGCTATTGTAGGAAGACTGATTCAGGTTTTACAAGTGCTTTCATATTTGTTAAAATACGCGTAATTTGACAGAAGTCCTACATGGCTAAGATTTATTAGGGTCCTCTGTATTGGTGGGCACTATGACCTGTTTGATGCAGGGTAGTATCCTTGAGTCCAGAGAAGTAGCAAGCATCCTTACTCATCTGCTGCTTGTGTTAGGGTTACCACCTTTCTTTCTCTCAAGCCTGTGTCCTAGCGCTATCAAAAAAATGTGTCCCTCCACTGCACTTTGATATGTGGCAGGCTGTATTTTTTCTTTTTTTTTGACCTGGAATTGATTTTGTGCCTTGCCTTAACTACAGCGTATGCAAGTTTGTATGTGTCTAGCAGTAGATTTGCAGGAGAGGAGGAAGAGACAGGAAGAGGGAGAGTCACAGAAAGAGTCTTCAACCTGAGCCATCCTAAAGCTGAAATTCCACTTGGAATTTCTGATCTTTATTTGATAAGGACACTTGCAACTGTAACTTGAGGCAAAAATGATTTATTTTGCTCTGTGTTGTTAAAAAGCAAATCAGTAACCATAAGGAGTGTATTTGGCTAAAACATGTTAAGCAAAGTGCCTGGAACCTTAATGCAGCTTGCAGTGGTTCTCTTTGGAAGCCTGCATTTGTTCAGTGGGTTTTTGTAAGCTGGAAGGTGTGGAGACCCTGTTAATGTTACCTCAGCCTATGGGGGTGCTTTCCCTGTGGGATGTCCTTTTTGGTGACGGAAGTCTGCACTTCAGTGTGTACATGACAAAAATCTAGAACTGGTTTTATCCTCTTGCCTACCCATTTTTGAGTCTTCTACCGCACCCTGCCGGCTCAAAAAACAAAGTCAGTGTTATGAACTTGAGTCATGGTTTAATGACCTTTCCCCTGATACACACTAGTGCAGGATATAGGTACATGAAAGTTGTGAATTAACTTACCACCAGCGTGCTGTCCCTCATTTGCAGCTAAAGCAGCAGCTGTGCCCAAGGCAAAAGCAGTTTCTCCAGCCAAGAAGGCAGAGAGCAGCAGCGAGGACTCCAGTGATGATTCAGATTCAGAGGAGGAGGAGAAGCCAAAAAAGGTCAGCTTTTCTTTCCAGACTCTTAATACATGTTTGACAGTGATTGGCAGTAGCAAATTTGACCAGCAGAACTCTCTTTTAAATTTGGCTCACTTTTCCTGAGCTATGAAGTGCCTAGACTGCTGCAGGTGCAATGTAAGAAGACATTGCTGTAGCAGATGATGTGCCATTTGGACTAGTCCCATGAAAAATGAATTTCACATCCAGCACTCGCTTGAATTCATATCCAGGTCTGCTCCTTTCTTTTATCCTAAGATTGCCAGGGCTTACTTCCCACCCCCCAAGAAAGATTTATTTGCAAGCACTGTAATAAATTTAATCTTTTTTAAAATGTGTGTATATGTAAAAAGAGAATCTTCTCTTTGCTTTTTCTTGCTGCAGTCATGGTTTTGAGAAGGGACAGGGGTGAAGAATGGTGTCAGTGTACACTAGAGGAGACCAACCAGAGTTGCCCAGTTAGTATTTTCAGTCTTCAAACTAGTGTAATCTGGAGAAGGAAGAGCACAGTGCCAGCCTCAGAGCTGCCCCATTTTGAAGAGGCAGAACTGGAGGCTGAGGTGCAAAGGAAGTCTTCCATGGGCTGCTGGGAGGTTTCCCAGAGGAAAATTTATCCAGAGGTTTTCAGGCTGTAACCATTAGGCAGAGTGGTGTTTTCAAGTGAAAATGGTAACCTCTGTGAAAGCTGTTTATATACTCTCTTTACATGTCCCAGTTATTAGTCTCTTTTTCTTTTCATGGGTACAAGGGCTAATCACTTTTCCCTTTTGTTGTTTAGAAAGGTGCAAAACCTGCGGTGAAGCCAGCTGGAGCCAAAATCCAGCCTCAGAAGAAAGCAGAGAGTTCCAGCTCTGACTCAAGCAGCTCAGATGAAGAAGCACCAAAGAAACAGCCACCAAAACCAGCAACACCTAAAATGGGTACATCTTATTGTGTGTCATGAGTCAAAGTGCAAAACCAAAAATCCCAGGGGAGGAGTGATGGGGACTGTACCTACATGCAAAGGCATATGTATTAACAAACAGTCTGAAAATCTGCTGTCACTGCCATTTGTACATTGTACTGCCAGTCTGCTTCTGCCATGGAAAAGGTGCAGAACTGATTGTAAATAAAACGTCTGGTCTCAAATGCTGCATTGTTTGCATAAGTAGCTGTAACCAGCAACCTTAACTGTTTAAGATATGCTTTTGACAGGGTCTTCCCCTCAAAGGGCAGGGAAGATCTTTACTTAGCCTTTAGTCCTGGGACTTCTGATGGTCTAGAATGATAGTTTTCTGAAAACTCTCTAAGCTTGCAGTAGGATAAACCAACAGTCTTGTGGTACTGCCTTAATTTGCCCTATTGGGTTCTGGTGGTTCTTTTCTTTCTTTGATACTTCATGCTGAATGTCATTACCCCTCACCTACCACGGCATATTTTCTGATGTCCCTTTTTACTTCTCTCAAAAGGGAGTAAAGCTGCCCAAGCAGCCACCAAGGTGGTCAATGGAAAAGCAGCAAGCAGTAGCAGCAGCAGTGAAGATTCTGATGAGGAAAAGGCTGCACCAAAGAAGGTAAATTAGACAGTGAAAAACTTCATGAATACTGTAAAAGTCTAGTAGTCTAGTATGGTTGGGTACATGTGTCTTGCAGGTCCTGTGAAATGTGTAGACAAAGGCAGAGACCTCACAGATGCTGCGCACAGCATTTGGGGCTCTTAGACCTCCTTCTCCTTTATACAGTGGGATTATGTGTTCTAGCACCTCTCCATGCACTGACTTTCTTCCCTAATACCTCCTTACCACTTCCTCTGCTCCTTCCTTTTACAGGAAAACATCTTATTGTGTCAAAACCATATTGTAGTCTCCATTACATGTTCACTTTTGCATGACTCTTCTGTGCTTAGCTATCTGTAACTTTGAGTTTTCCACTAGGCAGTGTTAAAAAATGCTTTCTGCAATAGAAAAAAGCCATAGTTGCGTTAAATCAGTTGGCAGTTGTTACCATTTGTCAGTTTTGTGCCCCTTAGTCAGAGGAGCTCCTCATTGGGGATTCATGCAGCAGAAAACAACAGCAGAGCGGCCAGAAAGGTCATAATGCTTGTGTGTTTCCTAAAATTTGCATTTGAGAATCTTCATTAGTCTTTTCCCCTTTGTCTTCCAAATTTGCTCTCTTAAGTGAGGTGTAGAGTTAAACAAGATCCCCATCAAGCTGTCCCCACAAGATTTCTGTAACTTCTTTTTTGACATTATTTCTTTCCTTCTTGTAATAAGGCTATTCCCAAGAAATCACTTCTACCGAAACCTGCAGCCACTCAATCATGTCCAGGGAAGAAAAAGCATGCCAAGGAAAGTTCCAGTAGTGAGGACTCATCTGACAGCTCGGATGATGATAAGCCACCTGCAAAACAAAAGCCGAAGTCTGGTGAGTACTGAATACCACAGCAGCTACATGGACGATGCTTTCTGCGAGTCCCACTGTCCTGGGAGAAGTGTGTGTGCAGCACAGGCAGGTCTTGCTGCACACGAGGTTCCAGGTGGTGCTGTTGGTGGCACTGTGAACCAGAAATACAGCAGCTCTTTTCATGTGGGCTGTTGAGGCTAAGCTTACAGTTCAGCTCCTCTCTCAGCAAAGGATGAGGAGTGAGAGGGATTGTGACAGACTCTGCCTGGTTTGCGTGTCTTCTATTCAGGTAGCCTTCAAGTACATTCTTCTTGCAGGTTTCCTGTCTGCCAGGATTTGGGAAGTAATTTGCCAGTGGTATCTTTATTCTGTAACTGCTGCAATTTAAGCTGGTTTATGCTTTGTGTGAAGTATGCAGGTCTGTTCAGTTGCAATCCAGCTGAGGGGCTAAAGGGGCCTCCGTTCAGTATCATACAGGGCTTTTAGGATTCCAGTAGAGAGCTGATGTGAGTGGAGGATCAAGCAGCAAAACTCAGTCTGATCCTGTAACCAGAGGATTTGAGAAGGCAGTAAATGGAAACAATCAACAACTGACATCTGTTTTTTTCTGAAAAAGTTTGGCAACACAAGCACCCATTCTTCTCAAAGTGTAGAGGAAAAATCTGCAGAGGTGGTTGGGTCTGCTGAACCCTGAGGAGAGTCAAACTCCCAGTGAAAACAGGAGGTCGCAGTGGGGTGGGTGTAACCTGTAAGCTAGTATCTTTGATTGTAGCAACGGAAGGGGAATAAATGGAACCAAACAGCTAGAATAAAGCACTTCTGATATAACAAACATCTCATGTGCTGTTCACATAACCATGCAGGCTTTTGAACACTGTGTCTCTCTTCCTAGGTCAGTACAGTGCTGTACCTCCTCCTCAAGATACACAGACAAAAAAAAGCCTTGCCAAGGCTCCTGCAAAAAAGGCTGAGAGCAGTGACTCTTCAGACAGTAGTGATGAGCAGGTGCCCCCAAAGGGAGGAGCAGGTAAGTTGTGAGGAGAGGAGGCTGCAGAGGAAGTACTGCATGGTGTGGACACTGTTTTGGCAGTGTCTTGGTTTCCTTGAAAAAGCCATTTGACTTTGGTGTCTGTGTTGCTATTTGCTTCTCTAGAAGCTTCTGAGTAATTTGATGGCATCCCAAATAACACTTTGTACAACTTGCGGATTCAAAGTGAGTGCAGGTTAGATTACTTTGCACGTGTTGGTTTGAAAAGTCATCATGATCTACTTTAGAGGAAATAAGCCAGGCCCATTACTGCAGCTGGCCAAGTCCTTGCTTGGCTTCCAGTGTGCTGGCTGAATGGCTGGTGCACTGAGAAGGGAGCTTTTCCACATCTGGAAAGGTCTGGGTTTTGGGACAAAGGTTTGGTGTGGATGTGGTCTGTTAATTTTCAACTTGCTTTTGCAGGCAAAGCAGTAGTAGCTAAAGCAATCCCTGGTCCCCAAACCAAAGCTGTGGCTACCAAAAAGCCTGAATCCAGTTCTGACAGTGAGTCAGGTAATTCAAGAAATAGTCTTGATTATTTTTGCATTAATGTTTTTATTGGCCAGGTTGCTGTATGTTGTTATCTGTACAATCTGTACGTATCTGTACAATCCTTTAGCATATGAGCTCGAAAGCTTCACAGTCTCCATAGCTAGCAAGACGTGCTGCATTTCCCCTCCAAGTTCAAGGTGCTCCTTTTGTGTACCTCGGCACCTCTGGTGCCACGGTAGGGACTGTGGCTGGCAGCTGCCTGTCTGTCTGCAGACTGTGTTTTCTGGTTTTGTTGCCTGCTTTCTCAGAAATTGATGAGGTTTTGATGACTGTTACTGGAGTGCTCAGGAATGTTGGAATAGGTCAGGTTTAACATTCCAGGTTGCTGTGACATACAGTACAAAGGCATATTTGTACACAGGAGTCTCCAGTCCATTCTCAGACTGCTGCTAAACACATCTGATAAAGGAAATAAAAAGCTGAAATGAGATACTGTGCTGTTGCTACCTCACTTTCCCTGCTTTGTCGATTTTTATCTCCTAATTTCTTGCCTGTTCTTTGATATTTACCACACAGCTTCGTTTCTCAGTGTTTCTTCTCCCCAAGTTTGTTATTGGTGATACCTGTACTCTCTTTCTTCAGTTCCTTATCCTGTACTTCTTCTACATTATTCTCCAGACATCTGCTTCCTTGTGCATGCATTAGGCAAGAATGTGAACTGCTTGTTTCTACTTCCTCCCAACAAAGATGATACATGGAAACATGAATGCTGTCCCTTGACCATTCAGGTGTTCATCAAATGCTGCTTATTGACAGTTATCTAGTGGCTCAACTGGGTGACAGCCTTTCTTGCTTTTCACTTCCCCATGAGTTACATACCTGTTGTTACTAAAGTAACTTGCACCAAAAACTTACTAACTTAACACTTCTTTTGTTGGTTTGTCTAGATTCTAGCTCTGAAGATGACAAGAAGAAGGTAGGGAGTAAGCTCCCAGCTAAACAACCAGTGATAAAGAATACTTCCAAAACAGCAAAAGTAGCCGTCAAGCCTGGACAAGCAAAGAAAGACTTGAGTTCCTCCTCAGACAGCTCAGGTATTGGGGTAGGAGGAAAGGAGAATCTCCACATACACATTGTGCTCGCTCACACCTCTGTGTTTCTAGGCAGGGTATGAGGGTGCGGTTGGACAGGAATACAGATTGCAGCATTGTTTCCAGCAGCTTTTGAAGCGCGTTGCATCAGCATTGAATCTGTAGGTTAGCTTCATGTTGAAGAAATGGGGCTTTACCTTGATTACTCTTTTCCTTTCCGTTCTAGATTCTGATAGCTCTGACAAGAAGGCCCCTGTGAAGCCCACAACTAAAGCAGCAACCCCTGCAGCAAAGAAGTCACAAGCCACAAAGAAAGCACAAAGTAGCTCTGATTCAGATAGCAGCTCAAGCAGCTCTGAGGAGGAGAAGAAGAAAGGCACTCCAGCTAAATTAGCTGGCAAAGTGGGTAAGCCGGCATCCAAACCTTCTACCCCAGCTCCCAAAGCTGGCACTTCTGACTCTGATAGTTCAAGCAGTGAAGAAGAAAAGAAGCCAGCAGTGAAACCAGCCACCAAATCTACAGGAGCAGCAAAAGCAACTGTGGGGAAAAAGGTAGCTGCTTCTAGTAGTAGCAGCAGCTCATCTGATAGTTCCAGCGAAGAGGATAAGAAGCCCAAGAAGGCGGGGAAGGTGACACAGAATGGTTCTAAGACCTCTGCCTCCACAGAGAAAGCAAAAGCATCCACACCAGCAGCAAACAACCTGAAGTCTAAGCCAGCTGGTGGCAGCAGTAGCAGCAGTGAAAGCAGCTCTGAAGAAGAGACTGGAGAAGTCAATGGAGGTATTGCCTACAGTCTGGGAAGTGGGTCTGTCAGGCAGTGTTACTGAGCTAGACATGAATGGGAGCTTTTCCTAAACAATATTCAGTCTAGTTTCTGTGTGCTATTAGATTATGCCATCTGGTGTAGTGCTGAGAGGAAAGAGCTAGTTTTTAATTTGGTGTGATCTTTTTTGTCTGTATTGCATATCTGATGGCAATGGAATTTGTGGTAACATTTCTGTACAGTTGTCAGTTGCCATCTGTGCATGCACAAGGTTGTTAGTGAGAGCAAGGCGTACTGCTGGAAGACCTTGTCCCTGTTGAGTGGGACACCACCACAAGTGATGCCCCAATGCGCAATCTCAATCTTTATCCCTCCAGGAGCAAAACAACTTTGAATGCACTAGCAATGTGTGCAAGTGCATACAGTGTGACTCCAAGAACTGGCAAATTTTAACCAACAGAACTTTCTCAAGTGCACTAAATCATCAATATAGAGGTACCCTATTCCACAAAATTACCTTTATTCGTTAGGATAGGATGGCAAAATTGTTGCTTACCCAGAATGGCCATTAGTGTCTGTTAGAGCAGTCTCTTTTCTGGGTGAAGTGATGCAGGGACTGATTCTTACATCTGTGTGTCAACACTGGGTTTGCATTCTTGGGGGGGAGATGCCTTTGCCTTTCCCAACACCATGCTTACTCCCTTTTGAAGTTTTACTGCTGTACATTTAATAGGCACGATCAAGAAGAAACAGAAGAGGGAAGATGTTCAGGAGTCAGAGACACCACACAGTAAAAAAGCAAAGATCAAAGCCAAAACACCACACACAGTTCCCAAGGTGAAACAGGTGAGTGAGGGTGGACTGTGGTGACTTGTGGGAGAGGCCTCCTGAACAAGGAGGTTTGTTCTGGGGGGAGGCTGGGCCCACAGGATTACTTCTGGTTTTGCAATTGAACCTTGTCTGGAGAACACTGGGAAGTGCGTGCAGGTGTATAATGTTATTCTGGCAAATGTTGATTGGATATGCTTGCGTAGGAGCATCCCTGAGCTGCCTGATAAGAAGGGAAAGAATTACGAACCTGAGAAATTACTTAAAGGTGGAAGTGATGTGAACAGAGCTCCACCTTTGCAGGGAAAGGAGGGAAGAAGGTTGTCCCTAGGGGGGTATCATGCATGTGTATGTGCTTACTGAATCTTGTTTTCTTTAACAGCCAGCCTCTCCATTCCGCCGCGTAAGGGAGGAAGAGATTGAGCTGGATGCCCGTGTTGCTGATAACTCATTTGAAGCAAAGGTAGGGCTAGGTAGTGCCCAGAGCAGTAACGCTTGACCTACGCAAATATGCATCAGCAGAGCAACCTCGGCACGCTTGCGGGGAGTCTTTTTGGTGGAAACGTTTTCCACCAGGAGGTGGTGGTAAGAGGCATGTGAGCACTGGCAGGAGGTGTGTGGGAGTGGTACCAGCTCCAGTGTCAATGTACTGGTGATTGCTGGGTAGGGTGAAGTGCAAAGCATTGTCTCTACTCTCTTGGGTGCTGACCTGAATTTTTTTCCTTTCCTCCTTCAACCCTTACAGAAAGGAGCAGCTGGTGACTGGGGTGAGAAGGCTAACAATATCCTGAAATACACTAAAGGCAAATCTTTCCGCCATGAGAAGACAAAGAAAAAACGAGGCAGCTACCGTGGGGGCACTATATCGACCCAAGTCAATTCCGTCAAGTTTGAAAGTGACTGAGAATGTTTCCTTCAGAATTTATAAACCATCTGCTCACCAGAATGGTTTGGGTGGGCATGTGGACATTGTGGATGTCAAGCCTGCCTGGAACGCTACCTCCCCTAGCCCATTGCAGGGCAGGCAGTTCCAGTGTGGGGATGTGGGAGAATGGTTCGATGTTTCCCCCTTTTATTTCTTATTCTGGTTTAAGCCCCTACTTTGGAACCATCCTTGAGCTGGTGTTACTGGCACCACTAGGGTGACCTCCAAGACTTAAATTTTCTACAGTCTTATTTTAAAAGGCTGGCAGTGATTTTTCATTTTGGTTTCCTTCCCATCTAGTAGAAGGAAGATAAATCATTCTCATGTATCTTAACCTCCCACTTCTTTTTCAGCCAGTTTAACTCTTGATACCTGTGAAATGGCAAGTATTGTAACTTGCCTTTGGCTAGTTACTGTAAGAGCAACAAGTGATTTGAACCCTCTGGCTGTAATAACCAGCCCCACATGACTTTTCAAGTTGCAGTGTGACCAAGTCTTTTTGGTTTCCTTCTATGGTTTCACCTTGCAATAAATCCCTATCTTCCTCTTCCTTCCACTCCTGTTGAGGCCGCTAACCAGAGTACTTGGAGAAGTGGAGCCTAAATACACCTTAGGAGTTGAGTAACTATTGTAGTTGCAAGCTGGGGGCTATTGTCAGAAAGACCAAGGTCTATAGTACTGCTGTGGCAGACTTGGTAACCCCTTGGTTGGGAATGTAGCTGGAAAGTGGAGGTTATGACGTTTGGCTCAGTGGGAATGGGTAAGGAGGCAGAGGAGATCATGCCCTCTTTTCTACCCTGCGCTGCTTTTTGCTGTGTTTTTGTTACAGAGGCTCTGACTGCCATGTGGTGTTACTCCTTGTTCTCTCTGAACACGAAACGTGCCAGCTTACGCTTACTCCCAGCAGCATGTGCCGTGCAGCCTGTTAGGAGTCAAGAAGAATGTATCATTAATGCCTTAAATTTATTTTCTGGGTTGGATCACTTGCTCTTTGAGCTGTCTTCCATCTGTTAAGTCCCTCTCGAGAAGTAAAATGCCAGTTTCCCTGTAGCACTAAGGCAAATAAAGCCTGATGCTGTAAGGTTTGAAGTGTTGGCTACAAGTACATGTTCCGTATGGGGAGCCTCAAACAAGTTCAGTAACTTGGAGCCTAAACTGAGACTTTGTGAGCAACTGAGGTAACGTAATGGTTTGCTGCTGCTGAGAGGGGGGCTTGTTTTGCCTCCAGCTGTTCGACTGCGACCATATTTCTGGTGTGACTCACATCTGGTAGAAAGTGGTTCCCCCAGCTACTTTTTTCCCCGTGTTAGGTGGGTTAAGTCAAATTAAATTTGTGGAGCAGGCTGCTGAGCCCATAGCCAGTGTGACCTGGACAGCGGTAGTGTGTGTTTGCAGAATGGGGCGGTGGGCTGTCAGAACTGCTTGCCCCGTCTCATGAAACTGCCAGCCACCGAGAGTCTGTGCAGGGCCTGATTGCCATGTTTCCATTCCCTCCCCCAAGGGCGAGAGTGGGGAGAGCCCTGTTATTACAGGAAGCTGCATTTCTGCGCAAAGCAGTGTCACCTAATTGAGGGTTGGATGAGGCTTGAGGAGCCACCCCCGTATACATGAGCTGCAACTTGTTCCGATGAGCATTTTTCAGGACTTCCCCCTCTGGCTTGCACAATCACTGTGCATTCTGGGCTGCGGTGCAGAGGGATGCAGGAGACCACGGTTACTACAAGGAATTAAAGGTTAGGGGCTGAAGGAAAGTGGGAAGGGAGGATTTTCTGCCTGGGCATTTGAACATCTTGCTTGTGATTTGTCAACCTCCATCTGGTTACGGGAGCTTATATTTGAAATTAAAACTTTGTAACTACTTTCTATGTTTTGGGGGTATTTTAGGTGTGAGAATTTTAATGTGTCGAAAATAAAAAAGATTGCTGCCTTTGTAATGCGAGTGGATCTGGTAGTTAAAGGTGTGTGGAAAAGGGCTGGTGTTGGTGCTGGGGATACTGCAGCACTGTATATGTCTTGTCTAGGTAGATGCTCACATGCATGTAACAGGCCTTCAGGAGTGAAAGGTGGCCTGTGCAGCTGGCTGTCAAAGGGCTTTCTAAGAAATTTGGATAAAACTGATAAAACTCTAGAATTATATTTGCTTCTATCGGGACAAACAGGCTGCTCGAGTCCCTTTCTCACCAGAATATCTGGTTAGCTCTTCTCAAACATCGCTACCAAATGCAGTGTAACATAAGCGGCACTGGCCTGTGGGAATAAGAAGCAACAGGCGTTGGCAAACATTTCCGTATATACCTGGTTACCAGAACTGTTTTCTGGTAGTCCCCTTGGTTCTCTTCCTCCTCGGTGACCATGTGTGCGAGGAAAAGAGACTTGCTAACGGGCAGGGCGGGCGCAGCTCTTGTGTGCTCCCGCGCTTGGTTTTACGCCCCTGCTACGCCTCTGGAAAGGGGGGGCTGGAAAAGGTGGGGGCTCCCCCGGCGGCTGGGGTGACGCTCCGTTAGGCGCTGGGGGGGCAGCTCCCCGCGCAGGCTCGGCTGCTGCCCGGTGACCTGCAGCCCTGCGCTCCGCGGCCCTGCGCGCCCAGCCCGGCTTCCCTGCGCGGCTCCGGCTGGGCTCAGCGCTGGAGCCGGGCGAGCCGGGCACCCGTGTGCCAAACCCTTGGGGTGCCCTGGAACGCGGTCACCCGCGCCCGAGCTCCCCTGTGCGTGCTCCCCGTTCTGCTGACCCCAGTAACGTGTGCGCAGGAGGATGGGGTCCTGGCCCTGTGAGCATCCCAGCCGGGCACTGCTCGCTGGAGTGCAGTGAGGCAGGAGGGATGCGGGGACCCCGCTCGCTGGGGGATGCTCGGGCGGGGCAGGGGGCAGGGCAGGAGCCGCGGGCTGGGGTGGCGGGGGCGGCTCTCCGCGCTCCCCCCGCCCGGCCCGGGGCGGCCCGTGGGCCCCGCCCGGCCCCGCCCGGGCTGAAAGGGGGAGGCGGGCGGCTGCTCCTGTCCCAGCGCCGCCTCGGCTCTGCGTGCGCACCGGGCCGCGCCGCCGGCCGCGCTCGCTCAGGTGGGTGCCGGGGTGGGGATCCGTAAGGCCGCGGCCGCTGCTCCTCCTGCTGCCCGTCCGGGCACCGCGGGCCGCTCGCCGTGCCGAGAGGAGGGGGAGGCTGGGCGGGGGTCCCCCTGCCCGCGGGGGCCGGCTCGGTGCGGGTGGGCGCTGGGTGGGCTGGGCCCCCGGCCGGGGCGCAGCGGGGGCCCAGCGCCGGCTGAGCCGTGCGGGGCCGGAGCTTCGGCACGCGGGCGGGCGCTGGAAGCGCTGCTGTGACTCGCCTCGCGCCCCTCCGGGAGGGGGTCCCGGGAGCGGGTCCCGGGAGCATCCTCTGCTCCTGCCCGGCCGCCTCGCCCCAGGCATCCCCCGCTTTGGTTGTGGCAGCTCAGCCAGGTCTCATTCCTCCGGGGCGCTCCGAGCCAAGAAGCTGTTTGGTCTGGGTTTGCCTTTCCTTTTTTTTTTTTTTTTTCTTTAACGTGGGGGTGTCACTTGGCTTACTGAAGATAAGTAAGCATCTCTAGCTTCTCTGCTTCTGCCAAATGTGATCAGACTTGTCTGTCAGGACTCTATCAATCCCCAGTGCTTCCTACACAAGGTTTCACAACCTTCTGGGATGTTTAATGACTTTAAACGTGGCCCTTCTCTGTAGAAAGAAGCTGAAGTGACAGGGCAGTAAGCGGAAGACTTGCTTCCTCCCTGCTCCTGGCTGCTTCTCTGCAGCCTGGTCGGTCGCACCTCTCCAGCTTTCTCTGCAGCCTCCAGAACCTGCTCAGCTTGGCCACCGTACAGGCGTAATTGCTTCTTAAGACCAAACCCTGCACAGAACCGTTGTATGCTCTCATGTCGAGATGTATGGCTCGGGCGAATATTTGGAAATGGCCCCAAGCCTTTCTGTCTCCTGTATCCAGGGATTACAAATGATATTCCCAGGTGCTCCCACACTGCAGCCAGACCTGGGACCTCTCACAGGGAGCGCAGCCTGGCGTCGGCCGCTGCTGCCTTGCAAGCATGTTACAAGTGAGGGGGAAAGGCCATCTGGAGGAACTTGCTGTTGTGGAGCACTGGGGGGGCACAAACCCTCTGTCCATGTCAGAAAACAGCTGGGCAGCCTGTGGATGTGGAGTGGGGGGAACCTTGCTCATCACCTAGGTGGGATGGTGAGAGGCCAGGTGGGGAAGCAGGTGTGTGGTGTTTTATGCCATCCCCCAGCTCAAGTTGTTGCAGGTGTGTGAGTTAGAGACCTTTTTCTTTTCTCAGTTGTTATGGACCAGTATTTTCTTTAATACCACAGTTCCCTGGCTGTGTCCTATGGACTGCCCACCTCCTGCTGTCCCACAGATTTCCACCTTGCCTCTAGAGCTTCCCCAGTAAAACTCAGATGAGCCAGGAAGGATGTTGAAGATGGACCAAAGTCCTAAAAGTTTGGAACTAATTGGGAACAACATCAGCTTTTGTCCAAAATGGATGAGGACAAGCAGAGTGCTTCTGATGCCACGGTGTGGAAGCAGTAGTGCTGAGCCTGGTGCAAAGCACAGGTTGTTCTGATGCTGACTTGATCACTGCTGTGGTTGTTCCCTTGAGTCTTTTGGGGTCTGGGCTTTCTTCATTCTCTGTGTTTCTCGTGAGCTGCTGTGAAGATGCTGAAAGAAAAATGCCAGAAAGGTACACTGTTTTGCGCAGATCATCTGTGCACTGTTCAGTCTGTGTGCAGATGGTATTTTAAAAAACTTGGGGCTGTAGGCTGCCCGGGGAGGCTTATATTTGAAGGGGAAGTGGCTTTTTTTTTCTTGCTTGTTGTTTTCTGTATTAATACTAGTATTGGTATACTGCAATACTAACATTAGTATTTTAGTGTTAGTGTTGTTTCCCCAGGTGATGGCTCTGGTGAAACAGGTGTCTCTGGTCACCCAAAACCAGAGCACAGAAACCCACCAAGCACTGAGTTGGATGTGGTTGATGGTTAGACTTCCCTTTTTCGACGTGCCATTTATTAAGTTTACTTTATACAGCATTGCATCCTCTAGGTTTTTACTAGAGATTCCCCCAGGCAGCTCCTGCTTGTAGTGTGACATCTTCCCACAGTGGCAGAATTGCTCTGCCAGCTGCTTACCCGCCTGCTTGCACCCGGTTTTGGCTTCCATAAATTAGCCACAGCCAGGCTGGCTGTCATGAACTTGATGGTAGCAGATGGCCCTGTTTTTTCTGGATCATATCCAACAGATGAGGCAAACTTTGGTTTCTTATTCCAGGAAGAGTTTTGAGCATCCAAGTGGAAGATGCATTTCCTTGTGGCTTCAAATGAGTTGTGCTGCTTTGTTAACTCTTGAGAAGTTTACGCTGAAAACATTTCTTCCTCTGGTGGGCAAGAGCTGGATAGAGACTAGGATGCAGGAAGGGAAATAATTGTGCCCTGTTGATATGGGCTTCCAAGCCCTCTGCAGGAACTAGGTAACACAATACTGGAGGAAAGGGAGAGACATAAGCAGCAGCGTCCTTGCACTGGAGTCCATTTACTGCTCTTTCTTCATGGGCTTCCCTGCCTAGACTGCTTGCTGTCAGAGGTTTTAGTACTTCAAACTAGTAAAAATCACCTGAATTAAACATCTCTCTTTAGAGCTGTAGTTTTTCAGTTACTTAAGTTAAATTGATGTAATTTTCCATCGATACCAAAGTCGTTCCCTGTCAAATGTGTTAAACAGGGCAAAATCAAGGGGCAGATTTCAGCCCAGTAAGAGTTTTTTTCAGGGTAGGGGAATTCAGAAGGCTGTTTTCTCTCTGCACCCTTTCTGCTGCCTCCCACCCCAATGCCAATGCCCTGCCGTGGCTTTAAAAGCAAACTGCCAGCAGTAGAGGGCGGCCAGACACGCAGGACAGGGGGATGTCATGAGGGGGCTTCCCCCTGTCCACCCCTCCTGCAGCAGGCTCTGGTCGTGGCTCTTGCTGAGGTGCCCACCCTGCCCCGCTTGCTGAAGCAGTGAAACTGAAGCTTTTGTGGCATGGGCTTTTTCAGTAGTTTTGTTCAACCCTGACTTCTGGCTGTCAGTGTTAATGGTGGTGTTTGGAGGGTTGCTCGGCGTACATCAGCTGGTCGGTGTGGCTTTACTGAGTGCTTCTCATGAAAACAGGGAAGGGTCTGCTCTGTGCAAGCCTTCTCCTGGCAGTGGCAGTGTTACTTCTTGCAATATTTAGCCCCTAGCCCCGTCCTTGCAGACTGCAAACAAGGAGGTGGTTCTGTCTGCTCCATTCTCAGATCAAGTGTGGGATCTGTTGCTTACTTGCATTTCATGCTTCTGCCAAGGCGCATGCTGTGAATTCACCTCCCCGCAGCATCACGTTCCCGTGCCCAGCAGTTCAGAGGCTTCATGGAAGCCCACCGGCCTACAGCCAGCACCCTGTGCAGGAGGACCCTGCTGCAAAGCTCCTGGGGCACCTTCGTTGTCTGGTGCTGGTAACAGGTAAACAATGAGGTGAGCAGGTGGACTGCGAGGCCATCTAGCCCTTCCATGCTTACAGGCTGGTTTGTCTTTCCCCTTTGCTACCAGCCTGAGATACTAACAGTGACTGGCTACTGAACAGGGGACAAAGAGCAGAGTGCTGCCCTTTGAGCTGGTATTTGCCTAAAAAGCAGGGATGTGCCTGGCTGAAACTCTGATTGATCTGGGGCTGGAGCCATGGCCAGGGTACCTCTCCAGGAGTGCATGGAGCAGAGATTGGCACTGGTGGTAAGAAAAAGGTCCCTTCCTGCAGCCTAGCATCCTCTCACCACTTTGGAAGATTTACAGTCTCCCTTGATGCCTGGGCAGGGAGAAGGGGTCCCTGAGCCAGCACCTGTAGGGGTTGCTCCTGATGTTAGAAGGGATGAAGCAGCCAAGAGCAGTTTGTAAGCCTCCTGTGCCAGCATCTGCCCCTGGCCAGAGGGCTGAGGTCGACAGCTTGCTTGTCATGTGCATGTTGGTAGCCCCTAGAGGGTCCTGGCAGAGCTGAGGGTCTCAGCAACATCTAGCGCGTAGGTCTGTGTCAGGACACAGCCCTTGCTGAAGATGGGTGACAAATTTTTTCTTTTAAATAACTACCTTTCACCTGTGCTGTTTCTTCACCTTTTACTTGTTGCCCAATGAGAAAACACACCCCACCCCACACATAAAACCATTTCTGCTGCTCTTCTCAGCATACTTACACATGTGTGTGACCTACTAGGTGCCCTGGGACAAGCCTACACCTGTTGCTGCCATGGAGCCTGTCCGGAGCTCCCGCTGGCCTGGGGAAGCCCAGCAGTACTGGGCTGCTGTCCCTTCCTCTCTCCTCTGGAGGCTGCATGTGCTCGGGATGTGCTGCACCATGCTGTAGCTGAATGCTTTACCTTCCCTGCTGTTGAGCAGGATAAATCCCACC
This sequence comes from Falco cherrug, assembly GCF_023634085.1. Lineage (NCBI taxonomy): Eukaryota > Metazoa > Chordata > Aves > Falconiformes > Falconidae > Falco > Falco cherrug. The sequence continues at coordinate 3,519,553 of NC_073705.1, forward strand.
CACCCCAATCAAGTATGCTGAGAACTAGACCAGCTCTGTAGGCTGTAGCTCCGTGGCAACCAGCCTGCTGGCACAGGCCGGCCTGTTCCCACTGGCAGGGACGCAGGATGCTGGCCATATCCTTAACTTTCCTCGCAGGGCTTCTGCCCTCTTCTCTCTAGCCCACTGCCTTTACCTCCATCCTCCTGGAGCTCTTGCTCTGTGGGTCTGACCACCCCCTTGGTATCTGCCAGCATTTCTCATGTTTCTCGTGGCTTCTGCAGGCACAGCCACCCAGCTGGCCCTGGGTGGGAATGTGGGCACTCGTAGGGGTTGCCTTTGAGACAGGGGAGGGTCTCCGCTGGTGGCTGCCCTGTTTCTTTCCCATGTCTTGTCCCCACTTGGGACAGGGAAGCGGTGCAGGAGGTGGGGAGAGCATGGCACTTCTACTCTGCCATGTCTGCACCCCCACATGCTGTTGCTGGCCAGAGATACCCAGCTGCTGAGGGGAGTCTGAAGATTGGATAAGATTGGATCTTATCCATGACTTTCTTTACTGCCTCTTAATTGATCAGGCAATAGCGGAGAGGCTGGCAAAAAATCTTGTACCAAATTCTGCTCAACCACATCCCTGCAGCCCCCCTGGGCTCAGCGTAGGGGGCCGTCCAAAACCTGCTTATCATTTTTCCCATCATAACTCCCCCCCGCCCCCCACCTTCCTAGCATGTCTGAACTGGGTCCTCAGGACATGGCTATGCTTCTAACTATTCCCAAATAATTATCGCTTAATTCTTCTCCCAAAATAATGTAAGGTGTGGGTGAGGCGCGTTCGCTTCCAGTGATGTAGCAACATCCCTTGCACAACAGAGACGTTGGGTGTTTCACCAAGCTGGGGGTGGGATGGCGGCCGTAGGAGTGTGACTAAGGGGCGTCAGCATGCTGCGGGTGTTGCGCGTTATCTCTGGGGCTGCCTTCTGGGTTCGCCTTCTTCCAGTGCATCAGCATCCTGGCGCCTGCTTTCCTTTCCCAGCCCTTTCCCTGGAGCCTCCCCACCCTCCCATGGCTGCTCCGTGGCAGGGCTCCCCGGGGCTGCGGTTCCCCACAGAGGGTCCTGCCCTGTGCCGGGCTCGCTCCCGCCCGGCTGTGCTGGGCAAGGTGGCTTGGCAGCCTCGTGAGGGCTGAAGCTGGAGCGTGCCTTGCGGCATCCCCACCGGGCTCCACAGGTCTCCCAGCGAGATCACAGACATCAAGGGCTCTGAGGGAACCGGCCATTCTGGCTGGGCAGAAATAGAAATGAGATCCGGCTGGGTCGGTAGCGGTAACTGGGGGCTGAGCAGCCGGTGGCGGTGCTGGTGCTGTGACCTAGCAGAGCTCCTCCAGCCACTCGCCCTCCCTGACCCTCTGCAGGTGGGTCTGCTGGCTCCTGAGCGGTGGGAGCACAGAGAAGTGGGTTTGAATTTCTGGAAAACTCCCCTGATACACCATGATAGCTGACTTTGTTGGGGTTTTGTGGGTGTGTTTTTATGGCTTTTTTAAAATTGCTTTTTGTTGGCTTTCTGGTTGTTTGGTTTTTTTTCCAGCGATGGACTCCAGGTCACTCCCAGCTCACAAGCTTCTGGTCTGCAGCTACAACCCTAGTTGTCAGTTGCCCAGGTACATGATGGAGCATTTCATACTATATTAATGGCATCTTTCTCTCCTTGCAGCAATGAAGATGATAAAGGTGCTACCGTGTCCTGCTGCTCTTCTCTTCCTAGTGGCTGCATTTGCTCTGGAGCCATCCCACTGTGCCAAGGTGTTGATCATGCCCACCGTCGTCTTTGACAGCCACTTGCGAGTCTTCATGCGAGTGGCAGAGGCGCTGACTGACCGAGGCCATGACCCCGTGCTGCTTCTTCATGAGAGTCGGGATGTGGAAACCTACCTGCCTGGCTTCCGTGTGCAAAGGTACTGGGGTATCTTCAGCACAGAGAGTGCGGACGCCTGGGTGCAGGAGAAGATAAAGCGTGTCTTCCAAGGGAAGATGACCTCTCTGGAGATGTTTTCCTTTTTGGAGAAGTACCTGGAAAACTGTGACCTGGTGCTGGGAAACTCCACCCTTCTGCAGAAACTCCAGCGTGAGCACTTTGATCTCCTGCTGGTGGACCCCAATGAGATGTGCGGCTTTATCCTGGCCCACATCCTCCGTGTCAAATATGCTGTGATCTCCACTGGCTTCTGGTTTCCAGCAGAGATTGGTGCTACTTCCCCCATTGCCTACGTCCCCGAGTTTAACTCCCTGATGACAGACAAGATGGGCTTCTTTGGTAGGACTTGGAATCTCCTAGTCTACATGATCACCCGTGTGGCTACAAAGTTGGTCATCCTGCCCAAGTTTGAGCGTCTCATGGAGAAGCACAGGGTGGAGCCCAGGACATCCATGTTGGACCTTGTCCATGGAACTAGCCTCTTCTTCCTCTGTAATGACGTCGTGCTGGACTTTCCCCGCCCAACGCTCCCCCATGTCATTTTCACAGGGGGGATCCTTGCTGAGCCTGCAAAGCCCCTTCCAGTGGTAAGTGCAGGAAAGATCCAAGTTGTGATGACACATCAACCCAGGGAGTTATCCAGTACAGACCTCCTTTTGAAGAACCTCTGCTCTGAAGCCCCAGGAGCCTGGAAAGCTGCTGTGTTTTGGCACTTGGGTGCGGCAAGGAGACGGGGAACAGTGAGGATCTTAGGGTTGCAGGGAGGGTGTGGAATTAAGTTGTCCACCCTGAAGCGGGATTTGGTTTCACTGTCCATGGAAGATAGCATGTGGGAGTCCTGGATTGGCAGTGTTGCCCCTGGGATCTGATCATGAGTAGTATGTTTGTTCCTACACTTGAAGTGGAAGTGGGAAGAAGAGTCTCCATTGCTTCATCCATGATTTATGTCAATCCAGAAATTCCTCCTTAATCCTATTTCTTTCAGGGCATTTCTGCCCTCGAGCTTGTAGTTTTAAGAACACATAGGGGAGAGCTGTGCTTGTTTCCCCCACCAAATTCAATGTGGAATTCCAAAGTGTGCAGAGCTGAAGTGTATCATCTCCTTTTCCTCAAGGTCCAGCCCTGAGAGAAAACTCCCCAGGCATCCCAGAGTCTTTCTGTGGCCTGTGCCACTCTATCCCCAGTAATAAATCCAGAGTTACGAGCTCTTAAATGCTCCAACCGAAGGCAATACTGGAACAGAGCAGACTTGTCTGCCATTCCTCCCATTGCCTTCCCACTTTTACAAGCACTGGGAGGGGATAAAGTGGGATAATGACACTTGGGCAGTCAGGTTGTCCTGATGTCCTGGCTGAGGGACTGAAATGGAGAAAAGATTCAAGTTTCATATGATTCGAGGCTTGTCAAGATCTCTGGCAGCTTTAATTGCGACAGTGAGTGCTGATTTTTTTTCCAGTTAAAAGGAAAAAGCGAGGTTAGGTGCTTGAGAACAGAAGTTCTCTGGATGCATTCGGCTGCACATCACCCTTTCCCGTGGGGCTCGGCATGCAGGCAGTGCAGCGCACGTAGGGTGCTCCGAAAGCCACGTCAGAGCACGGCTGCCTCACAGCTCTTGCAAAACGCTGGCTTGGTCCAACCTGGCCGCGTACGTGCCTGCCCTGTAAAGAAGGGAGTTGTTTGCTGGGGCATTACTCATGTGCTTCATGGCTTCCAGAACAGAGCCCAGGGCACCTGAGGGAAGAGCGATGGCGATGAGAGTGGGGCCCTGCGGTAGGCGGTGGCAGTCATGCCAGTGGGTAGGCGTGTTCGCATCCAGGTTATGGGATGCCAGCAGAAGAGAAGGGTCTCTAGAGGTCTAGATGTAGCTTAAGAAATCTCCCGTGTGAACTGGAACAGTTACATGATGAAGGTGTTTATTTCCTCGTGTTTGAAACGCTGTGATCGGTTCCTCTAATTAGGACTCTGTGAAACACCGATGTGTGTTTGAGAGATGGTGAGAACTTTTGGTGGTCAGCTGTGCTTCCCTAGCAACTTTCACGCTGTTTCTGCAAGTCAAATGCTAAGGCCCAATTAGAATGGATAACATAATCATTGTTTTATGAGTCACTGTAATTTAGAAAAGTAAAACTAGGGTTTTCTCTTCTTTAGCAGTTTTGGTGGTTGTGTTGCTTAAAGGATGTGAACCCAAAGAGGATGGAGAAACCAAAATCCCTTAGTTGAAAACTTCTTTGATTCTTGGCTGTTGAGTTGTTTTAGGGCTTTTTAAGCATATCTGCAAAGATTGGTCTGAGTCCCTGAAGCACACAACAAAGACAAATATCCCCAGGCAAAACCACTATGATAGGCTTTTTAACTCCTCTGTGCTAAAATCCCCCAACCTGTACACTACTAATAATATTTTATATTCATTATTATATTAATATCATATTAATATATTTATATTCAGAATATTAATATTCTGAATTAATTATCCTATTTTTCTCCTTTAATAACAGGAAGAGCTTTTTTTTTCCCTCCATGTTCTTCTGTGGTGTTTATTTCAAGGAAGTATTCCTGTCCATAGACAGACTTTGTGAAACTTCCCTGAAGTGCTCCTGACTGGGGCACACGGGAAACTTGAAGCCAAGCAGGATCCATAAGGAGAAATAGGCTCAGCCCAGCCTGGCATAAAAGGGAATAGTCTGTGTTTGCTCCATGGCAGCTGTGGTGCCTGATTTCTTCTCCCTGCAGCCTTCTGGCCCTGGCTGGAAAAAAATAGGGAGTGTTCTAGATACACAGCTGTTCATGCGGCGTTAGGGGCAGCCTCCAGATGAAAGACAAACAACAGTGGTGTTTGCTGGAGCTGTACCCACCGCTGCCCAGTGACCAAAAAACCTAAATCTGCTGTCTGCAAGTAGCTGTCAAGGGTGGATAGAAGCCTCCCGGCAAGATGCCAAAACCTTCTGCCGCCTCCAGGAGCTTTCGACGTTGAAGCATTTGTGGGGAATCTCGGCGAGATGCTTCTGGCTCTGCCTGCACAGTCTGGTCTGTTGTACCAGACTGGGCTGGAGGCACTGACAGACCTCCTGCCTTAGCAGTGGTGGAAAATAGCCTTCCTCTTTTTTTACTCCAATTTCCTTCTCTGCTCTGGCTGCTCCTGTGTGGGCCCTGTGTTTCCAGAGCCCGCCTTGCCAAAGAGTAATTGCATTAACGCTGAAGCAGGAGGTAATGTATGAAATGCCAGGTCTGGACACCTCCCTGCAAGCTCCCAAGCCTAGCAGGTGCTCAAGTAATTTCTGCCTGGCTGGGTGCAGAAATCACAGTGGCTTTAGAGTTCATTGCCTGGTGAAAACCACGTAGCTTTGTGCTCCAGGTGGACTTGGCTTCTTCCAAGTCCAAAGTAGACAACTTTCTGCTGGCAGAAGCAGTGGTGGGAAGGGCCTTTCTCCAACAAGACTTCAAGGCAGCTGTGTGTGTTTTGCCTGCAGGGTCTGCGTCTCTGGGTGGAAGCAGCAGATGCAGGTGTTGTTGTTGTCTCCTTTGGCATTGGGATCCGAGCTCTTCCGAGCGATTTGGTGGAGAAGATGGCTGGCGCGTTCGCTCGCCTCCCGCAGAGGGTGGTGTGGAGGTGAGGAGGGGATGGGATTCCTTTTAATGAGTTGGATGAAAATCAGTGTTGAGGAATGATTAATCTCAAAACACAGAATTTGCTTTCCATCTCTTGATCTGATTGAATTTATAATTACTGTGTGCTGCTTTTCCCTTGTGTTTCTTTTCTCCCCCTCCCCCCCGCCACCCCCAACCTTTATCTCCTCCCACAGATACTTTGGGCAGAAGCCAAGAAACCTGGGTGAGAATACGCTGATGATGGGGTGGCTGCCCCAGAACGACCTGCTAGGTAAGGGCTGGGCTCTGTGTGTGTGTGCCACTAGCAACATCCCTGGAGTTTAGCCCAAACCACAGCAAAGGCATGTGAGGACAGCAGCACCTGTGTGGGTCTAAGTCTGTTGCTTGTTGTGAGTCTAATTTGTACAAAACATGGTCCTTGCCTAACACCTGCTTGAAGCTGCATCTTGGCCCCTATCTCCCTCCTCCTCCAGGTGCTACTCAGCAAGTTTGGGGCTACCAAAAGGCAGGTGTGTTCCCAAAGGGTAACATACTCTGCTCAGCGTGCCTGGCTTTCCCTAAACAGTAAACATCAGTGCTGTGTGCTGAGGAAGCCACCAGCAGCCCTGTTCCAGCGTGGAAGGCACTGACCTGCTGCTGTTTCTTTGCCCACAGGCCACCCCAACGTGAAAGCCTTTGTCAGCCACTGCGGGATGAACGGTGTATTTGAGGCAATTTATCATGGGGTGCCAGTGGTGGGGTTTCCTTTCTATGGGGACCAGTTTGACATCATGACCAGAGTGCAGGCAAAGGGCATGGGTATCCTCATGGACTGGAGCAGAGTAAAAGAAGAGGATCTTTACCAGGCTGTCGTCACAGTTATCTCTGACCCCAGGTGAGGCATCGGGAAGCACTGAGCTCTTCCTCAATGCAGGCTGTGCGTAGGGACCACTGTGTCTTTGTGTGGAACCCTGTGCAGCCTGTGGTGGCTCCTAGACGGAGCAGAGCTGCAAGCATTGCTCAGGCAGCCAGATGTGTTAGTGCCTCAGCATCCTGAGATGCGGTCCAGGAGGAGATGCTGCAGCATCTGCTGTTAGAGAGCGTGGTCCAGTCCTGTTTGACTCTGTAATATTCTTAGAAAGCTCTCTGAGATGCTGAGGCACAACCTCTTCTCCTTTTAACACCAGCCTGTCATCAGGGAAAGTGGGATCACAACCTCACCTTGGGATGTCCCTGGTCTTGCCCAAACAGTGCAGAGAGGGGACTGCAGGTAACACTCCCTCCGTTCCTTCTGACAGCCAGATACTCTGCCCTCTCCTAGATCTGCTGCAGCGCAGCGATGCAGGGCTCCCACTTTCTAATGGGGCGCATGCAGCTGCTAGTGTTGGAAGTGCTGTCAGAGACCTTGATTATTTTTATTATTATTATTTTGGGGGGGTTACCTACTAGGAGCTCTCAACTACTGACTTCAGTATAAGTTGTTAAGGTGGGTGAAACTCTGTACCTTAAAGGATTTGGCAAGTCATCAAGTGTGCGGCTGTTGCTGGTGAGGTCTTTGGGTGCAGACTCCCCTCGGAAAGCAACAACCCCCATGAACCCACTGAGCAGGGACTTGGGAGCTGAGCTGCCAGCCTTGTTAGCAAAACACAAAGTGAAGCATGCTCTGCCTCACACTGCCATGGCTAACGCTTGCCATCAGACTGGCTTTCAGAGGCATATGTGAAGAGAATCGTGGAAGAAGTTTGCTGCTACCCCGAAGTATTATTTGGGACTTGAAAGCTCCAGTGGACACCGCAGACCAGTTTTCAACGACGGAGCTCCTGTCAGAAGGATAACTTCTTGTCTTCTCCCCTTGCAGCTACAGAAAAGCAGCCAAGCTCATCTCGGCTTTGCACCTGGACAGACCGATGCACGCTCTCAACAGGACAGTGTACTGGCTGGAGTACATCCTCCGTCATGACGGGGCACCGTATCTTCGCCCAGCTGTTTACGACCTTTCCTTATATGAGTACTTCTGCCTGGACATCTTGGCTCTTCTCTTGTTGTGTCTGGCTGGTGTTGGATTCGCCCTCCACAAGTGCGTGGTGTGGTGCAGAAGGAAGGGGGGCAGCCCCATGTACCAGAATGGCAACTGCATGAAAGGCCACTTCACAGAAGAGAAGAAGTTGCAATAGTGGCTCAGCATGTCCCAGGGCACATCCCGTCACTGTGAAACGAACTGCTGCCGTGCCAAGAAATGTATGGCACGCAGGCACGGAGCGAGGCGAAAGATCGGCAGGTCTGGGTGAGGAGAGGGGAGGGAGGAGCGCTGCAGGGACCTGCGTGCACACCTCTGTGTGCGGCGCTGGGGGCGGGGGCGCGGGCTCAGGCGTGGGTGAATGCACTTGGCCAGGATGCTGGGAATGGGGCATGGGTAGGTAGACTTCCAGGGAGATGTGCAGGTTGTTCCCTTTGTATTGCAAGTGAGGTTAGATGTTGGTGTTGCTCTTTGGGCTTTTTGGATCTTCTGCGGAGGCTCTGGAGGTAAGAATAACATTTCATGTGTGGCAGACACCCTTTTCTCCTCTGCCTTGTTACCCAGAGCCCTGCGGGTCAGGATTCCTTTATATGCAGGTGAGGAACTCGCGTAGAGCTGTGGACAGGGAAGGGCACTGAAAGTATCACCTACAAGAGAGTGAAATCGGTCTGGTTTAAGTTCTGTGGGTAAATATTGTTCTTCCTGCTTCAATCAAGCCATCCTGTTTGTGTTTGAGCTAAATTATTATTTTTTAAAATAAAGTTATATTCTTTCTCCTGTGTGGAAGTTCTCTGGCCTTGGTTTAATGTGGACCTGTGATCCTTGTAACAGGATGTTGTTCAAGCAAGATTAAAGTGCTTTTCCCTTCTTGTCGCTGCTGCTATGGTCGCCACATACCTCTGGATCCCTACAAACCTCCACCAGCAATTCCTTTTGGTCTTCCCACAGGATTTCAGGCAGTGCCTTTCCTCCCCTGCCAGCATGTGACACGCACCCATGCCCATGGAGTCTCCAAATCGGTGGTAAAAGAAGAATTTGGAACAGATGCAAGGATGGCAGGAAGAAGAGACAGTAGCTGGGAGAGCTGGTCCTGGGCAGTGGGCCATGCAGTAAGTTTATAGAAGCAGCAAGATCTGCTTTTTCTGAAGAAAATGCCAGTGTGAACAGGCATACCAGGGACACGGCATGGAGTGATACCTACGTATTTCTGTTCAGGCTGGGCTCTAGGGCATGTGGTGCTGGCTGCTGGGCCGGATGGCAATGCACACACCAAGGGCACAGGGCTCTGCTCCGCACTCTCGACTGGGGCCACCACAGTGCTGGCATGCGCTGGAGGTAACCTTGTTGCCGCAGCTGCCTTTGCTAGTGTTTCCAGGCTCTGCTCTTGCTTGCTAGTGCACATGTTTCTCTTTCCAGATGAAAGGTGCACTGCCACGTGCAACCTAGCGAACAGCAGTTTGGCTGGCTCATGGGATGCTCTGGGCTGGGACAGTGCCTGGCTCTGGCTCAGTGGCTCCTCCGAGGCTCGGCAGTGCTGCCTCCCCTCCCCTCCCCAACCCTCAGCTAGCAGAGGGGCTCTAGCGACACAGGCTTTGGATGAGAATCTCATTTGCCATCGAGGATGGATGAGATGAGCCCATAGACCTAAGCTGGGACCTGTAATTACCCTGTGGCAGAAGATGCTCTTCCTGGTGTTTCTTGCTCGTTCTGGGGTGCCCGAGCTTGCCTGTGGTCAGTGGTGGGCACAGCAAGCCATCAGCCTTGCTCTGTAGCAGCCCTGTGTGGCTTCATGCCCTCTGAGCTGGGGATGTGTCCCTGGTGTGGGGGGATCAGAGCCAGGTCAGCTGCTAACAGATGGTAGGGAGAAAATAGGGATTGTAGAAACACTGGCTGCCTGGCACCTTTCTGTGAGCTGAAATTTGAAGGTTGATGGGGTTTGGGGTATTTTTTTCTGTGTGGGGAGACAACACCTCAAGTTTTGCAGCAAGCCTGCCTGTCTCCGGCTGCACAGTAGTGGCTTTGTTGCCATCTCCTAGCAGATGAGCACGGGTAAGGGGGTGGAGGCTGGACTTTTTGCTCAGTTTTTTTGTCCTCTCTGGTGTGGAAGGGGGAGATCATTACTGCTGCCTGTGTGAGTTTGGCTATTTAGATTAGGCTCAATATAGCAAGCGAGTTGGGAAGCTTGTGACTTGGCGACAGTGTTGGGTTGCTTTGAACTTAAAGAGAAGAAAAAAGAGCGAGAACACAAGTGCACTGTATTTGCAAACTGATACTCGGGCTGTGGCTTGTCTCTGTCCCCCATGTGGCAAGTACGGTGGAGGCAAGGGGCGAGCTGCTCCCGTGTGGCCGTGCCCCACCACTTCTGACTTCTGTGGGTAAGAAGTGAACGTTCAAAAGCACCCACCCTGAAGTGAAGTGTCTTTCCCAGGAAAAGCTGCGTATGGGCTTAGAAACTGTCAGGAGCTATTCCTTGAGTTATGGCGTGGTTTTCTGGAAGTATTTGAATATACTCATTAAAGATGAGGGTTCTCCTAGCTTTTCCAACTTTGTTCTTGTCCTCTGTCTTTTCTCTTCCTATTAAGCACATAGCTTTCTCTCTACTTTTCTCCTTGTTATTCTTTCAGTAGTGAATACAGAAGGAAAGTATAACAAAGCCTTAAGCTAGTTATTAAGTTCAATTAAGAATAATGAGTAGCCTGTCAAACACATTACAAACCTTCATGGGGGAAGGTATGTAGGTAAGCTGCGTCCTTCTGCCTTCAGCTTGGTACCAGTCTCTCAGTTACCGTGTGTGCTCCCCTGTCATAGGCACTGAGGTGGGCAGGTAGGGCTGTGGTGTAACTTAGGAAATTAAAACTGTAGTTTATGGGGCAACAAACAGGGAACAAGTTTTTTTGTTTTGGGTTTGTTTTTTTTTTTCTTTTCTCCCCCTCAAGAAAAAGTACTTTTTGGAGGGCTGAAGAAGCCTCACCCAGGAGCTGCAACCCCAGCAGAGCCCTGTGCGGTGCAAAGCCGCCTTCTGCCCCTCCGTCTGGCTCTTGGCAGGGCACAGGGCAGTGGGAGCGGGATGCCAAAGCGCCAACAGTCTTGCTACTGCATGCAAAGCTCCCTGCGAGGGCCCCGAGGGGCTCTGTGGGCAGGGAGGTGTTTGGGGCACCCATGAGCCAGCTTTTCAGGTTCTCCCAGCCCTGGCAGCTCCTCACCAGCCTGCTCCTTGCGTGATGTACGGGAGCCATCCTGGTGTTTGGGACACCCTGGGTTTGCAAATGAGCATGTTTTCCAGGTGACACAGCTCTGCCCAGACCCTGGGCTGGGGGCAGCCCCCCTGCTGGGAGCAGCTCCTCACTGGGGACAGGGCAGGCGTGAAGCCACACTCTTGCACCGCTCCTGTCCCAACCTCTCTCAGCCGGGCATCAGCAAGTGTACTGTGCTGGAGCACATGGCAGGACCTGACAGGGCCACAGATGCTGCACTCCTGCAGGGCTTTGCAAACAGCTGGTGAGCTGCTGCTTCATACCCTGAACTGCTGTATGCGGGAGGGTCCTCGCGTGGCCCCTCGCAGCATCCCTGCGTGCAGTCTGGTCCTGGGCCACAGCAGGGCCATGTCAGCTCCACAGCTGGTTTTTCCAGCTGGGTAAGGTAGCTGCATGAAAGTGTGTCAACAAATTCGGCTAATAAAGAAGAGCCTCTCCCTCTGCAGGAGAGTGTGAAATCACTCCAACTGTGAGAGGAAATCCTGGGAGAGGATGGGATCCTTGAAGATGATTATTTTGACTCACCCCACCATTAAATGACAGTGAGAAAAGAGCACCCCTGTGTGAGGAACCCACTCTCTTTGGCTGGTACGAGGGCCTGTGCATGGCTCAGCCCCAGCCACATGCCCCTCTGCCCACGGACATCTCCCTTGTGGTCCCTATGCACCTCTGATGCTCTTGAAGTGGTAGGCAATGCCTTCCTCTGATGCTTCAAGTTGCAAATATTTCCCACAGAGGAAAAGAATGAGCTCAAGGTATGTGGGTGTCCAGCCCCAAGCAGTGACCACTTGCCAACAAGATTGCTTTTGGAGCGGTCAAGCCCCCCGTCCCCACAGGGACCCCCCTGGGGCTGTGTCAAGGCAGGCAAGCTGCAGGGCTTGCTCCTGATACCTACAACCTCCCCTGTTCCTGGCAGCAGGGAATTATCAGATTGGTGCAAAGGTCCCAGTCCTGATGTATTTGAGGAGGGAGGTTTCCCTGGGGGAACAAGCTGTATTTCAGCAGTGGGGGTTACCTGGCTCACCACCCGTGCTGCACCACTACCTGCCTTTCAGGCTGCTGTTGTCTCCAGGCAGCAGCTATCTGCCACGGAGCCCAACAGGCAACACACGGGAAGGGATATCCCAAAATAAAGCACAGCTCTCCCCAGCATCACTCTGCAGACTGTTATTCCTCGTTCCCAGCAAAGAAAAGCCAGGTGCTAATCTTGGCATAGGCATCCAGCAAGGTGCATAAGGAACAACATGACACCAGCCACCACCAGTACCCAACAGTACTCTTGCTGTCTCACCCGGCAGCGGTGCCAGGCAGGGGTGGGAGATGGAGGCAAGCTGAGAGCAGAGCAGGGCTCCTCTGCGGCTGGCTTACAGCAAAACCCCGCTCGGCATGCTGTGCAGGGACCCTGCAGCCACAGCTCCTTGCGTGGTCTGTGCCCTCTCCTGGTACTAGAAGAGAGAAATTCCCCCTGGAAATAGGGCAAAACTTTTGGACAGTGAGGTGGTGAACTTTTGGCAGGCTTCAGCGGATGCACTGACACTCTTGTGTTTGCAAATCAGATCTGCTGCCTTTCAGAGAAGAGGGATGTCATATAAATCCCAGGTCACAACACGCATCGTGCTAGGGGTGCAGGGGGTATAGGAACAGCTTCTCCTTGCTGGGGTGCCTGTGGGACCAGCTGCTCTGCGAGGCTCGGGGAGCACAGTGTGATGGCCAGGGCAGCGGGGCAGCTCCCTGCTGGTGCCAGCCAAACTGCAGGATGGGGGATGCTGCTGCAGGGCCCCGACATAACAGCAGCCCCTGCTCCCCTGGGGACCAAAGGAGTCCCAAAGGCAGTGCAACAGAGTGTACCTTCGCCTGGGTGCAAGGCATGCTCTCAAACAACAGGAAGACCCGTGGTCCCTCCCAGGCTGTGCTTTGGAAGGGCCCCCCGAAGGCTTGCAAAAGCCAGGGAGATGTCACACACTGTGGATGCTCCTGCACCGGCTGGCCAGGAGCCAGGCACCGTACCTTCCAGGCAGCCAGTGGCTCCCAACAGCTGACCGCTCCTTTGGGGCTCAGGAAACTCCTCCTTCCTCTCCCAGCCTCTTCCTCAGGGACTGCTGCTGGGCAAGGTGCTTCTCACACCACAGCTGAGCCCACCTGCCCCCAGCAGGGTCACTCTGCTTGCTCCTATAAAAGACTCTAGGTGGGACACAGCTGGGACTGGGTCCTTTTCAGGCCCTTACAGCTGCCTTGGGGGTGTCTGTGGCAGGAATGGCTGTGTAGCAATCTTAAGGAAAGCTTCTGAGCTACTATTTAATAAGAAGTTTGTACCAGTGTTATGGTAGCAAAGCTGTTGACTAACCTAATCCCTGTCTCCTTTGAATTTAGTTATACTTCTTCCTGTAAGACAGGCTCTTCTGGAATCAAACCATGTGCTGATATAAAACTCAGCAATCTCCGTCAACAGCTTTGCAGCGTTGAGTTTTTTCTGTTATCAGTAACCTTGGAAAGCCAGAGTGATCCTGCCCGGTTGTGAAGAGGTAAGTGTGCTCAAAGTGATATGCAGAACCATTTAGCAGTGGCTCAAAGGACACAAGGTGGCTTTTTGTCTTTATGAAATCTGAGAGAACAAGAGAGGTTGGAGGAGCTGTTGGAAAGAGAAGGGTAGTGTTCGCAAACATCAGGGCAGCCCTGTGTACCTGGTGTCTGTTCTTAGAAAAGTATGTCAACTAAGAGAAGAAAACCAGATAAACCATTCTTGAAAGCAACACAGATTAACCTGTGTATCTTACAAAAAAAACCAGAGAGAGAAATAAAGACATAGAAACATCACATGCCCTGCAAGTGGTAACTCTGTGTTATAACCTCAGTTATATGAGCTCGGCAGAGGCTCTGGCTGGAGCTGAACCCCAGCGCCCTTCGTGCGAAGCTCCGGCTGAGGTGCCATGCCAGCCCAAGTGGTGCCGCTGGGTTTTGCACCCTGGGCAGGGAAACGTTACCAGCTGCGCCCTGAGCCCGCTGCTGATGCTCGGGCACTGCCACTGAGGGCAGTCTTTTTAAAATCTAACAGCAGCAGGTCTGGCTCGGGTGGCCTTCAGGGCCACGCTCCTGTTTCAGAAAAAAAGATTTATTTTTTTTTAATAATACTCCAACTTCCAGACCTGCGTGCATCCCCTTGGGCTTTGGTGCTGGGTGCAAAGCTGCTTTCTCACTCAGCCTTAGCTCCTCCAAGCCAGACAGGCCCTTCTTTCCCTGCCATTCAGGTTCGGAAGCAGGGAGGAGATGAAGAAACAACTGCAGAGCTTTTGGGCAGCAGGCAGGCACCTTCCACAGTTTGGCATTTGGGCTGTGACCCATCCACAGTTTGTCAGGACGGCCCGGGAGCAAACGGAGCACCTGTATTGTGAGACAGGGCTGAGTTTGACCAGGGCTGTGTCGTTACAGCAAGCCTTGCAGCGAATGGGTTGAAAACAACCCCAAATGTCGAACAAAAGGTTTGAAGACTGTCCTTCTTCACAGGTTTTACCTTGCCAGCCAAGGAACCCTCTGAGTGAGCAGCTCTGTGCCGGGTGAAGGAGCACGGGCTCCCAGCAGCAGGACTTTCCAAAGACATTTCACAAGGGCTTCTCCAAAAAGCTGCAAAAAAAGGCAAGTAGCTGGTGGTGGCAAGCAAAGCTTTACCAGGGATCAAAATAGTCCTGAAAGAATCAAGTTAAATGAATGCAAATTTATTTTATTTTTATTTTATTTTATTTCTGTGAAAAGGCAGAAATGAGCACTTTCTGCTCTCATTACAGGAACAGCACTTTAGTCCCACTTCTGTAGCCAGCAGGTTTTACAAAGTGCTGAACTTTCATTTTGTTCTCTCAACTTCCCTGGGATTGGCACGGACCGAGACTGCGCAGCCTTGCAGAGCTCAGCTGGAGGGAAGAGGTGATGTGCTGTGTGTGTCTGGTGTCGGTGTAACTTCTGCATGCTTTAAGTGCAGATGACTTACAAGGGCTTTGGAGCAGGAGAATGATGAAGTGGAAGGGCTTTGGAGCAGGAGAATGATAGAGAGGGGTGACATGGAGCCCTGGGCAAGGCCTGGCTGCATGAATGATGCTGGGGCTGTTCTGTTCGGCTTAGCAAAGGAGAAGGTGCTTCGTTTGTTTGAGAATGCAGGGTGGAGAGCTCTTGCACACCGAACCAACACAGGCAACAGCTCACCATGGCAATTGGTTAATGCAATAATGTTGTTATTGTGCTGTGGTTTATTTTACTCTTGTTTAAAGCACTGGACCTGTTCTGGCTGAGAAATTCTGAATCTTGTTTTGTACAAAGTTTCTCTTTAACAAAGAGTTCAGAAAACACAAACAGGCATGTGCATGAGTGCCTATAGATGTTCTTAAACTCAGACTGAGCTTTGAGAATTCTGTGATAAAGATGTGGCTGATGAGGCGGTTTAAAGGGCACCTTCAATCTTAGTCAGAAGTCCTTCAACGGGATTTTTGCACATGCATTTGTTCAAGAACTTGTTAGGTAGTCAGGCTGGTCTCCTTCAGCTTCTAAATTCTCAACTGTGAAAACAAACACTGATGAAATAAATGAACAAATTATCTGCTAATATCAGGTTTTCTGGATTCTGCATGTGCATTCAACTACTGGTTTTGGAACAAAGTTTGAATATGTAGCGGCTCTAGGCAAAAGCCCAGCTGCTCACTTAAGGCACTTGTCTTAATCACTGTTTCCAAACACCAGTGGGCCAACTTACAGGCTTTAAGGAACAGAAGGTTTTGTAAATGGTACATGCTACCGCAAAGCCAACCAGAGAGCTCCTCAGAGGTGATTTCAGTCATTGGTGTTTCATACGGGATTTGTAACCCTTACCTTAGAGCTGTGATAGCATTCACCAGAAGGGTGCTTGCAGGTGATGGCATCTTTGGGTTAATAACTCTTGATGTTGCCATCATTTTGTTTAACCCTTAGGACACTAGCTATCCCTTACGTTATTTTCTCTTTGGAGACGTTTCACAGTGGTAAGAGCAACTGGGTCAGAGAGCAAGAAATAACTTGGAGTACTAGTCAGGCCTCCAAGTAGTCCTCATCTTCCCATTCAGTGAATCTGCTTTGGTTTTGTCCTCTTTGGGACAAAAGATGGGGTTTGTCCTGTTTTTGTCTTGCTTGGCAGAGGGAAAGCAGTTGCATCCAGACTGTTCCCCAGAAGCCATCTTTTAGAGGATGTATGCATCAAGGGACGGTATTTTGGCTAGCTCTACATGGAATTGTTCTCAAACACCCACCTTTCTCGACCATCACACACATCCTGCAGAAGGCTGTGCCCAGGCACCATACAGCGGGGGTCTGATACAGACATGAGGGCTGCTGCTGCTTGTGGCCATGTCTTGCCAGGGTAGAGGAGAGACATTATTGCTGAACCATATCTCTTCGTGCCTGCCCGTCAAACACTGCCCAGGGAGCTATGAGGAAGGACCGTTTCCTCTGGTGCTGTGCATATGATAAACCCTAAACTGTCTGTGACTCTCGCAAGGCAGTGCAGCTGGCCTGAGGCTGGGGAGGCAGAAGGAAGACAGATGGACAGTTTGCAAGGAGAAGGGGATCCTCTCTTCTCTCTGAGCCTGAGGGTCCTGCTTTTCCAGGGGAGGGCAGCCAGCAGCTCAGAGTCAGGACGGAGCACAGCCAGCCTCCTGCCGGCTCTGGCTGCTGGGGAGCGAAGGGCTCTGCTGAGTGGTGATTGCTCCCTGCACTTCATGGGCTTTTGCTCCCCTCTAACGGCCAAAGAGCTGAGAGACCCTTTGCTGGAGACTACAGTGTCACAGCCCGGTGCCCACAGCTCTGCTGATACGGGGGCACCCTCCAGCACCAGGCTGTGACACTGGCTCACGGGCAGCCAGCGCTGCCACCGTGACTGCTGGGTTTTGCCTGCTTTGTTCTGTGTGCCACCTCCCAAGAAATGCCCGTGTGTCATGGTGGCTGGGAGGAAGGGTTACAGCTAAACCAGAGAAAGAGAGGCAATGCAGGCAAATCAGTACGCTGCCTGAAGCTCTCCACCTTTGCCACTTGCACTGCAGCTCTGCCCTCTCGTTGGAGCAAGTTATGCCCACTGCCTGGGTTTTACCCAAACCAGCTGTGAACAGTCTTTTGCAGACTGGTGCTTATGAGGCCTCGGACTATGCAAAAAAAGCATGTCTTTGTGTGCTCAAAGCTTTGGCTTTCAAACAGCTATGCTATTTATTGTGTTGCATTACCTGCTGTTCTTTAAAAAAAAAAACACAAACTCTTCAGAGCTGCCTGTATTTGAAGTGCCAGAAAATGTAAATAATATCTCATTTTGCATCAGCTTTTGCACCTAGGGATTATCATAGAATCATAGTTTAGGTTGGAACAGACCTTTAAACGTCACCCAGTCCCAACCCCCTGCAACGAGCTGAGACATCTTCAACCAAGTCAGGTTGCTCAGATCCCCATCCCACCTGGCCTGGAATGTTTCCAGGGATGGGGCACCCACCACCTCTCCGGGCAGCCTGTGCCAGTGTTTCACCCTGATGTGGGCATAAGCTTTGCATTAGCTGAATATAAGCCTAACAGCCCAGGGTAACTCCTCCAGCATCTTCTGTAGAGCTCTTTGCTGCAATGCATGTTAAACCTTAGTTGCTTTCCAAAGTTAGGGAATCAGCCAGGAGATAAAGTTTGTTTCCTTATCCTTAACCATTTCTTCCCACCTCTTAAATCTACTTAAACCAAAGCGCAGTATGTGTAACAAAATCATGGCTTGCCTGCCATGCCACCTCTGTTGGCATCAAAAGGGTTAAAATATATTTTGATCAAGAACACAAAGATTATTCTTTGTTTTCATAGTGTGGTCAGTGTGGTGGAGAAGCTGCTCCTGGCACGGCCCGTGTATGAAATCCTATTCTCTGCAGTCAAGAAGGCCAGATGGAGGCAGGGCATTATCCTAAGCTTTAAGGAAAGCTTGCGGTCCTTGTGCAAGGAGATCCCCTGATGGCTTCCACTGTGCTCTGATGTGCAAACCACCAGTAAAGGACCACAGGCAGTATGACAAGCTGATTCGGAGGTGGTTGTGTCATCTTAGCCTGCTCACCTTTGGTCCCATGCAGAAAACCGGCTGTCCTCTGCGCTGGTGGGGACGGCAGGGTGGCTTAGACCAACTGCCCGAGCTGCCCGAGCGGAGCTGGCTCTGTGTGTGCTCTCTCTTGTCCTGCAGAGGCTGGCAGGGCTCTCTTATCTAAGGCCAGCCTTAACTGGCATATCCTACCTGGAATTAGAATAAATAAAAAATAACAATTTTTAAAAATCAACCATTCTGCCACCTTGTTTCCATGTCCCCACCTGCGTGAAGCAGGTAGGTAACTGGTGACAGCTTAGCTGCAGGCAGTTGGCTGATAAGCAAGTGAAGATCTTGGTGGCCACACTGCCCCTGTCCCCAGCACTGATCACTTTTTGCCACCATCCTCGTTAGTGCAGCTTCTTTCTCACCTCCCCCTGTGCATCCGCTACATCCTTCGGCAGACTGCTCTGTCCAGCCTCTTCTGTGCCACCTGCACAGCAGTGATCGCTCTGTGAGGCAAGGGAGCCATAGATGCTTGTTGTTCTTTACCTTTCCCAAAGCTTAATTTTTGTTAATTTTTCTGTGAGATGCTCTGTCTTCCTAGAAGCCTCCTCCTGCACTTCAGATCATGCCAGGATCTGGCATGCTGTTACCCATCCCGGATGGCACCTGGGGCCTTTCGCACACACTAGATGCTCTTCAGACCTGGTGGGAGTCAAACGTGCTATCTGCCAGCAAAGCAGTCAGTTTGTGGCTTGCTGTCCTGATACAGGGAATTGTTTAAGACTCAGGGTATAAAATGTGATGGCTGGGCAAAAATCAGTTTTCTTGTAATCTTGTCCACAGGGGCAAGTGATGCTCGGTCAGTGTATCAGAAACTGGCCCTCTCTCTACATGTACTGCTGAAAAAGTGAATCTTTACCAGAAAACTGAAACTCTTGTTGCAAATAGTGATTTGAGCTTTAAATGAGCATTTAATGTACCCAGGGCTACCTCAAGGGCAGAAGGGTCCCAGAGACAGCTCCTCTCAGGGTGCATCCACCACTGCGTGATGTGTAAGAGTGACTAATAAATGCTGTCATGTATGGATTGGTTTATTTGATGCTTTTTTTCATACCTGGCCTTTGTTCTGAACTGTGAGAGAAGCGTTGCTTTCTCCGTCTCAGTCCTGTGTCTTCCTGAGGGTTAGCAGCAGTCGGGGCTCTGGCAGGCTCTGTCCCCCTGTGCATCCCCCTCCTGCCACTATCAGTGGCTGGTGCTCCTGCCTGAGCCCCTGTGCTCACCACCAGGGAGCTAGAAATGAGAGGAAGATGATAAAAAAATCAGGATTTTGTTTTTACCCTCTGAACTGAGCATACAGCTGCTGGAAAGCACTGTGCTTCATAAAGCCAAGACGAGCCTTGGAGCCCGAGCCTGGCTGGGAGCACCCCAGCGTCCAAGCCTCTGGGTGGCTGCTGGCTCCTGCCTGGAGGACGGGATTTGGCCCTTCGAGGTGGTGGGACGGAAAGGTACCGCGGGGCTGGGGGCTACACTTCCCCCCCCAGGAGACAGCAGCAGCCTGCCCCCTGCCCAGCCTTCCCTGCTGAGCAGGGCTCCTGCGCTGGGCTTCCCAGTGTGGTGGGTCAGGGCAGAGCGGCACCTTCCCCAGTCTGGGGAAATGCAGCCGAGCTGGGGGTGTTTGGGGACGAGGAATCAACTGGCCTCCACAGCTGGAAGCTCTCTTTGGAGAGGGGCGGGTGAACACTCGGGGGTAGCGGGGTGACCTCTCTCCTGCACAGTGCTGCTGGGGGCATGCTCTGTGACCACCGTGGTCCTGGTGGGGCAGCCACCAGTTCTCTCCTCACGTGGCGTTCCCTTGCTGTGCCAGGCACCCCTGCAAGCACAAAAACATCAGTGCAGCGGTGTTCCCACAGTTGCTCTTTTCTGCCTAAACTGCCTGACGTGCTCCTGGTGCTTTGGAGGTGATGCTTGGTGGGATGAGCTCAGCTGCCCACTGCCCCCTCGGCCCTGCGGAGCAGGACACTAGAGGCAGGGCTCTGCATCTCCAGGGGGCTTCACCTCTGAAGGAGCTCTTTGCTGCTGCTCCATCCCTGCAGGCTGCTGGGGTGGGAAGTATCTTTCACAGGGCATGAATCATGTCAGCAGAAGGAGGCTTTGCTGAAAGCACGTTGTAGGGAGCCTCTCTTCCCTTCCAAGAGGCATTGCAGCTTTTCACATGGCCACATCCCTCCTCCCAGAATGAGAGTACACCCTTCGCAGTGCTGCAGGAGGGCTCACCTTACCCGGCCTGCCCTTTGCCCTCCCCAGGGAACAGGTGCTACAGCCCAAGCATCAGCCCCTTCACTCTGCTGTTCTTTCTGGCTAAATGAGAAATAACAATAAATTGCCCAGACCTAGGCAGGGGAAGACTTTGATTTCTCCTGTGTTTTATATCGCTGCTGCTGCTGTTTGGCAAGTTGTCTGGAGCACTGAGCTGCAGGTGTGAGGAAAGCAGCAGCGCTTGCTGGGGCTCAGGAAGCTAATAACGGCGTTCCCCTTCCCCAGGTCAGTGCGATTTCCCTGAAGCTTTGTGGAAATGACTCCTCCTGGTGCTTTGTGAAGAAAAGTCCTTTTTCTGTGTTGCTGGTGAGCTAGAATAGCCAGCAGGCCTGCTTTGGAGGGGATGTATCTCGAGGTTTTGTGTTGAATAATTTCATAGAGTCATTTAGGTTGGGAAAGACCTTTAAGACCATCAAGACTGGTTTTATTCTTTTTTGTTGCAGAATGGCTGTGTGATCATGGCCATGACTCCCTTAAAGATCTTTGTGAAACAAAGTTAGCATAAGTTAGCTGAAGCAGGCCTTGCAGCTATGCTGAGGCATGCTGATAAGGAAGCTCAGAAAACACACTGACCTTGTGCCTAATGTTGTAAATAACTTTGAGGAATTCGTGTAGACAAGAGAGGAAAAAAAAATATGTAGCTAGCTATCCGCAGAAACCGCAAGTAGGAGGACGTATGAAAATGTAACCCTTTAGAGCTTAGCCAATCAGCAGATGACTTGTAGGCATAATTAACTGGAACTGTATATAAGACATAATCGCGCCGTAATAAATCAAAGCTTGCTTTATCACTCATATTGAGTCGGCCGCGTGCTTCCCCTCACTCGTCACTTTTTTAATCTTTTTTAAACTTTTACTAACTTTTAGTTAAACTGTTAAACTTTTACTAAAAGTAAAAATTACTTTTACAGCAATTAGCTGCCTGTTGTGCAGGAGTCATTGCTCAGTGGAGCTGTGGTCCCCACTGAAGGCGCCTTTGGGGACCCATGTGCAGCTGGAGCAGCTTAGGGATGGTCAGAGGGATGCGGGGAGGATGCAAGGCGCAGGGCAGCAGCCCCACAGAGCTGGCACGGCCTGGGCAGGGGATGTGCTATAGAGAGGAAGACTGCAAGGGCAGGAGGAGACAGAGCCCCAGGCTGTGAGAACCGGTGAAGCAGGGCTGGAAATTTGACAGGGACCGGCAGAGGCAAAGGATCTGTAGGCTTTTCTGGATGTGGGCAGGAGCGTGGCTTCCTAGCGAGGGTGCACCTTGAACCCTGTCTCCAGCTGTGGGCCCTTCGCTGCCAGAGGGACGCAGAAGGGCCGGAGCGTGCCCAGAGCCGGGCAGGGGGCTGGGGAAGGGGCTGGGGCACCAGTGTGAGGGGGCGCGGCTGGGGGGGTTCAGCCTGGAGAGGAGGGGGCTCAGGGGAGACCTGATCGCTCTCTGCAGCTCCCTGACAGGGGCTGTAGGCAGGGGGGGTCGGTGTCTTCTCCCAGGGAACAAGGGACAGGACAAGAGGGAACAGCCTCAAGCTGCGCCAGGGCAGGTTTAGGTTGGGTATTGGGGAAAATGTCCCCACGGAAAGGGGTGGCCGAGCGTGGACCAGGCTGCCCAGGGAGGGCGTGCAGTCACCGGCCCTGGGGGTGTTAAAACCCCCGTCGGTGCGGTACTGGGGGACACGGGTTAGCGGTGGCCGCGGCAGCGCGGGGCTGACGGCCGGACCTGACGATCTCACGGGTCTCTGCCAACCGAAGAGCGGCTGCGCACGGCGGCCGGCTCGGTCCCGGCGCTGCCCCGGTGCGGCGGCCGCTAGGTGCCACCGCTCACCTGCTGCCACCCGGCGGGGCCGGGCTGCGGGGCCGCGGGGCCGTGCCCCAGCCCAGCCCGCCGCTGCCCGGCTGCAGGCAGCTCCCCGGAGGCAGTAACACAGGGGTCAGATCCGCCACCCGCCGCCCGAGCCCGGCCTTTAACGCCCGCAGCGCGGAGCTCGGGTGCCCGCAGCCCGCCTGCCCTGCGGCCCTGCCGGGAGAACCGCGGTAAAAGCGGGCGCGCAGCAAGGGAGCGGTGGCAGCAAGCAGGTCTGCACCCCCCGAGAGGGCATCTTGTCACATGGCTGCAAATATCCCAGGGGCTGGTGTCAGGAGGACGGGGCCAGACCCTTCCCAGTGGTGCCCAGGGACAGGACAAGGGGCAGCGGGCACCGACTGCAACACGGGAAGTTTCACCGGCACGTGAGGAAGAGCTTCCCGACTCTGGGGATGACGGAGCGCTGGCCCAGGCTGCCCGGAGAGGCTGCGGGGTCTCCTTCTCTGGAGACGTCCAAACCCGCCTGGACGTGACTGTGCAGCCTGCTGGAGGAGAGCTGCTTCAGCAGGGCCTGGGCGACATGATCTCCAGAGGTGCCCTCCCACCCTGAGTACCCTGTGACGCTGTGATTCCACGTTAACAGTGAGAGACTAACCGATGACAGTGGTGCTGCTTTAGCAGGGAGGCAAGCAGGCACTGAGGAGAGGCAGCTGAGCAATGCCTTTGCATTAGCCTTCAGGTAAAGACAGCTGTGGGGAACTGGAGAGCACAGGCCATGCCGGTGATGGGGGCTAAAAGTCTGGCCTTGAATAAGGAAAGTGCAAGTAAAAGAGTATTTAGGTAAATGGGAATTTTTCAGACCATCTGGGTGTGGTGAACTGCATGCAAGGCAATCCCAGAAATATTCACTGTTATCTGTGAGAACTACTGGGGGACACTGAGGCATGGGAAGACTGCAAAACGCAAGCTTTGTAATCCCCTTCCAAATGGGGACCAGGGTCAAAAGCCAGAAGCTGCTGGTAGTTAAATGCCCTCACCCACCCACCACCCAAAAAATGCTGGAACAAACAATCTTACTACTTGTAAGCAGTGGAGATAAGCAGGAGCCCTATGGAACTGTCAAGAACAGAATCTGGTCAAAATAATCTGATTTTCCTCTATGACAGGGTAAGGGCACAGTAAACAGTAAAGAAGAGCCCTGGGTGCCGTTTAAGTGGCTTTTAGGGATGATGTAGATGGCAAGTTGGGTAGGTACAAACCCACCAGATAATTATACCCAGAGAGTTATCTGCAGTTCCCTGTTGAAAAGGAAGGGGTCTGCTGAGTGAAGTTCAGGGACATCTGGTTTGGGTCTGGTTTTGTTCAGCATTTCCATTAATGACCTGGATGATGGAGGAGAATGTGCACTTGTTAAATCTGCAGACTGGGATCCAGTCACAAATTTACCTGCCTAGCAGGTCTTTAGAATAAACAGGATCCTGATAAAAAAACACCTGCTTGGGTTGCAGAACCAAGGAGATGAAGCTAGGGAGGTACAGGGAATTTGGTGGGGGGAGAGGTCCTGGAGAAGGTCTGTAGGACACCTGCTGTGTTTGTGCTGGACCAGAAAGCATGATGTCAGTGTCTTGACCCCGTAGGGAGGGAGCCAAATGTGAGAGGCTGCACTGGCTCAGCTGCATCAGGAAGGCTGGTGGCCTTTGGAAAGCAGATGACCTCTCCCAGAGCTCTCTGCTGCCAGTTTGCTCACTTCGTAGTTTACTCTTGGCCATCTCTGGTGTCTCAAGGTTTTCCCAAGGCTGTGTCAGTTATTTGGTGCCATTGCGCAAAGCACTGTCAGCTTAGAGCTGGTGTGCGGTTTGCCGTCTGTTCTGGATCCTACATGGTGTGATACCTCTGACTGCACAAACAAACCCCACGATCTTCTCCGTACAGGACTGGAAAGGAGAAACTTGAACCAATTAGCCAGCCTGCAGAGCCACTGGCCACACACTTGCATGCAGCAGCTCCCTCGTGCGGGTACTGGCTGAGTCTGTCCTGCTTGGAAATCGGACTGGTCTGGCGTAACATTAATTGAAATGACTGCATGGAAAACCTCAGGCTGAAAAATCCTAAACTAAGACTTGACTCTTCCCCGATGGCTCCAACAGGACATCACAAGAACCGCCTGCCTGGAGTTGGCCTTCTGCTCCATATATTTGCGTGTATCTTTCATTGTCTGAGTCCTGCAAGTCAGCAGTGGCAAGAATCCACCCCAACCAAACCTCATCTTCTCTGGGGGACAACTAGAGGATCTTCACAAGCATCACAGTAGCACAGAGAACCACCACAGCTGCACAGAAACTGCTCAAGGCAAAGCACACCTACTAGAGCAGGTTAAAAGGGAAGGAGGAGCTCCTGTTGCTCTTGGCTTCATCTGGGAAGAAGAGAAAGGAGGATTTTCTTTCCCTCCATAGACACATCACCCAAGCAAAAAGAAAGCTGAGTCTTCTTTCAATTCCTTCTCTGGGCAAAGGGGTATCTATGAGAGAAAC
This sequence comes from Falco cherrug, assembly GCF_023634085.1. Taxonomy (NCBI): domain Eukaryota; kingdom Metazoa; phylum Chordata; class Aves; order Falconiformes; family Falconidae; genus Falco; species Falco cherrug. The sequence goes on from NC_073705.1 coordinate 3,544,042, forward strand.
TTCTGTCTTTGCTGTGTTCCCACCTGTGCTTGAGATCAGCACGGAGTGGAGAGGCAGGGTACGTGGGAAGGGTGTAGGGAAAGGACCAGGTGTGTAAAGAGCTCAGCTCCTTCATCAAGGAGTAGGAGAAGATTGTGCCACCACCTGCTCTGTGTGATCAGGGTGAGAAGCTGGACTCAGCTGTGAGTCAGGCTCAGTGGAGGACAGGGCATCAGAGAGAAGCCCAGGCCCTTCTTTCTTCCCTTAGGGGGAAGCACCACAGCACAGGAGGGAGGTAAACGCAGCAGCACCGAGATGGGGGTGTGTGGTGGGAAGGCTGCGGGACGTGGGCTCCAGCACAGGGCAGAGACTGGCCGCAAGACTGAGAAAGCAGCAAGGCAGGGTCCACGTTACAGTGAGCGGTCTTGTCTTGGGTGTGCTGTGTCTGTGGTTTTAGATGTTTGTGCTTGATCTTTGAATGCACGTTGCAGGCAGGGTTGTGCTTCCAGCAGTAACTGTTTCAGCACAGGGTGACTCTGCTCCCTCATGTTGGATTAACTTTGAGCCAAAAGAAATTTTCTTGCAGTGAGGTTGTGCTGACATCTGTGACTGCTTCCAGCATCTGCTCACCAATACCTTCAGAGCAGCTGCTCCCTGTGGAATAGGCTTTGGCAAAGACCAAGTGGCTTGTGTGACTTGCTTTTGAGGGACTTCTTACTGTGGCCTAGGGAGGATCCCTTCCTAGCAAAGAATTCCCTCCCTCTCTGCATGCTAACAACATTGCAGAAACCTGGTTTGCCTGTCCCATTAAGTAGTTTGCTGTGGTGATGTGTTGGTTGGTTTTTATTTTGCTAAGAGGAAAGCAAAATATCAGGGTCGTGCTTTCCCCTTGGAGCATGCACCTGACGAAGGGAAAGGAGACTGCACTGGGTAGGGATGTCCTGCTCCCCTGCTGCACGTGTTGCTTCCTCAGGTCCTTGGGGAAACCCACTGCATCCCTCTGCACTGGCTGAAGCAGCAGGTCCCCCCGGCGCACATACGTTTCAGGAGAGCTGCCTCTGTTCTACAGCTTTCCCAGAAGAAACTGCCCGGGGCAGGCTGCTGCAGCCAGCCTCTCCCTTGGCACTGCTGCTGGGAGCGGGAGTGACTGCAGGGGCTCCCCTGCCCTGGGCTGCCACAAGCCCAAGGCCACTGGCCCCATGCAGCCTGACCCAGGAGGGGCTCGACCCTCCTGCTGCAGCGGGTGCACACAGGCAGGGAGCAGGCAGGGGGCTTGTCTTCCCCGCCGCGCTGCGGGCTTCTGCTGCCCCGAGGAGCCAGTGGTTTGATTTGTGAGGAACCGAGACGGCATCTCCAAACCTCAGGTCCCTGTTCTGACTTGGGCTGCCTCGGGCTGGCGCTCCCAAGGCTGCTCCCTCTTGCCTGGGCTGCTGGTGCTTGATTTCTGAGTCTTCAGACGCAGGTTCATGCTCTGAATAACCAGACAGGCAGAAGCCTTAACGGGATTGTGCCAACTTTTATTTTATTATCTTTTCTGGAAATGGGATTTGGAGAAGGGAAAGGGAAGGAGATGTGCAAGGGGGTGCTGATTGTTGCAAAAGGGGATGCTTTGGATGCACACGGGCAAAGGTGTTCCTGTCTGACTGGAAATGACTGAAGCAGTAAAGCATGACAGACAGGACGCCGCTGCAGCGGATATGTTTGCTTGACGGGGTTTTTGGTTTTAAGGTCTACTTTGTAGGTCATTTCATGTACAAAACAAAAAAGCATATTTTTAATGTCTTTATATGTATTTGTGTGTATATGTGTATATATATGGTAGATATAGAGATATATATACACACAGGCACATATTGTATATTCTTACAACTCCCAGTTCCTAAACACTTCAAGTCTGAAGGGCCATGCATGTGTACGTGTTGTAAGGAGAGATGCCAATTGACTGAGACAAGGCTTTCCAGCTTACTGGCTGCATGATAAATAAGTGAGCAAGACACCTTTAACTGAAATCTTGCACACACAGAGGGAGAAGGGGTTGGCCAAGCACCGAATGGCAGCACCCACATTGTCCTGTCCCTGGCTGTTCCCTGCAGGGGTGGCGTGTGGCTGCCCGTGCTGTCCTGGGATTTGGGGAGCTCACTGCTGCAGGGCTTGGAGGGGCAGATGGAAACATGCTTGGTTCTGCTGCCCGTGGGTCAGGCACCCCGCACATCAGGGCTTCTGTTTCCCTGTGGGGCTCCCAGTAGACTGTTTTGGTTTCTTTACCACGAAGGAGGAGGTTTGGTGGGCAAGGGGGGAAGGGGGTTGGGAGGGGAAAGACAGTCAAAATTCACCATACGATAGTTAGACAAATCTTCATAAAGGTCCGTCTGCCTGCTCGCCTCTTGCTCTCTCTAGCTCTCTCCTGTTCACTCATTCTCTGTAGGATGCACGCTGTTGTGGGGCTAAAGGTCTCCTTCTGTCAGGCTAAGGTCAAGTCCCTGGTTGGCAGTGGCAGCCCTTCATACGGGCCTGTCCACGGCGTATTGGCAAGGGCTCAGGTTGGAGGCTGCCGTCTGCACCGCCGGGTAGGTGAAGTTAGCGTGCTGCTTGGCCTTCAGCCGCAGGCTGGCCAGGCTAGAGTTGCACGTGTCCCTGTACATGTAGGGGCTGGCTGTTGAGGCGTAAGGACAGGCACTGGAGGAGACAGCAGAGTTGAGGCTCGGGCTGTTCAGGTTGTTGATGTTTCCCAGGTTGTTGAGGCTGGACGCCGGTACTCCGGTCACCGCGGAAGGGACCATGGATGAAGGCATGGTCATCGAGGCGATGGAGCTGGGGGGGGAGAACATGGGCTGGGAGGAGAGGGGACTGACGTTCATGGAGTTGAAGAACGGGAAGCTCTTGGCTGAGAGCGGGCTGGTGGCGAGCCCCTTGGTGGCCCAGTTGTTGTAGGAATAGCTGGAATACATGTCGTCATAAGGCTGCATCAGTCCATTGAACTGGGCTCCGAAGCTGTTCTTGCACAGTTCAGCTTGTTGGTTCCTCTCCCGTTTCCTCCATTTTGCCCTGCGGTTTTTGAACCAGACCTGCAAGAGAGAGAGGGGGAGGACAGGAATAGTTCTGGGCTGTCGCTGGAAGGGGCCTTGCCCCGGTCTCTTTGCCCAGCAATGCAAGAGCCATTGCAGGTCCAGGGGTGCTCCCAGGAAGCTGGGGGACTGAACATCAGCAAAGGGTTGCAGCAAGGTGTCTGGGCTGCAGGGTCACCTCCCAGCAGGAATCAAAACCCAACCCCTGCCACTTTACAACATAGAGAACAGCCCACCCTGCTCAACAAGAGGATGCCCTTTATACTGGGGGAAAGGGAGGAAAACACTTGTGGTATTTCCAAGTGACCACAGCCTAGGAGGAGGGGTTGGGGTTATGTGACTTGGGAGCAAAGTATTTGGGGGATATGTGTTGAAAGTTGCTGAGTGGAGGAAATAACCTCTCTTGTTTTGACTTCACCTCAGGACCAGCTTGGGGTGGGGTGTTAGAAGTCTGTCTTCTAACAGGAAAATCTGTTAGTGTTGGAGGGACTCAAACAATACAACTTCCTAGAGCGTGGAAGCTGCTGGAAGGCTATTCATGGTGCTGCTAACTCATATTTCTAGTAGCAGAGAGAAGCTCTCACTCCAACTGGAGCCCTGCCATGCTACGCCTGTGACTGCACAGTGGTTTGGGAACCCCAAAAAGTGCCCTCCAGCAAGGCGGAGGCAGGGGACGATGGCCCTGCGAGGAAGGGGTCTGCTGGGTCAGGGCAGCCAGCTGGTGGGGCTCTGGGGGCAGAGCCTGGGCTTCGCATCTCCCTGTGTTATTTGCAAGGTGAAACTGGATGGGGAAGGCACCTCCAGCGTGGGGTACGTGTGGCTGGATGTGTCACACCTCGGGTGCAGAGCCTGGTGACGTGTTTTCGAGACAGGGAAATCTTCTAGTGCCCCTAATTCCTTCCTTGGTTTGGGGACAGCTTGGTGGTGGCTTGTATCATAGGCAGCTTTCTCCCCACAAGCTCAGGCCCGGGAAGGTGGGAGGGCTGCAGTCCTACCCGGACTCGTGCCTCCGTCAGGTTGGTCCAGACTGCAATCTCCTCCCTGGTGCTCATGTCTGGGTAACGGTTTCTCTGGAAAGTGGCTTCCAGCTCCTGGAGCTGCTGGCTGGTGAAGTGCGTCCTCTGCCTCCGCTGCTTCTTCTTGAGCGAGCCGTCTTCAGGGTTGGAGTCGTCCGTCTGGTTCTGCTGGGACTTCTCGGTGTCTGTGCAAGAAACAGAAAGATGGGAGAGAGCCCCTGAATTAAGTTAGGGGCTTGGATGCATTCAGGGAGCCCATCCATGGGGCAACCAACATGTGCTCGGTCAGGTCCCACTCTGCTGCACCCACAGGAACGGCCCAGTCTCCCTCGCCAGCAGGCACCCACCCTGCACCAGAACCAACAGCCCCTCGATGCAGCATGGCTTGCCCTTCTTTAGCTGCTGTAATGGATGCCAGCTTCCAAATGACTGGATTGGGATTTTCCAAACTTTCAGTCTCTGGTTTTCGTTTGTTGTAGTTCAGGTGGGTCATAGAGGCAGAATTTACCCACATCAGCAGCTTCTTGCTCTGCTTAAAACTCTCTACCTAAGGTGCCCTTTAGAAAATGGCATGGGAATTGCCACTCGTGCTGCAGCAAAAGAGCCAGTAGCATTTTTGTGGACAAGTGATGGGAAAAGGGAAAATCGCCAATGATAGCAAGTTGAGGCTTTTAAATTGACTAAATCTGAGGAGCGCAAATTTTTATCCTTCCTTCTGACAGCTCTGCCTTCTGACTTAGGTGCATATATTCTTGTCTTTAAAAGGTAGGAAAAGGCCTCTCTTAGACCTGGCCATGAAGGTCTCCAGCAGCTACCCATCCTTCCACCCATGCCCTCCTTCTCCTGGCTCAGAGATCCCCCTCCTAAAGGCAGCATCTTTCATGTCATTGCCCCTCAAATGGACATTTTGAAACTCCCCAGCATTCACGCTGGTATCTAACTGGAAAGCACAGCCTAGCCACCTCCTCGGTACCAACCTCAGGCCTCAATGCTGAGCTTTGGGCTGCCATGGCTGGAGGTGGGCAGCCAGGTGCTTCCCTGTGCCACAGCTGCACCCGGGGCTGTCAGTGCTCTGCAAACAGGGGCAGAATGCAAATGCAAATACAAACACCTTCCTGTCGCAGCACTCTCCAAACTATCAAGCTGCAACAAGGTCTTTTACCATGTCATACCAACGTACTCCATGCCAGTCCCTCTGCTGCCTTCTCCTCATCTCTCCTCACCCAGCGCACGTGTTCTTCTCCAGATCTTTCTTCATTGGCTACTCTTTTCTTTGGCTGCCCCCCTCAGAGCTATTTAACCACTTAAGAGAACCAGCCACAGCTGCACTTTATCTACACCAGCCAAACCACCGCCCCTGAAGCCAGCCCACAGCTGTATGTTATCAATATTAATTAACCCAGCTTCATTCCTCTACACCTTCCATCATCAAAAGAAAATGTCACATTTGGGCAATCCATGGAGGACAACTACAGGGAGGAAAGCTACAGCTTGCTTAATTCTGTTGGGAACCAAACCAAGACACCATAGAAGAACATTATTTCAGTGAAAATAAATAATTTCCAGTGAAAATAAATAATTTCCAGTGAAAATAAATAGTTTCTGATATTTACCTCCTCCTTCCTCCAATCTAAAAGCAAGGTAAAGCAGTTCCAGCTGAAAATCAGGTTTTCAGCAGGGAGGGAGATCTTTTATAGTGGGAAATATTCAGCTAAACTAAGAAATTATTGCAAACAGTTGCCAAACCGTTGCATCTGGGAGAACAACCTTTAAAAAAAATCCTGGCTTTGCTCATTGGTTGTGGGGTTTTTTAAGTGAAAGGTAGCTTAAAAGGTTTCAAAGTCCAGAAAAATCCTAACATGGAAGGTGTCTTGTACAGCCCCTTAAAAAGCAGGGAGGCAGGAAGACAGTAACCTGGAATACAGCTGGGCAAGGAAAAAAAGGTTCCTAAAGTCAGATGGAGGAGCTCTGGAAAAATATGGCCCATAAAAGCTTAATGGAAAAGAGCCTAAAAGAGAGGTTGAAAAACATCTGAGCCCCAACAGAGACAGGACTCTGCTGCAGGGCGGTGCTGTACCCAGCAGCTGGTGCTTTAACAGAGCCTGGCCACACGCTGCTGTCCCAGGACCCTGGTGCCACTACCCGCTTCCCGTGGCAGCCCAGGAAACCTCTCCCTGCTGCTCCTGGTCAAACCCTCCCTGCACCTGCCCTCAAAGGAGCGATGGAGCCACGGAGAGCGTTGGCGGGAGAGGCACTCGCTCCTCGTGGAGGGAAGCCTGGCTGTGGGCGGAAAAGGTCTGCTCTACAGGCAGGCGCTGTGCTGACTGACACGAGGTGGGTTCCCCACGGGCTCCCCACCAGCTGCCTCTGCAGCACCTGTAATGCTACAGCAGGAAGGCTAACGCGCAGAGAGCAAGCTGCCCATTGCCCACGACGGCAGGGCGCAGGCTGGGTCTGCTGGGCAGGAAGGTGCTGCCTGCTGTCCCCAGAGCCAGGGCAGCTCATGGTGCCAGCCAGGGGGTACCCGCGCGAGACCTTCAAGTGCACTCTTGAAACAGATGAAGCCATAGGTCCTGAAAAGTGGTATGGTAGGAGTGGGCTGTGGACTCATGGTACTCTCCTTCCAGTGAGCATCTTCATGTGGGGATCCCACATTCAGCAGAACTCTTGGAAGCATGCTTTTAAGGTGGATCTTTTTTGTAGTGACTCTTGCCAAGGAGATAAATCTGGTTTCTCTAGCTCAGTGCTCTAAGCCAGTGTTGGAAGAGGGATTCCCACACTATCCATCTCTAAAACAGATTAAAAGGGGAGTGATTGCATGTCTGAGCTAGTTATTAGGAGTGGCTCCGTGCAGGTGAAGGGCCGCTACTCAGTTTGCTTGCTCACCTGCTGAGCCTGGGTTAACAGAGCCCCTGATGTACACAGGGAATATGTTCCCACAGAAGCCCCTGACAAACGTGGGTTTCTGAAGGGGCCACTGCAAAGCAGGAGGCTGTGCCCTAACCGCGAGCTCCTGTTCGGGGCTGCCCTTCTTCATGCAGGAAGAAACTGTGCCAAGAGGGAAGGAGATTATAGTGGAAGTACCACTGGCCTACGGGCTGCATCTGGGTGGAAGAGGTCACCAAGTATCTTGCTTTGGTATTGGTCTTCTCCAAACCTTCTGGTGTAGAACTTTCCATAAATCTTGCAAAGTTGAAGGAGACATAGGAATCCTGACTTTGAGGCTGGAAAAATCTCTGCAGCTACATGTTCTTCTTATTGCCCTCTCTGTTTCCATACCCACTATGTGTGGCTCTTCCTGAGCATTGCTTATAGGGAGTGTTGTCTCATTTCTGCTTCTTCCCTAGGTGTCACAGCACTCTCCAAACTATCAAGCTGCAACAAGGTCTTTTACTATCTCATACCAACATACTCTTCATGACAATCCCTCTGCTGCCTTCTCCTCACTCAGGGCACATGTTCTCTCTGCTTCTTCCTCCTCTCTCTTCCTTGGCTGCCCAACCGCTTCACAGAACCAGCCACAGCTGCACCTTGTCTACACCAGCCAACCCACCGCTCCTGAAGCCAGCCCACAGCTGTATATTATCAATGCTAATTAACCCAGATTCATTCCCCTACACCTAGGCAGGGGAAAAATGCCCTCTAAATGGTGCAGAGTTTGGGCATTGCAGCAGGGACCAAAAACATGGCAATTCCAGAAGACAAGGGACCCCGCAGGAAGGATGGACGGTGTGGGCGCCCTGAATCTATGCTGAGGAGAAGAATACAGGGAGATGCAAGGCAGCTCCTCCCTCCTCACCCTTGCTCTCCCTCTGACCCTGTGCTGCTTGATGAAACCTAACAGAAGGAGGTGCCACAAACCACACCACTAGAGGGGACACAGCATCCCTGAGAGCTGAGCCCAGACAAGCAAGGCTTCTTCTCCCTTCCTCAGAGTCTCTTACTCTGCAGATGGAGGAAGCAGAGCCAAGGAGGAGCAGGGAGGATGCTCTCTTGAGATGAGACAAGCAGTGCCAGAAGCGCAGCCCTGTGGCACACTCTGCTCTGCCTGGCACTGGTGACACGTGGCTGCCATTGGCCTCTGAGCTGCCAGCCTCTGAGTGCAGGTAGGGCTGGCGAACACCCACCTCCCAGAACCATTTTATTTCTAGACCATTTAAGACAGTGGGGAGTGACATAGCCAGGCACCCAGCATTTATTGTCAACCCAAAATAGGATGTGGAATATATCTCATGCACGTTCGCCCACTCAATGAAACGACTGCGATCATAGCTGGAATTAGCTGCTCATGCCTAATGGAAAAAAAAGTCAGCTCCTAAATTGGCAGTTCTGTGGCGTGCCAGGGTGGGCTTGATCGGGAAGGCCACTTGAATGGAGACGACCGCCGTGCATCCAAAGCAGCTGACGAGGAGCCACTGAGCTTGGGGATGTGCCCAACTAAGGTACGTGTGCAGCGGGGAATTTGGCCGGTGGATTCTCTGACCATAGTTATCCCAGTGTAACTCCCTCCACGATACTTACTCTAGGGAATTTTAATCTGCATCATTATGCTTATTAACTTGCACATGGGTGAGCCTGGAGGCTTTACGTGGGGAGCAGCAGGCTGTCCCTGGCCCTTGCACTGGCAGCTGTGTGTTGTCCTGCCGCATCCAGAGCAACAAGGGATGGACTGGTCACAGGACAGATGCAAAATCCAGGGGAAGCCACAGCATTTGGTAGCTGATTTCTGAGCAGGTGTGAATGGTGATGTTTCTTCTTTGGAGCCTGATAAAGAACATGGTAGACTTGGGGTTTGATTCAGCCTTTGGGAATGGCCAGAGGCACCTCCTTGGCAGCAGCCCGCTGCGGAGCCTTGCACCAAGGCACCGGAGAGCAGACTTCATCAATTAAAGCAGGGGCAAGACAGTATTTCTCTTCCTTCTTATTGCCTGAACCTGGGAAGTTCAGCCCAAGGTTAACCTGTAGCATGGAAAGTTTTAACCTAAGCAATTTAAACACAGTTGGTTTGTTGTTTTTTTTTTAAAAAGGCCAGTTTATAACTAGGTGTAGCCCTCTGCACCTTGGATGAGATTTCCCACGTTGCGGGGAGAGCTCTCCCACTCTGCGGACCCACTTCAGGCAAATACAAGACAATCTCAGTTGGGCAGTGACCCAGCTTGCCTGACTCCCGCCTGCCGTGAGCTGTGCCTGCTGTGAGCAGGGGCTTCCTGCAGCCAGGGCCAGGCAGCCCCATCACCGGGATGGCATGCTCACCTTCCAGGTGGCTGTCACTGCCACATGCACCCCTGCGCCTTCCTCCAGCCTGCTGGAATGGCTGTGCTGCCACAGCACTCCGCTGGCTCGTGGTATGAGAGGAACTCAGCGTGTCCACAGAAGCACCGCAGCTGGCTCCTGCAAGCCACTGGCCACCTGGACCACCCACAAGGATGGATTAGGGCACCTCTTGCACCTTGAGCCTTGCACTCACCGCTGTGGTCCTGCCCTTTGCAGCTGTGCTCGTGTTGAGGGGTCCCAGAGTCCGAGAGAGACAAGGCTGGGCTGCGAGCCTCCGCGTCTGCCAGCAGGTTGAAATCCATGGGGCAGCGATGGGTGGTGGAGGAATCTGAAAAAGCAACAGGCACAGGGTGATTAGGGAGATGAATATGTGTATGTGACCTCTCCCCAATCCCTCTGGGAGGGACTTGCCAACCTTTGAGGGAAAGCCTAGGAAAAGCAAAGGATCCCTGTGTGATCCTTTGACCTCTTAAGAGTTTCCTGGATGGAACACGGACATACCAGGGTTTCTGCTGAGCTTCCCTATAAATCAAGGATTGTCTAGTGACACTTCTATTTGCAGCCTTCAGAGAAAGAGCCTCCAATTTATAGGTGACATTCAGACTGAAATAGCAACGCCAGGAGCATGCTGTGTAATGGAGATCTGAGGAAGTGGTTCTGGGCCAGCCAAGGGCTGTTAGCACCTTCCCCAGACATCCCTCCTGTCCCATCCTCCCTGCCCAGCTTCCCTCCTCTTTCTCCCTCACTTCTCCACAAAGTGGTCAAGCCCAAGGAAAGCTGTCCCGAGAGCACCAGCGCAGGCGTACATGCACACGCATTGAGAAGAAAGGCACTTGTGCACCAGCAGGAAGGCACGGCTGCCCACGCAGCTGCTGCCAGGAGCGGAGACCCAGGCACTGCAAGTGGCCTCCTTTGGGGTACATAAGGATCTCTGGAGCCTGAATCAACACGGGAATCATGTTACACAGCCTTGGGTGCCTGGGAATGAATGATCCTGGCTGCAGCAGCAGCTCGCTTCCAGCCGCAGGTCATCCTGGCTGAAGGCTCCCCGTGTCCCCTCAAGTGACTGTCCTGTTCCTGTGAGCCACATCCCCTGGCTGAAAGCATCCCAGCTGGGAAGCTGGCAGCACTGCTCCCTGCAGCTGCACACACCACTGGGACTCCTCTCTCACCACTTTCCACACCTCTTCTCATTGTGTTCTTCCTCGGGGGCCCCTCACCCTCCACCTGTATTGCCCAGAAAAGCTTGGCCGAGAGCACTTTGGTTTGGACCATGCTGGACACTCGTGAAGAAGCAGTGCGCGCTACCAGCCCAGCTGTATTGCTTTAGACAGGTGAGCTGGCCCCACGTTAGCCCGTAGCTGGAGTTTTGGATCATAGCCCCACCATATGTGCGGTGATGTCCTGCCACCAGTGCACGTGTGGTGGCTTCTGAAGGCTGGGCCAGCAGCTCCCAGTCACCCCAGCTCGTGCCCTCTCAGCCAGGGAGCCTCTTACTCTAAAGCACAGCAGCAGCCAGTGCACTGTGCCGGGATCTGTAGCCTGGGTTTAGGGGGGTTGGTCCAGGTGTCTGGGACTTCCAAACCGCAGGTGGATGTCAGTTGGATTCTAGCTGGAGAAGGATTGCCTGGCCCTTGGATCCATGCGTGGTGGGGAGGGAGCCTGCGGAAGGTAGTATTTCGCCTGGACTGCACTAGCTAGTGTTTAGACATGTAAACAAGTGATTAATCACATAGCTGTTGCACCTCCTTTGGAGATGGATGACAGTGACTAAGAATGTATTTTCAGAGCTGTCAAAAGCCTCCTGCCAATTTGAGCAGGGCTGCCACCAGGGCCCTTGGCAAGGCTGACCCCCGTACCTGCAGCGTGCTCCCCAGGCTGTGGCAAGAGGGCAGGGAGCAGTTTCTCATGGTTTTCTGCCTGGTTTCTGCAGCAAATCTTGCTCACAAAACCCCCGGCAGTTGCCCTTGCTCTCCCCTTTGCCTGACCTCCATCCCCAGCCCTTCCTGGGCGCGATGAATCTGTCTCAACACTGGCCTCAATCAGCGCTCTCCAAAAGCAGCATCTAACGCAGGGACACAGTGCCAGTTTCCCAGAGCTCTGCCTGGCTCCGGGCTTCTCCTCTCCTCCGGGAGAGAAGTGGCAGGGGCTCCATCTTTGGCGTGAGGCTGGTTTCCATTTGCACCTCGCAGCAAGCCTGACCTTTGATGTCCGCTGGCTGTGTAAGCTCCTGGCAGCAGCAGGGAACAGCCCTGTTGCTTTTTGCCATGTGTACGTACACGGAGTGATGTGACAGGGGCTGTGTTTTCTTTAATACCTTTGCATGGAGTAGGGGGAGTCCATCTGCTGCTGATATTGCCATGGCTTTTAGCATTACTCTTGGAATTATGCAGAAACGCGCAGTGAATTAATTCCATGGATTAAGTCTTGATTAAGATGTGTGTCACTTTGCTGTCTCAGAATTTATTAAGAGCCCTTCTTGAGGCGGCGGCAGATGGAATTTCTGCCCAATGTTTGTAGATGATAATTTCCCCTCTTCTATAGCCATTTGCATATGATTGCATCTGTCAAGCACAATTTCCTCTCTTCTAGGGCTTGACTCTGTACTGGACCAGATTTAAGGAGGAATTCAGACTCCTGCCTTGCTGTAACTGAAGGACAGTGTCCTCCTGCACCGGGTCCTGTTTGCTTTCAGACTCTTTCTGCATGGCTTGCATTGCTTTAATCTGTGCAAACTAGACTGGAGGTGGGAAAACCAGGGGGAGGAGTATTTTACGGTTAGTTCCATAGGTGTAAATGACAACACAAGGTAGAAGGCTCGGGGGAACCCAGTCCCAGCACTGAAAATTCATGTCTTGTCCTGAACCACAGCAGTGCAGTGGTTACAAGGCTGATCCGAGCCCCCGGGCACAGCATCGCGTGCTTGGCCTGCCTCAGAGATGCAATGGGCACCGAGATTAAAACTGGTTTTAAAGTGTGGCCCACATTCAAGTTGAAACAGGGACTTGTGGCTCTGAACAATTCCACTTTTTGAACTGAATTTATAATGAGGAGGATTTCAGAGAGCAGATAGTGTATGTATATATGTAATTACATACCTACTGCATGTGCCCTATGTGGCGGCATTAAGTCAGGCCTTCTTGTCTCGCTGTGAGCTGATCATGGAGAAGCAAAAGGAGAGGGGTATCTGCTCAGCATGGTTACGAAGGACCGCAGGAGAAGTCTGCGATGGGGGCAGCATATGAGCTCTGTACTGATGCATTTACCCAAAGGCAACCCCATGCCACTGTCACAAATGACTGTAGGTATTATTCTTGATTATACAGCCCTTTCAGATTTAATTAAAGGTTTCCTCCGTGTAGGCTAGATCTCGCTGTAGGCAGAGACATTAAGAAAGTCAACGCTGAACCTTCATGGCATTTCTACTAAGTTGTTTGCCTGGTCTTGGGATGTTACTGAAACTGGCACCTCAAAAATGTCTTTAGGCAAAATCAAATTTATCACCTGCATCTGCGTCTTCATCTCACTTTCTTTTAACACAAAAGAATGGTTTCATTAGGGAAAGCTCCTGCACTAGTAACATGCAGCCAGGCTTGCTCAGAGGTTTCACTTTTGTAAAACTAGCCCTGGCTCCCAGCCTGCTTTGGCGCCTGTAACTCCTTCCATCGATGTACGTAATTGCTCCCAAGATAAAGGTTCCCAAACCTGTTACAAACACACCTTTTCTTCTAGTCACTACCTATGTGATCCTCTCCCGGGCTCCTGTGTGATGCCCCATAGGCACGGTGGAGGGCAGGGGGAGGAAAGCAGCTCTGGCTCTAGGTTTTTGCTCCTTTCACATTCACCCTCTTTCCATTTCTGCATCAGCGCCAGGCTGCCCAAGCCAGGGCCAGTAGGGCAGGAGGAGGAGGGCACTTCAACACAGGGCAGACAACCTCATTTACCCAAAAAGATCAAGCAGGGGTCCCCGTGACCTCTCTCCTGGCTCTCCATAACGCGCTGCTCCATCACCCGGGAGCAAAGATGCCTTTGCTTGTTGTGGGTTTTTTTGGGAGGGGTGGGAAGGAAACATAAAGGCTGACAGTGAGCCAAGCAAGGCTAATTATAGTGGTGGCTTTTGTGATGTAGATGCTGCCTGCTGAGAGCTGCATTCAGATTGACAAGTGCATGCTGCTCAACTCCCTGCTCTGCTGCTATCGGGGACCAGGCTACCTGCTGACCCTGCTTTGGAGGGGAAAAGCTGTCTCTTGGGTTGTTTTGATGTTACTTGGCTTCCCATGGGCATGCCAGGGCGCTTCAGCAGAGGCCTGATACTTGGGGTCCCCGGGCAGCAGCACATTTGGGGTGACCCAGGGGAAGGAGAAGCCCAGCTGAGCGGGCTCCCTCTAGCACAGGCACAGCCCTGCGGACCTGCAAGCTTCCCCCACTGCCTGCGCCTCGGCCGGGGCGGCTGCAGCCTCTGCTTGGGATGGCTGATCTCCAAAGGCTCCAGCATTATCCCTCAGGCAGAAAGGTGCTCTGCAATCAGTGAGGGGCAGTGTCGTTTCTTTCTTCCACCCCTGAGGTGAAGGTATGATATTACACTAGATGTCTTGGGGTCAGAGCTGTCTCTTCCTGCTCCATCAATCCCAGAAGTCAAAATGCTGGGAGTCACAAGATTCCTGATGGAGTCTGGCCGATTGCTTCACTCCCCTCATGCTCGTGTACCCCGTGTGCTGGCTTACTTTTAGCAGAGATAAACATTTGGGACACTATTTCACTGTACATTTTCAGGAAGATGATCTGCCACTGTACTTTGGTCCCTAGGAGGGGCTCAGCTAAGGTGGCGCAGCCCCTGCTGCCTCCTCTGCCCCATGTCAATAGGGAAGGGGCTGAGGCTGCACCTGTCCCCTCCTGGAAGAGCATCTAGTTCTCCAGATACGTGCATTTATTCAGGGGATGGTGCCATCTGAGTGCCTGCAGGCTGCGATTTCACGTGCCACAGCCTGCACAGCACACAAATTGCACAGAGACCCGAAAGCTGGGCTCTCTTTGCTGGCCAGCATGAGTGCTGCCTGTGAGAGGGCTCTTTCCCTGCAGCTAGAAAGCAAAAAGGATGATGGGACACAAGATGAGTTAATCTTAGTTTCCTCAAGATTATAGAAATATACTATGGGGAGACCAGGGTCACCCACTGCTAAACATCTCAGTGTAGCTTTAAGTCTCTAATCTTAATGGAATTGCAGCAGGAACCAAGAGTGACCATTAATCACTGGAAGATAAACAGCAGCAGCAGCCAGCCAGTGGCCCGGAGCGCAGAGCCATTTACGGGACAGGGAGCAAGCTGCCTGCCTCCAAAAACCTCACCCAGCCCCAGGCTGGCTGAGAAGCGCTTTTGGGTGCACGCTCAGAAATGGATCATCGACCTCCAGCAAGGGCTGAGTCACAGGTTATAATAAACTTTATTTCTCGATTTAGTCCTTGCAGTTGGGCACTAACCCCTGAGCTCTGGCACTGGGTGGTTTCACAGTGCTGCGTCCTGCTTTGAAGCCTGGAACGTGGTTTGGGTGTTTTTTCCTTCCATCAGCAGGAACTGCCAAAGCTCCCTGCGGTGCTGGTATCTTACTGTTGTTGGAGCAAGTTGCCTGGCACTGCCCTGCACGCGGTGTGGGCTGCGAGAGCACTGCCGGCTGTGCGTGGTGCCATGCTAACCGCAGCAGCCCAGGCCCTTCCTGCCCGCAGGCTGGCTTTCCGAGGAGGGTGTCCAGGCTGTTTCCACTCTTCTCTTTGTGTGTGACTCCACGGAGTAGTTCCTAATTACACGAGGTGGGGAGAGGATGGGGAGATTAGGAGCTGTCACTGACTTGGCTTCTGATGTAGGTAAATTCTGGGCTGTTCTGGGACTCCATCCTTCATCCTAGAAATGATGTTAATGAGTCTATTTGAGCTGGTAGAGGCAATGAAGCAAAATTCTTTTAAGTGCTTCCAGATCCTCAGATAAGAGGTGCTAGGGAAAAGCCCAGCTTTGCTGGACATGGCCTAATGCATTCCCCCGGGGCTGGCGGCAGCCTGCAAGGTGAGAGCAAGCCGCTCTCTTCCTCTGCTTTGACAGGAGCCTCCAGCTGCAGAGGAGGGTGATGGCCAAAACCCTCTGCTCTGGGCAGCAGAGGGTTAATAAATTGCCTGTATTCCGGAGGATTATCACAATGGAAACATCCCAAGGATTGACAGCTCCATATCCATGTCCGCAGCAAAAAAATCCCACAATGGAATGTGTCCTGTTCGCTTATTTGATGGGCTGCACCATGCCCCTGCACCAGGGAAGAGCCCTGATGTAACCGTGTCCTGTACAACACATCCTCCTCCCTGATGGGTGCGTGTGTGTGAATCCACTGAGCTAAAGCGTGGGGGTCTGCAGGGTGATGCGCTCTGGCTTGGCTTAAAGCTATATGCATTAGTATCCTTGGACCCCAGCGCTGCCCTGAGCCTACCTGGATAGTTTTTTGAAACAGTGCCCAAAATTTGGAAACAAAGAGCTAATCCTAACAGAAGGAAAGTCCCACCAGACTTGCTGCAAAGTTGGTTTGTTTGGTGTTTTTTTTTTCCTTAAGCTAAACATACGTACTTCTTGAACTCTTGTAAGTGTTGCACTGCAGGTCTCGCCACATCTGGCTGGGCTTCCAGCATCCCTGGGATGCTCTGCCTCAGCAGGGCTTTCAGCTCCTTGGCTCCATCAGCCAGGACTAGGATTTTCCTTCTGACAAACTATGCAGTTATATTAATAAAGCCATGCTTTGTTACAGCTTATTTTGTTTGTTAGGCATCTGGAACAAAATAAGTCGGCAAAGGCTCAGTTTTGCCGAAATGAATTGTGATAGCACAAAGTTGCTGCCATGGTGAGGCTCTGTGGTGCAGGAGTGCTGGGAGCAAGAGTGTGGTCTGCAATTATGGGGGAATAGAAGTCCTTCGGGGAAGTTAATCCCTTTGTTTTGGGGAAGGGAGGAAAGAGAGTGATTTCAGTAAGAAATTCTGCCTGGGAGAGTCTCGCAACTGAAACAAAGGACCCGCTAAAGCGGAGCACCGTATTCACCTGGCCCACGCGTACCGACCCCACTCATCCCTGCCTGCCCTTGCCTGCTCCCACAGCCCCGGTGGGCTGGCTCCCAAGTGACCCGCGCCAGCACCACGGGATCTGCTGCATCTGCATGGGAGAAATAGTTGCACAGCCACAACGTACGAGGGACGATGATCTCCCCTTGCACACACGAGCGGAGCCAGGAGTGGTTGCGAACCAGGATGCTGGGCAGGCATGAGCAGCGGCAGCCTGCCTCAGGGCCAGGGCCGGGCACACGCTGCCCGCAGCGGCAAAGGGTGGCAGGGCCTGGCATCAGCACATCGGTATGCGGTGCTGTATTTATTTGGGCGATTGTATGAATTTGACTAATTATTCCAGCAGTCAAAGGAAACTGGCCTGGTTCCCGTGGGGGGCTGTGCTTGCAGGAGCACGGCAGGGTTATTTCTATATCTCTGCGGCCATAAAGTTGGCTCATTTTAGGGAGGCTCAGATAGCGAGATCAAGGACCCCAGAGCTCTGTGACTCCAGCTGCTGTCAGGAGTTTTGTATGCAGATGGAGGGCAGCGGGTGACTCAGAAATTATCGAAGATGTAAATGATTCTCACAATTAGTAAACAAGCTCAAGAAAGCCCCTAATCAAGCGGGTGGTGCGGGAGGCTGAAGGTCAGGAAGGATGCCGCCATGCCGTCGGCACGTCACACCCTTATAGCTGGCTGACCTCGGTGCACCGTGGAGCTGCCCGTGTCTGCCATCCTGCAGCACTTCTGCTAGAAATCCTTTCTGGAAAAGTTCAACTTGATCATAAACATTTGTTCTGTGGCAAAACTGGCAGCTAGAAAGAAGCGTGCTTTTTTTTTTTGGGGGGGGGGGGGCGGAGGGTGGTGGTGGTGCTGGATCATTGTTTTAAAAGAACCTGGTGGACCCCAGAGGGTTGCAAGGCTGCAAAGAGAAAAGTAGCAACTGCCAAGGGCGCCACGATGGCCCCATTGCCACCGTGGCCAACGAGTGGCTCTGTTGGTTAAGGCACTGAGAGCCCAGGTGCTGCTGGCTCGCTCCAAGGGATGTGTTGTCTCAAAGTGCAAACCCGCAGTGCTGGAGGGAGCTGATGTCTGCTGCGCCTGGCTGTAAGGTTTCCCGATGATTTGTCCTTTTCTTTTTTTTTCCCAAGCAATTTATATTTAAATTTTTTTTAAAGCACTCTGGCAGGAAAACCCTTGCAGGACTAAAGCTTCCATGAATAAAACAAGCAGATGATCTCAGCCCGCAGTATCCCTCCCCTCCTCCTTGGGATACTGCGGCTGGTAGGGCTGGGGCAGGGTGGCTCCGGGAGGGATGCAGGAGCTCCCTCACCCCCAACTCTGTCTTTATGGACCTTGCAACATGCCCTGAAGGTCAGCCTGTTTACCCAGACGGTGTTTGAAGGGGCCAAGGGAGGTGATTAGCCCTCCCCATTGCAAACACTGCCAGGTCCAATCCTGCAGCGTTTTGCAGGCGACCTGCGCTGGCAGAATCAGGCCCACAGGTCGCCTGGCCTTGGTGTGAGTGCCCGCAGCAAACGGCTGAGCTGTCGCATGGGGGGCAGTGAGGAGGGCGGGTGGGCGAGCAGGGAGGGCTAGCAGCCCTCCATCCCCGCAGCCTCTTGCCCAGGTGCCCCGCTCAGGCCACGACGAGCCACCCCATGTCCCAAAATTCGGGGGCACAACAGACACCACAAGCAGCAAATCAAGGGGTTTGAATTTCAGGACCCTGAAATGCCCTGCACTGCCCAAGTATTGCGTACGAAGCCCGTCTGTTTGGGGTTGGTGGTTTTTTTCCCTTAAACCCTTGGGTTTTCCATCTGCTGGAGGCTGCATCCCATGCGGAGCCCTGGGAGGTCAGCAGTTTGGGCGGGCAGGGACACAAGCTGCAGAGCCCTCATTACTCATCCAGCCTGGCCCTCAGGCAATCCCATCAAAGCGGTTCAGAGAGAAAAGGGATGGGGCAGAGGGAAGTAAGCTGTCTCAAAACACAGCCGCCTGGGTCGCCCCCCGCGCCCGGTCACCGTCCCCACCCCCCCCCTCCCCGGCACCGCCCGCCGGCACCGGGGACGGGACCCCGCACCCCGCGGGACCCCTGCCGGCCGCCCCGGCCCGGGGCACGGCTCAGCCCAGACACTAGGGGTTTAAATGCTGTTATTAAAGCCCACCTTACACAAGTAAAGCTGCAAAACCCCTTCTCAACGGGACGCAAAAGTGTGTATTCTTTGCCACTTTGGAATTTTGCCCTGGTTAGGTACAGATCCACACCCCGACTGAGCTTTATGGCTCAATTTATTCAGCTTAAAGATTTAGATTTTTTTTTTTCAGTCACCTTGGCACATCTAGTCCTCTAGAAACTCTTACTTAATTTATTTTGGAGAAAAACTTCCACAGATTTACTTTAAAAAATAACCTTGCAATAAATGCATGCAGAAAGAAAGAAAAAAAAATCCCAAACCAAAAAATAACTCCAACTTGTAGAACTGGAAGTTGGGATATTGTGGCACCAAAAATAAAACTGATGGAACAAAAAGGGAATTTCATGTGGTTTTCATTGTCAAGTCTAAGCTCAGAAACAAACAGGAAATAAAAATGGCTAAAACAAAAGAGATTTCTTTTAAAGTGTGTTCAAATCTAAGTGGGGAGCTGCTTTATTTGGGAGGGATGCTCTGTTTATTTGTTTTTCAGAAAAAGAAGTAAATAAAAATGTCCACACACAGACAGGTCAACTTGATTTACAGTTAAGTCCTCATGCTTCTCACTGGTCATTTGTAATAAGCTTTTTTAAGAAAATTAGACTTGCATAACTGGCAGCATTGGAAGGGGGAGAAAAAGACAGTAAGGGGGAGTGCTTCTGCTTGAAATGAGGGTTAGGGGGAGAAGGCACAAAGGGGTAGGAGGAGAGGTGAAAGTAACTGTGAACTCTCCGGTCATTCATTTTATTTCATCTTTGTAGTTTTTCAGGTTTTACAGTCAGCTTTGTGGGCGCTGAGCCTTTCAGTCCATGCCATCCCACTGAGGCTCCCCAAGCAGCAAATAAATGCTTTTATTTAATAAGAGCAGTCTGCAGGATCAGGGCTATGTGAAACAGGGCGGTGTACATGCTACATCCTGCAGATAGAAGTGTTTCTTAGGCTCTCAGATTTGGGGTTGTGGAACTTGTTTGATAGGGATTTACAAACAGGTGTCTCAATCACAGTGGCTCTGACAGTGATTTTGAGGGGTTAATTTAATGCAGGCAGGACCCAGCTCCCCACATCAGCTGAGATCTCCAGCAGCTACAGCCCCATTAATCCATCTCTGAACACTTTGAACAGTTGAAAAATCAGATGGATAAAATTAATAGCAGCTTCTGCAGATTCAGTTCTCGTTTCCCTTCTCTTTTGCACTAGTTAACAGGGTATAAATGTTTATTTTCTGGTGGAGCTGTGGTTTGGGAGATGAGCATCAGATTGAGGGTCAGGGGACAGAGGTTGTATTTCTGGCTCAGATCAGATAATTCTGCCAGAGCTCAGTTTCTCCTCTGCACAACAGGGATGTTTCCCTTCGTGCTAAAGCATCCAGAGATCTGCCCGGGGAAAGGCTAGGTAACTCCCAAGGAGAGACACTGTAAGATGCAGCTCTTCAGAAATGAGGGCTTTGAGCTTGAACTTGTACCCTGCAAATCAGCAGGAAATTTCCTGTTCAGTGTGCGGAGGATCGACCCTCTTCCCGAACCTGCTGGGCAGCACTCCGACACCGCTGGGGAGAGGGGGACCCCCCTCGCTCACTCCCCATCTCTTTTTAAAGCCTGATAATAACAGAAACGTTTCTCAGCTTCTGCCCAGCTAGATCTCCTAGTTCCTTCCTGAAAACAACTTTTAATATTTAATTGTTGCTGAAAACCAGCAGATCCATCGCTAACCATCCCACTGGAATTTGCAGCTCTGGCCAGGCTGCCGTACCTGTCCTCCTCCAGGGCTGGAGGGAGATGAGGCTTTTGAGGAAATCCTTTCCTACAGAACCAACCCCCTCTGTGCTCAGTCCAGCCCTGGTCCCTTGTGCTGCCGAGCCTCCAGGAACAGCCTGTGGACTCCCTTAAATGCCCCAAGGAAGCCCAGAGCTAATAACCAGCTTCATTCAATTCCCAGTCACATTATTATCCAATCTGCCAGAGGCATTAATATTCAGAGGTGAGGCGGGAGGAGGGCAGGGGTGCTGGTGAGGGGAGCGGCACACAAAGGGGAGGAAGGGAAGCGGACGGGCTGGCCTCAGAAATCCTCTTTCTCCAGCCATCTGATACCCCAGCCCATTTCAGCCGGGTGTTGACAAGAGAGGGTTTTTCCTACGGCCTCAGCACTAACTTCGATGCCAGTTGGTGGAGGCTGTCCCCCTGCCAACAGCAAACGCCTGGGCTTGGCGCAGCCTGATGCCCTCAGCCCCAGCAGCCCATGGCAAGAGGGAGAGCTTTGCCCCCTCTGCCATCAGGGCCTAAGTAAATAGCAATCTCCCATTTTCAAACAGACAGATAATCACTGAGCCTGCTCAGAGATACCACAGCCTCCCATTTCTGACCACCCTCCCTCCACAGCTGCACAGTTTCAGCCTGCAGCTTTCCCAATGCAGGGTGCACAGCATAAGACCACCAGCTCTCCCCATCCGGGACTTCGTTCCCAGCCCAGGTGCCTCCCCTGTCCCCAGAGCCAGGGCACATGTGCCGGGTCACGAGACAGACCTCATGTCCCCAGCTCATCTCATCTTCCTTTTGGAGCGGTCTCCTAGATCAGGTTTCTGCCTTTTTCTTTTTGGCAGTCTCCAAAGTCAGCCTCACCTCTCAATCTCAAGGTTTTGGGTAGCATCTGACAGACAGAGAAGATGCCGCTCTTTTACCAACTCTCCAGAGGGTGCATTAACCAATACTTTTGCAATCCAGTCACAATTTGCAGACCTACTAATTGCCTGAATTAAGCCCTTATAGAAATATAATAGATATTAAGTGAGGCTTGTAATGGTTTCTCTGCCAGAGATACTGGTTTTTAAAACCATTGCCTTGGACAGGAGACAATTCGGGAATATAGGTGGGCTTTCGGGGGGGAGTCTGGGCTGCAGGTCACGCAAACCCAGTAACATCAGTTGCAGCAGGAATACCCCGGTCCTCGCCCAGACCCCTCTCCTGGCTGTCAGGGAAAGATGTCTCCCCACAAGGAGTACTGGGCACGGTGTGACCATTTGCTAATGAAAAAAAAATCAAACCCTGCTCTGCTTCTGCAGATATTTGTGGAGACTGAAAACAGCTACCATGCTCTGCTGGTCCCTCAGGAGCCAGCAGGCAGCTCTTTGTCCCTCACAGCAAGGCACCATCGAAGCCCGCACAAACACCCATCCCTACGGCTCACCGATGGGCTGAGGAGCCGGGAGGGAGTGTGGGGAGCCAGGGAGACCCTGATCCCATCGCCAAAAAGGTGGTCCTTTCCCTGCCTTCGGAAGGTGGTACGGGAACAGGGGTGACGCTCCTGAAAGGCACCTTCCTGAGCTGTTGCTTTCAGCATCTCCCCGAACTGCAGAGGGGATTGAGCCATTTCACCCCTTGCATCCTGCAGGTCATACAGGACCCACAAGCTTGTCCGGGGGGATGCCAGGCTCCCCTCTTTGCCACTAGTCCCCGCTCCAAGCGCACTGACGGCGGGCCCACCGGCCGGGGGGCTACCTCCCGCCAAGGCGAGGCACCGGGGCGACCCGCGAGGGGACGCCGCCGGCCGAGGCAGCAGCCGGGTGAGGTGGCCGGGGGCTCCCGGCCGGGCCCCGGGGCGCTGCAGCAGCACCCTGCAACCCACCGACCCGCCGGGCCGGGCGGGGACGGCGTGCGGAGCTCCGGGGCCGCCCCGACCCCCGCCGGCGCCTCCGCAGGGCCCCGGCGCTGCCGGGGGAGAGCCAGACCCCTGCCAGCCCGGCCCCTCAGCTGTCCAGCCGCGGGGGCGCCGGGAGAGGGGCCGACAGGTGTGCCCCGCTCGGCGGCACTGGGCCCGCCGCCCCCCCGGGGCCGCTCCAGCAGCTGCGGCGGAGCGGGGCCGGCCGCCCTCCCCCGCCAGAGCCGCGGCCAGCCGGGGCGAAGCCGTGCCTCTCCCCCGCGCCGTGGAGGGGCACGGCGGGAAGGACAAGGGGGTGCCGCGCCGGCGGGCTGCTCCTTCCCCCGGGGCCGCACTCGTTGAGCGCGGAATACCCGGGGTGAGCGGCCGGTGTCGGACTCCGTCGGGCGGCCGCCGCGGTCGGCCGGGTTCCCCGGGAGGCCGGTTCGCACCGTGCCCCCGTGCAAGCACCCGGAGGTCCGACCGCCGGCCCTGCCCGCAGGCTCCCGGCGCCGGGCGGCCGCGCTCGGCCGGGACAGCTCGGAGCTCCCGGAGGCGCTGCCGCGGGGGTCGGCGCTGCCTCCCCCTCCGCCCCGCCACGGCTGCTATTCCCGGCCGGGCCCCCAGCGCGCAGCAGCCACCAGCGCCCCGGGGCCGGTTCGCCCCGTCCTCGGGGGCCGGCTCGCCCTCTCCCCGGCGCTGCAGGGAGGTCGGGTCTGCTGTAAACAGGAGCCAGCCCGTTACATAAATACCATTCATCCAACTGTCCAACAGCCGTCGGGCTGCCCGCCTTCCCCCCGCGGCGGCTCCCTGCGCCCTTCTCCCCCGGACCCTGCAGACAGCTGAGCCGCAGCGCCGTTATTTACGGCGAGCCCCGGCTAATTTAAACAGCCCCGGCCCCGCTCGCCCGAGTGGAAAATGACTAAGTTTAGCAACGGCGAGAGGCTCCGGCCGCGCTTGCCGAGAGGGGCCCGCGGTGGCCCCGAGGGGGCGGCCGGGGCTGCGGCACTCCGCCGGCGGCCGGGCGGGCAGGCGGCGGTCGCGGCAGCGCCGGGCACGGGGCTCCGGGACCCCTTCTGGCTGGCGGGGCAGAGCTCGATCCGCCCGCTCTCCCCCTGCCCCTGGCTGCCGGCCCTTGCCCCGCGGGGACCAGCAGAAAGAGGGCCCCGGGCGGGAGCGGGGCAGCCGGCGGGCGGAGCACGCCGAGCCTCCCAGCCGGGGATGCTCTCGCCCCGCGCCGGCGTCGGAAGGGCTGCGGGCGGCCGGCGCCGCACGCCTAAACTGGCACCGGGGGACTCACGGGTAAAGAAGGGGAGGACCCCGCCCGGGAGGCCGGGGACGGAGGGGCACTTACAGCGGCTCCAGATGCGGGCTCGGCTGGGCGGCCTTAATCCTGCGAGCGGGGCGAAGCTGGCCCCCGCCCCGCGGCCCGGGCTGCTCTGCCGCTGTCAGAAAGTAAATCCCCCCGGCTCTCCGGTCACCGTGCGCCTCGCTGCCGGCCCGCGGCTCACGGGGAGGGCGGAGGTGGAGGGCGCCGGCCGACTGCCTCCCATTCACCCTGGCCATTCACTTTATGGCGGGCGGCCGGCGCCCCCCGCCAGCTGCACCGGGCGCCCCGCTCCCGCCCGCCCCATTCCAGCTGCGCGCCCGCCGCCGCCCGCCCCGTCCAGCACCGCCCGCCCCAGCCCCGCCCCGCGCCCCCACCGCCCAATCGCCCCTCGCCTCATTTCCAACCCGCCCCCGGACTCGCCGAGGAGGGCGGTGGGTCCCGCCCCCGGCCCCGCCCCGTCCCACCGCCCCGGGGCCGTCGCCTCGGCCGCGCCGGGCATCTCCCAGGCGCTGCGCTGCCCGCTCGGCCAGCCCTGTAGCGATAGATATGTTTTTATTTTTCCCCGTGTATATATATGTATATGCACACTTACATGTTGCTGTTAGCACCGCCGTGACCGTTGCCTGCGCGCGTTGCTCACTGCTTGGCTATCCGGTACCCCGGAGCCCGTGCGGGCCGCCCGCTCCTCTCGGTGCAGGCGCGGCGAGCCCGGCCGGGCTTTACAGCGGGAGGCGCCAGTCTGGCCGAGGTTCCTGGGGGGAAACACGGGGGCAGTCGGCTGCTGGAGCGCTCCCCGGCGCGGTGGAGCCGCGGTTGCAGGGGATGCTAAGTACAGGCTAATTACCGCATGCACCGCTGCGGCTCCCGGCGGCACCGAGTTGCGCTTCCTTGGCAATCCTGTGCTGCATCTCCCGGGACACGGGAGCTGCCGGCTGTGCGGGGAACACCGCGCTCCCGCCCGCCGATGGCTCGCTGGGAACCCAAGTTCAGGCTCCAGCCCGGCTCCTGCCGAAGGTGATGGCAAAATCCCGGTGCGGCGGCACAGGGTGCGACCCCTCCCTGAAACGTCCCGCGAGGCTCATTCCCGCCACCGCGACCCTCGGACGTGTCGGTGCCCACGGGCCGCCCCGGGCAGTCGCGTTCCCTCTTCCGCGCCCTCGGGCAAGGCTCTGCAGGAACCGGGCTCGGCCTGCCGGGGCCCGGGGGGTTATCCCGGCCAGGCTCACGGGGCTGGGTGTGTGGTTCCACGCTCTGATCTTCTTGAGGTCATTTCCATGTCAACCCGCTCTCCGATTTATGATGCCAAAGGTCACCTCCAAGCTCTTCCACTGACATGTTTTAGAGATTAGGAAATAACGTTGTGAGAACAGGAGTGAATTTTAACCCTAGGTGATTTATGAGCCATATTTAGGGAGCCTGCTAAATGTGTAACGTGGCATATAGATATGTATGGGGAGACAAACGCACACGAAGCACGGGATGTAAAGAGAGGTTAAGTAGACCCAGGCATTATGGATTACAATTCAAAAATATGCGCAAACACATCAATTCAGTATAAACACGGAGAGTTTCAAAGGAGTCACTGTGTTGACACACTTATAAGAAATTACCGTGGTGTTTTAACGGTAGTAATCTGGGGTTTGTGTTTGCCTTACTACTTTTTTTGCCTGCCAAAAATGACAGCAAGCCAGACCACATATTTTTCCAGCCCAGATTTTAACCTACCCAGGCATGGGTTTGTCGCCCCCAAGAGAAGCAGATACAGCGTAAAAGCACTAGTGCTTTGCACAGGGCACTCTGTCTCTACCACCACATGCTGCAAGCTGAAAACCCTACTCAAGGTCTGCAGCAATGAAGGGACCTTGTTTTGGACTGCCTCCCTCTCCCTCCAAACCCTTCACCACCAGTAGCCTGCAGCAAATACAGTCAGTGCGTACGCTTTCACGTAATAATGAAACAAAGGTATTTTTAGCTATTTCCCTTGAGCAAGTGGAAATATGAACCGGCACTATGTCACAAGCTTGTTCCCTGTGGAGCGCAGTGTGAAGACTGCTGGATTAAGACTATCCAGGGACCTGCACCAGGAGTCTTTCATTAGGGCAACCTTGATGCAGCTGCTGGACCAACCCCTGAAGGTTCTCTGGGAGGGAGTGCTCCAGGATTTGTTGTTGAAATGCAGTAGAAGATCTTGCTGGTTAGTGCCAAGACCTCTTAGCTGTAGTGCATCTTGTCTTGCCAGCTGAAGAATTCATTGCTGGGGAAGAGACCAAGAACTGCACCCAGGTTCAGGAGATAGATGTTGCTATTTTATGTAACATAGA
The DNA here is from genome assembly GCF_023634085.1 of Falco cherrug. Taxonomy (NCBI): domain Eukaryota; kingdom Metazoa; phylum Chordata; class Aves; order Falconiformes; family Falconidae; genus Falco; species Falco cherrug. The sequence continues at coordinate 3,569,923 of NC_073705.1, forward strand.
CAAGACAAGACAAGACAAGAGAAGAGAAGAGAAAAGAAAAGAAAAGAAAAGAAAAGAAAAGAAAAGAAAAGAAAAGAAAAGAAAAGAAAAGAAAAGAAAAGAAAAGAAAAGAAAAGAAAAGAAAAGAAAAGAAAAGAAAAGAAAAGAAAAGAAAAGAAAAGAAAAGAAAAGGAAAGGAAAGGAAAAGCAAACTAAACCAGAGTGAACCTGACTCACATCTTGGCAGAGAGATGGATATGCAAAAGGAAGGAATTACTCAGCATCTTAGATGTATTTGATTTTTCACCAGCCAGGAGGAATTTGTTCTCAGAGAAAATGCTGTCTCTGTCACAGGCAAATGTGATCCTTGTGCTGGATGAGTCCATTGCTCTTGGAGAGTGGAGGAGCTGTTGGTCATTGATCATGGTTTCCATCTTTGTGTCTTAACTGATCTTTTAGCCATGCTGAGTCCATGCCATTGAACGCCTTGAAGAACAGGTCTCAGGCTTGAATTCAGCTCTGCTTCCAAACCATAAGGTGGCCTGGGGAGTAGAGGGTAAGTCTGATGCATTTGTGGTAGCCAGGGCTCCCACTGCAGCAAGCTCTTCTAGCTGGCATTTGCCAAGTGCTGTGGGCTTCATGCCCACGTATATCACGTAGCTGTAGTCTAGCCAAGAGGTGACGAAGATATGACTAACTGAGCCTGGGTTGCTCCTGCCAGAAAGGCATGGCTTGCCTTGGCCAAGAAGAGACAATGGAAAACATTACATTGCGATGCTCATCGGGAGAGTTTCAAGTCACCGGGAAGTGCAGGAGCGCTCCTGAGACACGGACTAAGTAGAACAGTGGGCAGGGTATTTTAGCCTAAGGAGGTTGCTCTGCAGCTTCAATATTGTACTTCATATAGTTTTCACAGAAGGGTTTTTAGTACTTTTTGACAGTCTCAGGTTAGCTCTGTTGCTACAGTTGTAGATCCTGGCCTGAGTGCAGGTTGCACCAGATGCAGCACATCAGTTTCCCTCTGGAGAGCCTCCAGCTGGCTTTGGGCTAGCCTCTACCCAAGCTTGCTCTGGAAGGGAACAGCTGCTTAGAGCCACTATGTTCAGGATTCAGTAGCAGTTTTGGGATGCTCAGCTCTGGGGAAAGCGACTGCAAGCAGTTTCTAGCTGTGAGAACTGCTTGCACCTTCTGAGTCAACACCCTCTTTCTGCCCTTTTCCTGGAGACCTTACTCAGAGAAATACCAAAAGCCTCCAAGAGGAGTGGGTGGAAGTTCAATCTCTCTCAGACTATTTAACCTGCTGGAAAATTTCTGTGTTGCAAGTGCCCAGGGGTCCAATATCTGGGCTCTGTGGATGACCATGAAATGGCAGGGTCTGAGCAAGGTTAGCAGACCGTGTGAAGTTGGTCCCGTCCATTGGTGCAGGATGCAGGGGTGGATGTGATAAGCAATGCAGATTTGTGACAGTCTCATCAAAGGTTATTACACTGGCAGCCTAGACCCAAATGAAGGCAACTGATGTGCCCATGGAGGCACTGCCCTTTGCAAGGAGCTGGCTGCTCAGGTGTCTCGGATGAAAGCAGGTGAGCTGACCAGGCAACTGGGCAAGGCCTGAGGGGATGGTTGTCAGTGAGGCTGCAGCCCCTCTGTATGCTCCCAGCAGGCTGAGGAAGAATACTCAAGACAGAAACTGCTGAAAAGCTGCATCTTTGCAGTGAGGACAAAGCCCAGCTTTCCCAACCAGGCAGCAGGAACCTGAGGGATTTGCACAGGCTGTGCTCATCTGATCCTTGGTTTCACTGTACCATGCTGCATCTAACAACCAGTGCATTTATCTTGGGAATAAAGGGACAACAGACCGTCCTGCGTCCTGGTCCTGCACCTGGTTCCTTTTGTGCACAGAGAGTCCTCCAACTTGCCCACAGATAGCCTGTACAAGTTGTGCACTGCTCTGGCAAAACGCTGCTGGTTTTGGCAGCCCAGGCAACCCAGTTTGGCCCACTGCTGCGAAGCTGGGGGCATTGGTGTTGCACTGTCGCATCAGCAGGATTTTCTTTGTGGCCAGGGCGGTGCTGGGCTGTCTGAGGGCTGACTAATACAGTGCCATAGTGCGTGTGAGTGAACTCTCTTCTCCCCAGGCAGTGTGGGGCCTTACCATATTGTTTTTCTCTCCAGACAATGCAGTGCTAGATTGTAAGTAAAAATGCAAAGCACATTGCAATGTTTGCTCTTTATTAATGCACTAGGATGATTCGGGTGAAGCAGAAGGCTCCTGGCTGGCTTGGTTTCAAACTCCGTGACAGGCTTCCATAAATAACACCTTAGCAGGGTCCAATTCACCAGATCAGACCAGGTGGGAGCCCAAGCTGCACACCTGGCACTGGAAGGGGCAAGAAGGCATGGAGAGGGCTCTAGACCCTTCCTGGGGAGGGCAGGCAGGCTTGGTTGACCTGGACTGAGCTGTGCTGTGCGCAATGGCCAGCCCACCACCCAAAATCCTCTTCCCTGAGCAGGGAGTGGATGGGCATAGCAGCAATGACAAACTCTTGTGAATTTCCAAATGTCTGGCAGATACCACAAGGGCTTTAGCAGCTGCTAGAGCAGGGCAGAAGGGAAGGAGAAAGCACTAGCAACTAATCTGCTTGTTCTGCAAACCTGCACTCATTGCTTAGGTGGCTTTTGCAATCTCTCTGCACTAGGTGAGCATCTGACTGCCTGTTTTATAGCTGAGGAGCGTAAGCTAAAAACTGCATGTACCATGGCTGCAGCAGAGGCTGTGGTGATACGTTTTAGCTTGAGCCCACAGTTAGGTCACTGTAACATGCTTTTAACCGTGTTTCTTGTTCTGCTTTGGGGGAATAAATGTGACTGCTTAATGTAGATACAGGTTAGACTTCCAGCTCCAAAGACTTCCTACATGTTAGCAGGTAAAGCACAGCTGAAGCAGGTCCCCTGGCCTCCAGCTGTCGGAGCTGGGAGATAATGGCAGTTTAAGTCTGAGATACATTGACTCTTGATCAGGCAATATTCAGGCAGCTATTTGCATGGAGAAGGGAGGTGACCATATGGTGACCACGGTTTCCAGACTGTCCCATCCCACAACAATCTCTCTGAAGGTTATGCCCTCAAGAGAGGGACATGATATCTGGCCATCTTTTAGGGTGGTCTTGGAGTGAGCCTCAGATTTCAGTTTGGCTGGCCACAGAAGAGTCCTGCTGCGCATTCCCTCGGGCCTTTTTGTGTGAGAACTTTCCTCTTTTACCCATGCTGCAGCAGATGAAGTTGTGATCAGGACCATGAATGAATAGTTTTTGACCTTTTCATCTTTCCTTCACCTTCACTTTGATTTGCATTCTCCCTACAGACAGAGTGTAAGATTTTGGGGTGGCCACTGCTCTGACCACTCTACCACCTGCCACAATAGATCCCCAGGCTGACAATATTAGTGCTATAAAACTGTTAGGTAACCTCAAGGACCTTCTGTCCTCTGCCCCAAGTTCAATGGCCAGAGGCTTAAACAAGCAGAGCAACCCCTGCAAATTACTGCCATTAAAGTACACTGCATTGTCATGGAGGCACAGACACAGAAAGCAGCCGAGAAGGGTGGACCAGCACCAAAAAGTCATCGTGCTAGGAGCTGTATGGTTGCAAAGCTGTGACTGCTTTTGCCAGGGAAAAAAAAAAAAAAAAAAAAAAAAAAAAAAGAGTCCAACAATAAACTGGCTTCAAAGAGCAGTTAAACCGAATTGTGGTTCCTGGCTGCCAGACTAGGTGGGCTGGATGAACTGGGGTCGTAGCGCACAGCTTGCAGCCCAGCTTCAGCAGAGGATCACTTGTGTTAAGGTTTGAGGAAAGTTACCAGGTGAGCAGGACTGCAGAGGAAGGAAACACTATATGCTCCTCTGGGCAGTGGTGTACTCTGACGATAGCGGTATGCTGTCTTTCACGCATTTGAATCTTCCCACCTGCCCGCTCAGCGCCTACTCTGGGGGAGCTGTGCCAGCAACGGGGGCAGAACTGTGACCCAAGGAGGTGCACAGGACACAAGCTGCTTGCTGGGCACCACCTCCCAGCGGCTCCAGAGAAGCAGCTGGGAGAGGCTGTTGGAGCATGCTGGGAAGGAGTTGCAAAGCACGGAGAGAGGCACTGCTGCAGCCACTGCTTCACCCGGCCCACGAGAGGCGGCTGGCCCAAGCCCTGCCCTGCAGGCCCCGCGCCACCTGCAGCCCTTCGCTTGCAGCCTTTCTCCTTCAGAACACCCGAAGGTGCGCGTCTGAAAGGCCCTGTCGCGGCCACCCACCCTGCCCAGGTGTACCAGGTGGGCTGGGCAGGAGCCGCACCGCACCGCCCCAGGCACGCACACACACCGGCCCAAGGGCGGCCCGGGGCACGGGCGCTGCCCGACAGTGGCCGGGGCAGGCGCGGCGGCGCCGGGTACCCCAGCCCACACTGCTTTGCGAGGCCGGCCCTTCCCCCAGCTTCCGCTCAACCGCCCTTGCTGCCCGGCTCAGGGGAGGCCCCGCCCCGCGACCGCAGCACTCCTTCACGATTGGTCAGCGATCTACTAGTTCTATCCTCTCTCCTCTCATTGGCTTTCCTCCTCTTGTCAATGGAGGGTCCGCCTCCTCCGGTTCCAGACCGTGATCCCATTGGATCTCTGATGGACCTGCGCGTCGCATCGTGCGCGGGTTGGCTCTTCGGGCTGTCCGTCGGCGCAGTAACCAGGCAGCAGGTTGCGGTGCGCCTGTTTCCACGTCAGTGAGAGCAGTGCGGAGCCGGTTTCGCTTGCCTGTGCCCGGCAGGATCCCGCGCTCGGCGGCCTCGCCGGGTTTGCCGCCGCCTCCCGCCGCTGCCGAGAGGGAGGAAGGGGCGGGCAGACGGAGGGCCGAGGCCTCCCGCTCGCCGCGCCGCCCGCCTGACCGATATGTGAAGCGGCCGCCGCCGCTGGCAGCAGGCGCCGCCATTTTGGATGCGGGGGTCAGTGCCGGGCGGCGAGTGCCTGTCGCGATACTGTCGCGACGCGGAGGCGGGCGGGCGGGCGGCTGCGGCGGGGGAACCGTGTGGTGCCGGCGGGGGGCGTGGACGGAGCTGAGGCGGCCTCGGGGGCGGGCAGGGCGGTAGGCCGCAGCCGGGCGGGTGCGGCGGAGGCTGGCGGCCGCCCCCGGGCGGGGCCGTGACAGGCCTGACGTACTGCCCGGGGTGCCCCGCGGGCGGGGGACAGCGGCCGGGAGCGGGGGAGACCGGGTGCACACAGCACCTGCACTGGCACCCGCTCACCGGGGGATCTTGCCCAAAATCCGGTGGAGACGGGGGGCTTCTCCCTGCTCAGCTGGGGCAGGAGGAAGGCTCGGAGCTGGCTTGGGGTGTACGCCGTGCGCTCAGCTGCTGTCACCTTTCTTAGTTTCAACAGTATGAAGTAACTGGAAGAAAACACCCCTCTCCATATTTACCTTAAGTTTCATTTTTACTCTGCAGTTTTGATAGATAAATGTGCGTTGCCTTCTCTTCTGGATTCCCAGGCCCTATCTCGCTGTTGCAACTAAATGCGGAGACTTGCAGAGAAGCCTGTCCCACCTTCCTGGTGTCCCACCACTGCCATGTTACTGCTGCTTATCTGTTAAAGGGCCTTCTTAATCACCCAGAATTTTGGCATCACTGGACTATATGGTTCCCTGCCGTACTCATAAATTAATACTTTTCAGTTATTTCTGGCCAGGCATTGGGAGCTAGCCTTTGGAGAAACATCCTGAGTTCTCTGCGCTTTTGCTGCTTGTGATGTTTATTGCAGAGTAGTTATTACATGGAAAACCTGAGCAAGTTAAGTTTCCTGGTAGAGATTCATGTACCTTCTGTGGGCAGTTTAGAAGGGAGAAAAAGAGCTTTTTCATTGTCAGCTGGGCTTCTGGGTAAGCTTAGCCAGCTCAGAGTTAGGCAGGAATTGTTTGTGGTTCATGGACTGAAGGGTGTTGTGGGTTCTGTTGTGGTGGCAGTGTCTTGTATTGGGACTTGAGTGACCAAATCTAGGTCAGAGATACACAGATCATTCAAGCATTATCATAAACAGTGCAAATTTAGGTCAATGGAAGCTTACTGTGAAATACTGTCTTTCTTGCATATGTAGTGATTATGTTGGTTTTTGTTATTGCTGTTCATTGGAGTTCATTCACCAGCTTTGAGTCAGTTACCATAGCTGAAGGCTAAAGTTAGTGATAGAAGTGATTTGATGGAAGCCTGCCAGACTTTGTCAGTTCTTATGCTAACTCTTGCTTGTTTCCAGGAGAGTTGTATGCATTTCCCTGCAGGGGAAGGAGTGTTTCCTAAAAGTCTATCTGAGACTTCTTACAGTAATACCTAGGAAAAATGTGGATTATCTATGCACTGGGATGTTTTGGCATAGTGTGTTCCAAGGCTGAGCAGAGGAGTGTTCAGTGCATGTGTGAAATAACATTTCTAGATGTTTTGGGTTTTGTTTTTATATGAAGATTCCACATCTGATACTATTTTAGGAGTCTCAGAGTAGTAATAATTACTGTCCATGGAACATTGCTGAAGGCTTTGAGAACCACATGAATGTTAGCCTTTGTTCTTTTATGACATGCTCAGACATCCACCTTTTTCTACTTGTAGTGTTAGTAACCTTGTTAGCAGTGAGGCTGTGAGTGCTGACAGCTTCCCAGTTTCCCATGGTAGGCAGGGCAGCTGCGTTGCCTTGGTTTGGAGCTGTCATTTTGACTGTGCCGTCTGTTAAAGTTCTGCGCCAGAGAGAAATCTGGGGACTGGTCTGCAGATTTAAGCAGATGTATGAACCTATCATGAGAAAGAAACAGGTGTTTACTTTGGACTAACTGAAGGGATAAGGAGCTAAAAAGCATTTGAAATTGAATAGGTACCTTTCCTGTTTTTTCTGCGTAACTCAAGACCACAGAACATAATCCATTTTTTTCTGTACTGAGTTCACTATCTTGTGTTTGATTAAAGATTGCTTTCAGAAAAGGCAGCATCCAGTCTTGATCTGAAGACCTCAAGAGGTGTTGTAACAGTGGCTTTGCTAGGGAGGTTGTTTCAACTTTTTAAATAATCTTCAGCATCAGTAATTCTGTTAATCTGTCCAACCAACAGTTATACAGTATCCCACTCTTCAGACCATACCTTTGTAACAGTAAGCCTGCATTCATGTTAGCATTTTTTTTTGTACTTTGAACAAATATTTAGTGGTTTTGCTTGACTACCACCATGCTATCATAAACCTAACTGATCATTCAGTGCTAGTGTGGTAAATCTTGAAACTTCTCTCTGCAACTTCGGAGCATTAATTTAAGTAGTCTTTTAACTTAATGCATCTATACTGAGCCTTTAAACTTCTTTCAGTATCATCCATCTGTAGTGAGCTCCCAACTGCGAACAGTTGTTGCTTGTGATGAACATATAGTTGGAAGGAATGCATACTGAAATTCTCTGATAGTTCAGAAGGGTAGACTTTGGGAAGGGCACAGTTTCAAGAAGCTATTTCCATTGCTTGAAATAAACTTTTAAAGGGATGAATGGTGCTTTTGGTGGGTTTAACTTACAAGGTGCATCTCTCTGAAAATAGTTGTCTGGCTTCCCTCACCCCCCCCAGTAATTATTTCCCATTTCCTTCTCTAGCACACGATTGCAGAGGTCCTTTGCATGAATTAAGGTGGTTGGCTATGGTTTACTTTGGAATGTGTGTGTGCACTGTTGCTTGGTTAACTGCAAGCTTAAGTGTAAAGCAGGATTTTCCCCTGTTTTTACGCAGTGTTTGTGGTGAAGTGGGCTCTGTGTTTGGTGCTTAGAGATCTAAGAGTGAATTTGTGGCTCCAGCATGATAGGTTATTTCAATTGCATTGGGCCGGTAAATTTTTTGGCATGTGTAAAGTGAATTTTTGTACTTCTGAATGAAGTTACGTTTCATGGGACCTGCAGTGAGGAAAGGAGTGCATTCTCATCAGGTCTTCTCAAATAGTTAACAATGAAAGGATATCATTGCAAAAAAAATTTTTGTACCCTTGCTTGAAAGGATCAGCATGTTCTGTTTCCCAGCAGGTTAAAAGGAAAAGGTGTGTGTGGAGGTTTGTGTCTATCTTCTTCATATTTTGCTGCTTGGAGATAACATCAGATTTGGGAACAGCAGAGCAATGTAAGTCTCCTACACGCAGGAAGGACTGAGTTTAACAAACTTTTGTCTTGATTCTTTTAGGTTAAAAGTAGAGGAAAAGAAATAGGAGTCCTACAAGCAGATTCAGTAGTACAGAGAATAGCATTTAAGCTTTGGCACCGCTTTATATGTTGCCAGAACTATGGAGTATCTGTGTATGTGCAAGGCATGTGATACATATGTCTGGCATTTCTTTACGTGCTTTTCCAAATCATGTTGGGGGGCCTTTGTTTCCATGTCAGTTTGCTAAATGCCTGGAGTGGCACTACAAAATTTACGTGCACAATACCATTTTGTAATGGTGAAGATAGGAGAAACTTGAGTTTTGACAAATCTGAATGTATAAAGTATTTCCCAAAAAGTACTTCTGTGGACCAGAGTTTTGATCCCTGCCTGTGTAGAAATATAGAAGATATTGGAATTACTGAAAGAAGAAGTAATTAAAGAGGGAATTTTACATGGAGGAGAAAATCTCCCGTTAATGCCTAATGTACTAAAGCAAAGACTACATACTGAGGTAGAAAAAATTGCGATCAAGGGTATTTTTATGCAACATTTTAATGTAGTCATATAAATAACACATGGAGTAAGTTACCGTTGGGAACGGAACACTTCTCAAGCATTAGAAACATGAGTAGGAAGACTATCCATGGTTTTGTTATATACAGCTGTGAAGGGAGGATATAAACCTTTGTTCTTCAGGGCACAAGAAAACTACTTGGCAGAACTTTTTGTTTATTTTTCTGAGTCATCTAGTAGTGAATGAGATAAACTATTGATTTGGTCTGTCATGGCAGTACCTATATTATAAAATAGTTTTGTCTTTGCCCTTAATTTATTGTGTAGCACTTAGGAATACTGTTATGTATAATTAATCTAATGAAGTAAGAAACAGTTTTGCCATAAGATTGTTCTTCCTATTGCAAACATATAAAAACCTGAAACAACAAATCTGACACTCTCCTTTGTCCTTTGGTAAGGTATCTTTTTATAATGTTTTGCTTTCTTTCCATTATTTACAGAGTCCTGAAACAAATTAGTCTCTTTCACTCAGAGGATATTTGTATATTTGAAGTGTTGTTGATAATTCAGACATGTTAATTAATGTCAAACCTGACATATCCAGGATGTATGTTCTGAAATTCCTGTGGTGGTGTTTCAGAGGTCTGGTGTAATAGGCCAAAACTGTTTCCTTCCTGCTTTGCTTTTGCTACATGGGCAAATACCCTTCCCTCACTTTGTGTTATTGCCCACCCACCCCCCGAGTCCTTCAGCTGAGCCTGTCTGTTGTGAAGAGTTATGGTCAATGTTTCATCTGCTTTCAGTCTTTTGCTTCCCTATGGATGGCCTGTTGTGATTTCAAGTTGGATCCTTCATTTTCCTTTCATATCTTCTGAAAATGTCTCATTACTTGGTTACCATTTCACTAAATCCTTCTCGTTTGCAGACATGGTATCGTCTGACTCTCTGGCCTCTTAAGTCCTGTTTATTCTTCATAAACAGTCATGTCTCGTCATTCCTCTCCATTCTTCTTTATGCTTGACTGTGTCTGGGCTCCAGCTAGTATAGAGAGAACAGTATTATAGTAATCCACTCTTTGTTTCTTTTTCTCAGACCATTACAAATATTTGTTGCTTGTAAAATTTTTTCCCCTCTTCTGGCTCCCTCTCTGGGTACGCCAATTTAAGATTTTTCCTTGTCGTGGTTTAACCCCAGCTGGCAACTAAGCACCACCCAGCTGCTTGCTTCCTGCTCCCACAGTGGGCTGGGGGAGAGCATCAGAAGAGTGAAAGTGAGAAAACCCTTGAGTTGAGATAAAGACAGTTTAATAGGTAAAGCAAAAGCCACATACACAAGCAAAGCAAAACAAGGGATGCATTCACCACTTCCCATTGGCAGGCAGGTGTTCAGCCACCAACAGCAAAGCAGGGCTTCATCACATATAATGGTTACTTACTTGGGAAGATGAATACCATCACTCCAAACATCCCCTCCTTCCTTCTTCTTCCTCCAGCTTTATATGCTGAGCATGATGTCATATAGTATGGAATATCCCTTGGGTCAGTTGGGGTCAGATGTCCTGGCCATGCCCCCTCCTAACTTCTTCATCCCCAGCTTGCTCGCCGATGGGTGATGTAAGAAGCAGAACAGGCCTTGATTCTGTAAGTACATTTCAGCAATGACAAAAACATCCCTGAATTATCAAGGCTGTTTCTAGCACAAATCCAAAACAGACCCACACCAGCCACTATGAAGAAAATTAACTCTATCCCAACCAAACCCAGCATACCCTGTAAGACCTCAGGCTACATGAGAGTAAATGTCTGCCTTTAGCTTTCTCACTTTTTCTCCTCACATGCCGTCCAGTTTGGTCTCTAGTTTTGCTCATTTCTTTGTGGGGTCTCACCCATGACTTTTTTACTTGCCTGCTTTCTTGAAAGCTTTTTTCATGAAGCAAGTGTGAAATCAACATCTGTTATAAATTGCTTTATTTTGTCAGAGTTTAAAGCCCCAAAGAGTTTTGCTCTGGCCAGTTTATTCAAGCCACTAACGCTTATTTAACTGTACAGGATTGACTTTGCTCTGTGTAGAGCTGTAGGACTTTGCATAAGTGCTGGATATGCTTGTATTATTGCATTGTCATGGATGTCTGTCCTGGTATCCTAACGCTTTATCTTCCTGTGAACTTACATTGACTGGAAAAAAACGAGGAATGTACTTTGGCAAAGTTCTCTTTTGCTTCACAGATGCCCTTCTATAACCTACTGTCCACTCTTGTCTTGAAAATGCGCTCTGTGGAGAAGCGTCTTCCTTTTGTCTTCTTTTTGACAAAATAACTATTTGTCTGCATGCACGAAAGTGAGATCTGAAAGAGTTTCCTGCATCTCTGCAGGCCTCCTACTTAACGAGGGCCAACTTAATGTTTCATCTGAGGAAGAAAATGTTTCTGAGGAGCTGGGGATTGATTTGAATTACTTTTATTTTCAGGATGGTCAGGATGGTGGATAAGAACATTTACATTGTACAAGGTGAAATCAATGCAGTGGTGGGAGCCATAAAGCGTAATGCCCGATGGAGCACTCACACACATCTGGTAAGTTACTGGGAATTGTTGTTCCCTGTTCACTCCATGGCAGGAACCACCTAATTTTAGAAAAATACCTCCCCCTCCTTTTTTTTTTATTTTTCAGCTGTTGTTATAGTACTTTTGTAAGCAAAGTTGGAATGCCTTTCTACATTATTTTATGCTGAGCAGTGTTGGCTTCTTGTGTGCCAGTGAATGTAAGAGGTACAAAGCTGGAAATCTTCTACCTATATACCCTGTAAACAAACACACACACACATATGCACACCCCCACACCCCATCCCTGTTGTATTTCACATGGGGATCCTCTCATTTAGACTTCTGTTACCTGGTATGTCATGGATTTTGAATGTATGATGTTATTTTATTTAGCACAATGTTTTTATAGATCTTTTGTTCCCTCAGAGAAGACTTCATCACAAACGCCGTGAAATAAAAAACACCCTATATATATTTTTAATTTTTCATATGGCATAGTATCTTTTTTTAGCTCTGTTTTTAGCTAGGACTGCTAGCTGTATTCCCAACTGAAAACTGTGAATAGTTTCAAACCCGTTTTGTTAAAAGCCATTAATACAGTGTTTTCCAGTCTAATGATGCATTGGTCAGTTTATGGCTTCCACAGTGTAAATGTGTGCATGTGGCATACTGTATCTGTGGTGCACTTCAGAATGTCACATGAATAGCAGATGGCTGTCGTCCAACACAAGTGGTTTCAGTTTGTCAAAGGGCAGGGCCCTTTTTCATTCGAACAGGCATTTCTTCATTAGAGCTGACTGCCACCCAGTAGGAGGTGTGGCTGTGGGTATACACAGCTTGGAGAAACTGCTGCTTCTCCTTATTTTAGTATTGTAAGAGTAGACTAAGGCTAAAGGATGCAGCTATTTGTATAAATTTTGCACTGTGATTCTTCCTTCATGTTATTTTAATGGCACCAAATGTCATTGTATTTCTGTTCCCATTACAATCTGCATAGATTAACATTATAGCAAATCCAGATGAGCCATTTCAATATGGTATGAGTTAGATTTGCTCTGAAATTTATTGAACAGTGGGAGGCTAATCAGAAATACTTCTAAGGACAATAAAACCAAATCAGAATGCTCAGTTTTGAACCTATACTTTGACGTTTGAGCTGTATGACATTGGGGAGCACTAGCAGAAAAATAAAAATGCTTCTCTTGATTTTGATGGAGTAAACACAATGACAGTGATGAATTCAACCCACAGTGCTTCCGTGAGTATGAAGGTAAGGTCTTCACAGACCCGTTATTAAGATTTGTCTTCAGGAATAGGTTTGCCTCATTAACGACTGCCTTCCTATGTATAACCTATAGGATGAAGAAAGGGATCCCCTGCTGCATAGCTTTAGCGTCTTAAAAGAAGTGCTGAATAATATAACAGGTAAGCTTATACAGAAATTGGCAGGTATGTGTACCTGCTAGGGTATATGCAAATAAATGTACAGGTGTACTTGTTTGTCTTATTTACTATCCAGGGGTCATATATTGAATAACAAGAAAAGAACAAATATGTATATACTTTTAGGCAAATAATACCAACGTAAACTAGTACACAAATACCACTGCTGCCACTATCTGGAGAATTTATATACATACGTGTGTGTGTGTGTATATATATATTTTTTGTGTGTGTCTATACATATATATTTTCCTATATAAATATGCATGTTTCTTCAATATACTGAAGCTTGCAGTAATATATGATATCTGGTGTATTATTATGCATAGTCTTTCTGTGCTTTGTTTATGTTTTCTGATCTGTGGGGAAAATCTGCTTAGAAAGAAGCCCTGCATTATCTGTTTTCTCCTCACATTCTTTGATTTGTTGGTTTTCATCATCTGTTATCAGTAATAAGTGACAGACTTCACTTTCCTTTTGGGTCTCTTGCATCTTGAAATAAAAGGCTTACTTTGTGACCAGTTGCACTGAAAGGAACTAGAAATCTATATTGATTACAGAAGTAGAACACAAGGCTGTGATGTATATTCTGACCAGGTTTTTTTCTCCCAACCTGTCTTTCTCCCCCTTCCCCCCACATTTTCTCTTTTTGTAGTTTCAGGAGTGATTGTTTAAGTGTAACCTAAGTATATGTGGAATGTCTGTAAGTGAGGGTAATCCTGAGTAGCATGTGGTATTCTGCTGGTTCTTCCCAGGATTTATTTTACTGGTTATAATATTTGAAAGTAAGCTTTCTTTCTGGTCCCTTTAGTACAGTAAGTGTATCTCAACCTGAGTTTGAGATGCACTTTTTGCATTTCTCATTGCATGCCCATTCTTCTGTTGATGCTGAGCCTGGAATCCCATAAAAAGTATGTTCCCTGGAAGTACAGTAGTGCCACTTCTAGGTGCTGACAAGAGGTGCTGAGGGCACATGCCCTTGCTGCTTCCTCTTTTGTGACTGCCTGCAAGCGTAATGCTTTACTTTTCTTTGTCAGGTGAAATTCCTTTGGTTGTGAGCAGGACTATTCTGTCAGGCCATGACATCTTGGGGTACTCCTGCACAGCTTGTGTTTCTGGATAGTGTCTTTGTTCTGGGTGTTATGCTTGTTCCAAGACCACATGACAGTATGAAGTTGTCATTTTTTGTAAGCTCACTCACCTTCTGTGGGATATGCATACAGCACCAAAAATGTTTTGAGAGGCATTTTTCCTTCTCTCTCTTCTATAAGATAAAATTTTCAGTAAAAGTAAGACTGTTGAAGTTCTTTGCCATTATTGCAGATGCCTCTTCTCATCAACAAGAGCAGGGAGTGTCAGGATGCTCAAATAAATTCAGTATGAGTAAATGCCAGTGACCAGCCATCAATGTAAAGTAGCTAGATACAATGTGCTGTTGACTTGTTGGGTTAAAAATGCAAGCCCACTATCTACTCATGTTAAAGAAAGCAAAGTTTAATGTACCAAGAGATTCAGAGACTCCCTGTGAGTATTGGTCATCATCTAAGTGTGGTTCATGCTGAGATAATAATTGCTTATAGATGGTGATGGTAGCATTTGATTACACGGGGTTCTTCTAAACAGGTAATTTCAGCTGCAGCGACTGCTGTTTACCAACTACTGTCTTGAGATAGGACATCATTGCTAATGCTCCATTTTTTTCAGTTTTAGATATGGAGCGGTTCCCAAGCAATGCTTTGAACAATATAGAGCCTCCTGCCTCATCTTTCAGGCAATGAGAAGTCCAAGCTTAGGGGTTTTTGTGGGTGGTTTTTTGTTTTCTTGTGTTTGTTTTGTTTTTTCCCCTAGACCTTCCTTTCATGTCTCTTTCATTAGCTCATGGAAACGCATTGCTTTTATATTTAAATTTATTCAAGCTGTAATCTTTGACATTTGATTTAGCTTTTAGTACAATTTTGCATTTATAGTAATATATATTATGTATTTTCTCAATCCCCCAAGAACCCATTTTAATCTGTTCCGGATGCAAATTTCAGGCTGCCTTGTCCCATCTTCCCTCTTGCTCTCTCCCTCCCTTCCCCTCCCCCATGCAGCATGTTTGATCAGGTGTGGCAGGAATATCCACTGTCAAGCTGCGCCCTTTATATTAGTCAATATTATCCTTCCTTCCCTCCCACTCCCTTCATTCTCCTCTGGGCTTTACCGGTTGATTTATAATTTTGGAATTCTCATCGGAGTCTGTAATACAGTTTGTTCATTATTTAACCAAAACCTGTTTAATGAGCAAAGAGAGGCAATGTAAATGTTAGGCATGTTGCAGTGGAGTACCTTTTGTTCTCCTCTGAGCTAGTGGGTATTAACTCTGTCGTTACTGTGATGCTGAAATACCCTGGTCAAGGGTATAAAGATGCACGGTATGCCTCCAGCAGCTGAAGAAGCCCATTTCAAAGTATTGCTCCTTAAAAGTAGCTAAATTATATAATGTGTTTTATTTGATTACAAGATAGTAAAAGTTTGCCTGAAACTCAGTAGCGGTATCCCATCCCATTAGAATGTCTAAATGGGCTCTTGAAGGAAGCATCTAGAGAAGATGCTGATGCTGTTGCTCAGCACAAACAGTCCCATGATTATGGTAGGAGTAACTTTGCTTCTACCGTTCAGCATACCTAGCTAAGGCCCTTGGTCCTGAATTATGTGGAATGATGTTGCTCTTCAAAATTCTGACAGAGAAACTTAATTTCTGTAGCAATTTTATGTAGATATATAAAGGCAGTTTAATAATTTGAAAATGAACAGCGTGTCTGCTCTGCACTATCACTTGGTTTATTGTATGCCTTTTTTACACTTTTATGGGCTACATATATTTTAATTAGTGTTGATAGTAGTTGCTTGAAAAACAGAAAGGAAAAATAGAGGTTCTGTCATATTGGGTGATGCATAAGTTACTCCAAAATAAATGTAGTAGCTCAATGCCTGTGGTACGTACCATATGCCTAAGTTTGATGTGTCTGGCCTTTCCAGTGCTTAGAAAAAGCAAAAATTAGTGTCCTGAGTTACGACCATATGGAAGCAGTGACTATCAAGCTTTGTCCGTCCGTGCAGAATTGACATACAACTACATCTTCAAAGGTTATTTTAAAACTGATGGAAGCCTTAGGATTGATACAAATTTGGATCTAGGGTCACTGTCACCACAACTTCCATCTGACTGCTTTTTAAAGTAAGCTGAGTATCTAGAAAATGGCTGGATGTTGAAATATTTGTTCATTTCGTTAGTTTTGTTATGGACTTAGGTCAACAAAACGAAGCTTCTTTTTGATACCCGGTGGTAACTGAACATCTTCTCTTTCATGGGTGTTTCCAACTTAGGATGCTCTTGAGCTCACTAGGGAGAGGTTTTATAACTGCAAATGGATGGAAATATGAATTAGTTACAAGCCTTCTTTTCCACGACCTGATGAGATTGGGTTTCCTTAAATCTTGCTGTGGCTGTTGAAGTCTTCAGACCATTCTGGTATGATGTAGAGGTAAGAGCAGGTACTTCTGTAGTTGTTCTCCTCCTTGCGGAATTTGTGCTTTGCTCTGACTGGGGGGATGAGTCGTTAACTAGGATTTTTGTGACTGAAGTACTGCTTACTGGTGTGTAGGATGGCTTTAGGACAGAAAATGACTGAATACAACTGCCTTGTACAAGTCGGCACTGCAGTGGGAGAAGCAGGTGTTTGTGGAAAGTGTGTGCATGGAGAGTCTATTTAAATAAGGTTTAAACTAGGTAAACACACCTGTGAAGAGGTGCTTGTGTATATTTTAGGTCCATGAGTGCCAGACTGGAAGGTTTGAGTCCTTTTATCCTCTGGTGGTTCAGAGTTACTGCATTTAAACAGAAGCTGCAAAGTAAGCTGTTAGAAGCACTCTGATTTCATGCACATTCATGACATTTTAAATGAATGCTTGTACAGTTGGTTCAGAAGAATCTTTTCATGGCTTATTTCAGACAAGAAGCTGCTGCAAATCTCCATCTTTAGAGGGTTGGCTGGGGCATTAAGAGCTGGCTAAAGGTCAAATGGCTGTAACCGTAAGAGAACCTTTGCCCAGTGTACTGACTTAATATACTTGTTACTGTAGCCATCAGTTTTCTGGTATGTGGATTTGATTGCACACTCATTTTGTCATGTCTTAGCTCTGGAAACTCAGTTTTTAGGGAAAATCAGACGTTTGTATAAAACAGTACAGGAATTTTATCCTGATTTGGGATTAATGTCTGAAATTTTTCTGAAGGATCTAGTTTTAAGAAGTAAATCAGTACTAAAACGATGTATGGCCTGTTCTCAATGCTATTGCAGTGCTATTGAACAGAATCAAAGATATTCATTGTGGTCTATTCAAGTTAAGAAATTAGAAAAAATAAATGTTTTTTTTAAAGGAGCGTAGGAATTGAATCATATGGATTTGTGATATGTATAGTGCTGCAGTGCTTGTTACTTTGCAGATAACAGCAATACCATATTTTATTTATTATTTATATCTTGAGTTTCTGCAGAAAGTCCTGGACTTATTATTAGCGAATAACAAATACTGATGCACTGTAAGCTGTATACATCTCCCTTTGTTTGCGCTGAAAGATTGCAATGTTGTCTAGAGCAGACGTTAAAAAAATTAAAATTTGCTTGAGCTTTTTTCTATTGCATATCAGCTTCAAGTAAGAGATCTATGACTCACTGGTCTCCTAGATTATGTCTGTTCCTGTGGTAACTGAAAAAAAGAAAAAAAATGATAGTATTTCCATATACGTGTGTGTGTGTGTGTATATCTATCTATCTATCTATCTCCATTTTTTTTAAATAGCCATATATGTTAACTTGGTATTTTGGAAGACAAAACAACTCAGGCTAACATTTAGCTTTTGTTGCGTTCTCTGTAAAATTTTTAAGAAAAATGGAAAGGGTATGAGGAAAGGTTAGGAAATGGATAGAGTAGGGTTTCTTCCATAACTTTTAACTCAGCCTCACTCCAATTAGTGGATGGCAATACTATTTGAGTCCATATCAAATGACCTGACACAGCGCACAGAAGTGGTAATTAATTTCTCTTATTATTTTCTGTCACCTTCTTGTAGTAAGAAATACGAAGATATAGCCGACAATTTTAATTTGATGCTTGACTTGCAGGTTGAATGTAGACTTGATACTGTGAATCGTGTTCAGACAATGTAGCAAAAGTTGTAATTTTAAAAGCAAGTTCCTAGTCTTCATGAATGCAGCCATCCTTCCAAGCGTGTGGAGAATGTAAACCAATGCAGTATTTTTGCCTTGAAAGCTGCAGGTAGTTCCAAATACTTGCTTAGAGAGTGATTAATCTTCTTTTTAATCTCATTGTACCATCAAATTAATCAAATGACTGTCTTACGGCTGAGGTCTTTGAATCGCCTGCACACAGTAGGTTTCCATTGATATTTTTGGCATAGATTTTTTTGGTGTTACTAGAGAAATAATAACCCTGACTTTTCCCAGGTGGTTGCTAATTCTGTGCTTCACTTTCTAAGTGATTTTCCTGGAGTGACGCTAAGAATAGTAGCTGCACTGGGAGACCTGGGATGTGAGCTTTTCAAGCCCAAAACTAACACCAAAATTGTCATCATTTCACTTAAGACTTAGTTTATTTTCTGTATAAAGGAAGAAAGAAGAGGAATGTGATTGATGAAGAATAACTGTTGGTATTTGTAAAGCTTATAGATGCACCAAGACAAGCACTATAACTTTTTCCAAGGCTTTTCTGTTGTGCGTGGGACAGCATTTATGCAGACTATGTCAGGAGTCAGGTATAGATAGGGTCCCTCTGAACTCTAATTCTATTGAATCATACACTGAGCCTTTCAGCATAGGTTACTGTATGAAACCGGGACTCCTGAGGAGGGGAAGCTTGTAGTCGAGAGGTTGTATAACTAAGACTGAACAGGCAGAAGGGGCTAAAATGTGGTTGTGTAGCATCCTTAATTTGCTCTTGTGTTCATCTTCTAGTTTGTGTTTCTGAGTAGTAAGAAGTTTAATGAATAAATCCAAAAGAAGTGGAGTGAATCTGGGAATGTCTAGAGCCAAAAAACCAACCAGCCCAGTAAGATGGTCTGCGCACAGGGTATTTCTGCACTTCTGTTAAAGTCAGGACATCTGTACTGTGCTTTCTGCAGTCCAGCACACCACCCTTGTGATACCACCTAAGCATTCTTTTAATACAGTTCTTTGGGTGCAATTTAAGACAAGAGCTTGGAGCTTAGGATTTTTCCGTCAATTGTGCATGGTTAATGACTGGCAGGTACAGGCAGGAGGTGGTGCTGTTGGAAGGAGTTGTTTCCTGACCTCTAATCCTTAAGGACCCAAGGATTTAGATGGACAAGCACTCCTGGCTGTTGCTTGGCAGAGTTCCCACGGTGGGCTTGGTCTGTAACACCAGCCTTCTGTTACCATTGCAGGGCTGGGCTCTGAAGAGCTGCCACATGTGCATGATGCGCAACTGACTCTCTCTTGTTCCACGCTTGTTGAGCAATTACTTTCCCACTTGTTGGGCACTCCATTATTTCCTTCAGTTACTGCTTCTGTGTGAAGTGGAGCCATAAAGGAAATGGCCTAATGTACATACATTAGTGGGCAATAAATTGCAGTTTGATTTGGTAGAAAGGGAGTACCAGATGTTCTGTTGAAGTTAACGTTCCTCTTAAGTCATCCATGGAGGTTTTATTCCAGGTTTTTTTGATGATGATGTCTTTGTTTTGGTCAAGACTAGTTAAAAGGAATTGTGGCCAGTTAAAGAGATGTTAAGGCGTATTTGCTTTAAAAATGCTCTGGAAGTAGAAGTATGAAATTGCTGAATTACAGTAGAACTTTATTAAATATCTAGCTCTTCTGTCACTTCCTTCTTTTAACTGTCTTCTCATTAAACTGCTGCTGTCTAATCTGTTAAAAACGTTTCAAAGGTGATTTACTTCAAAGAAGCAATAACTTGTGTCAGAAAGTACAGGTGCATATAGAGTTGCATAGTATGTAATAGGACTGTCAAGAAGCATCAGTCAAACATATACAGCAAGTGTACTGACACATTCCACACCTCAGAGCATTTGTAGCTGAAAAGGGTAGAAGCAGAGAGAATTCATGAAGTATACAAAGCTGTTAAACGCTTGATGGTTTTTCTTAATGACTACCTCTATTTGTCCTTCAAGCACACCATCATTGGCTGATCCCTAATGTGGTCTATAGCAAAATGTGTGTTTGAAGGAGAGGTTCGAAAGAAGATTCAGTTGGGCAAAATGCCCTTTTTTCAGTAGTAGTGCAGGGTTGTGAGATAAAGTGCTGCATCTCTCAATAATTAGTGTTGAAGAAAACAGCCAGCAAGAAGAGAGGTAGAACAGGAGGGATTTAAGGTAAGTATAAAAGTAGCAGAGTAATGGAGAACATTGTTATTGAAATAGCAAGTTGATTGGTTAGGGAGCATTAATATGGAGGGGTGTGTAGTTGGAGTCTTCCCTGTTTGAGGTAAACTTGCGAGAGCTTTGTCTTTTTAGAGTAACTGTTCCTACCTTGTCTGCTGTCTGCATGTTCTGGAATAGATTATTGCTGAAGTGGTTTTTTTTGCAATCAGGAAAAATAATGTCTTCCAACATGTTATGGACCTCCTCATTGTAGGTTCTTTAAAAGAAATTTCAGATAGATAGTCAAGACCTTGCTTTTGTAATTTGCCTTTAGAAAATGATACAAGACAGCAAATCTGTCCAGGCAAGAGCTGTAAAACTTAGAGCTGTGTGCAGTCCTGTGAAAACTCCTATCATCTTTTAGATGACATGATTTTAATTTGCTTTACAGTACCTCTAAAAGCTACAAAGTTTGGTATATATTGCCTATAATATAGTGGCTTAAAGGTAGGGTCTCAGGTCTTGTGGTATCATGAATTCTGAGGTTAAAGAGATGGAAATGTCATGTCATGGATGAGTTTGCAGTGCACTTATTACAGCGTTGGTGGTATCAACAGATAACTTTCTGTGGAAAAACTTCGGAGTGAGTGGAAATCTGTGAATGCATTAGTAGAGTGAGGAAGACTGAATTGTGAGAGAGTTAAATATATGTAAAGCTTCTAGAAGCAATGAATCAGTACATCATCACAAAATTATAGGAAATAGAACCCAGTGTGAGAAGGAACATTTATCAACTACCCACAGTTATTGTAGAAAATTCATAGATCTACATTAGTATTATATGATGTACTGTATCCACGTGACTTGGAAATGCCATTGGAAGTGTTAAAGCAACCTGCTCTTGCTTTGAACTCCTCATTGAAGACACTTCTTGTTTGGGCATTTCTTGTTTAAGGGCATGGGTAGGCATAGATTCCTTGTCACTTCAACTTAATGAAATTAATGTGTACATGCTCTTTGCATGGTGCAATTGTGAAGTTAAAACTTGCTAATTCTGTATTCCAGCATGGTGTGAAAGGAGGAGACGTATAGCTACGGGACAGTTGAGGAACAGGGCAAGACATGATGGCAAAAAAACCCAAAAAGTCAATGTGAGATGGGTAGAATTGTAAAAGTAGATGATGTTAGATGAGAACTTGTGTATATATGTAACAGAGCTAAAGTTTGGGGTGATACTGGCTTTAGGTGTCTTGTTAAAATGCATAGATTGATAAACTGTTTCCAGGCAGCTTATGCTAATGTGTTTTGCACTGTAATCACAGTTACACAATTGTAATACTCAAGAGGTACACTTGATTAATGTTTGTTAGCTGAATATGTTAAATTCTTCAGTGATGGTGGTACTTCCATTGTTTGATCCTCTATCTGTACCCTAACACAGCACTTCAAAAGCTCTGATTTCCAGTTCTGCCCTTGTAACAGTAAGTTGAGACATGGTTCTAGCTATACTGAAACAGTAAGTTATGAAACTTACTATATGCAACAGCCTTCCAGAAGGTGTGTGCTGCCTTTGCTTGGTGCAGGAGTCTGAATGCTTGCGTGACTAAGTAATGCTCAACATGTGTGCTACTTAAATGAGATGAGAGACTTCAGAACAATGCTGTTCACTTTTGATGGGGTTAAACTCAATTTTGGGAGGAAGTCTTTTATTAAAATGTGTCTTAGTGTCCCATTACTTTTCAGTAAATTGTCATTTCTCTTGGTACAGTGATGAAGTCTGCCAAGTGGCTGTTGAATTAGATTCTATTTACCTCTTGATTAACTGCTTAAATAATTCAGGTGCCAAATTATAAATAGGAGGTATTGTTGAAATAAACCAAGATGTGGTTGTTATCTTGATCATGGTGTATTGAAGAACAGTGTATTAGATCTGCGTATAGCTTAGTGGAGGGGCTTTGTTCTAGAAATAAAACAAGTGGCAGTGGTAAAATATGGTTGCTTATGTAAGCATCTTTAGTAACTTTACTTAGGAACTTGGATGTTCTTCAAAGCGGGATTAGACAGTTTATAGCGGCCCATAATAGTTCTGTAATAACTAAGATGGCTGTCATGGCAGTATGGAAGGAGACATCGTTAGCTGGTTTTCACTGCAGCCTGAGGCTTTCACATTTGTGCTTTAGAAATACTGTGCTTTTCTTTGCATGCTCAGGTCTTAGTTAAAAATCTGGTTTTTCATTGTGTGAAGTGTAAATATATTGTCAGACTTAACATTTCATAGTGCTTCTTAGATCTTATTTCTTTACTTCCTCTTTCTTAAATACATTCTGCCTCAGTATGAAATTAGCACATTAGCACTTAATGTGAACTGATCAGGCTGGTACAGGGAGTAGGAACAACATGGTCTTGGGAATATTTACTTTAGTGGCATTGTTGATGATGGACACAAAGATGTAGGAAATGTGTGCTGAACCAGTCTGTTAAAATATGGTCAAGAGGAAGAGACTTCTTCCGTTGAAACAGAGTACTCATATTGTAGGAAAAGTAGATTTTGGTTTGGCAAAGAGGTAAGTTCTAAACAGCAGAGTTCTGAAAGCATATGACTTCTTTGCGCAATACGTGAGTCTGAACTCTTCCGTCGTGAAGGTTTCTGCTTCATTAAAAACATGAGGGAAGAAATATCTGTGTTTGGTAAATAAGAGTAGCATTTTCTTGGGGAAAAGGCTTTGCCAAGCGTGTTGGAAACATAAGAGAGGAAGAAACATAAAGATTCAGGCATTGTAGAAAGTAATAGAGCCACTCTAGCAGAGTAGCTGAATGGTAGTTCAATAACTGAAAAAAAATAATGTTTTCTTCAGAGAAAAATAAATTGCTGAAGAAATATTTTATTAACTAATGGGGGAGGGAGACCATCATAGGCATCCTGGAGTGCCTAATTCAATGTTTGTTTGGTAATTGACTAACAAAGTATCGTGTCAGAGGCAGCATCAACTTAAATTTTGCAAATTGTTTTCTCCCTTCTGCTTTTACTAATAATCCATTAAAAATCTGAAAGGGAAGTTCCTTCTCATTCAGCTGCCTTTAAATTGTAGTTTCTTTTTGGATAGCAGTTCTTAATGCTATTGAGTTTCGCAGCCCAGACTGGTACTCGTTCACATGCACAAGACCCAAGTGCTGCAGCGGAAGGTCACACACTCCCTTTCACTCTGCAGGAACAGCAGGTGATGGTACCAGCTGTTCACATCCCTGTATTAGATGCCTGAATCTGAGCAGCTGTATGAAGCTGCTAATAAACTCTAACGTGTAATGCAGTTCGTATTTTGCCACATTTCACTTGATGCTCCTCAGCGCTGGCCAGTATGTTTTTTTAACATCCTTCAATGTCACCCATAAGATGCTCATTTTCTTTCTTGTCGTGCTGGACTCCACTCCTGTCATACGATGTGCCAGTTAGATGCTTGAAAAGTGTTCCGGTGTTACAGCTTTGAAAAGGAAGTGGTACCAGAAAACATGCAAATGTACAGGGTTTAAGGAAGCAGGAATAATCTCTCTAGCAAAACCATTTTAAAATATTAAAATTTTAATGCTGTAGTGAAAATAATCTAGGCTGTTCTAAAAGATGTACGTGTCTTTAAGCAATGTGAGTTTTGGATACAAACCTAGGTGTGTTTTCATTTGTTTTAGAAGAATGGGTGCAAAGTGCTATTGTTCTGAGGAACCTCTACCTGCATTCAGCTAGTTGAAGAGGTCTTGTTATGTGAATCTGCTATTAAAAGAAGGCTGCAGTGGTTTTAATTCCACCTCGAGTAATAAAATTGGCCTGGCCATGAATTTTGATATATCCACAGTTGATTCCAACTTGTGCTTTTTATTTAAAAAGCTTATTTGTGACCTGTTAGGACCCTCTGTTAAGCCAGTTAAATAAACGGTGGAAAGGTTGAAACTGCCTGTCTGCGCTTTCCAGAAAAGGGGAGGAGGGAGCCAAAGAAAGAATATTTACAATTTTAAACCCTTTCAACTCCGCTGTTCACCTCTTCCTCTTGCATCATTGCATCACTGAATTAGCTCCCATCTCTTTCTCTGGAAGACTTATAGTACCTAGAACTGAGAAATACCTTGGTTCCACTGACTGGCCACCAACGTGATTACAGTCTCCTTGCTAATAAGATCCTGAGAGGTGACTTTGGTGGTGTTTTGTTTTTTTTTGTTGTTGTTTGGGGTTTTTTTGGGGGGGCAGTAGGTTTTGTTTGGTTTTTCCCCCCATTGCTGTAGTCTCAAAAAATACACTTTAGAATCAAAGCCGTATTGAGGTAGAAGCTGTGAAGAACATCTTTTAAAAATATGGAGGTGAAGGTGGGGAAGAGAGTTTATTTGGTCTTTTGCTGAAAGGTTCTCAGGGAACTCAGGAATTCAGCAAGAGCCAAGATAATTATTACAAGTCTGGTGTTAAGTATCTGATAGAATTATGAAAACAAAAGAACCTAGCTGTGTAGTTAGGATTGGAAGAGATGGCATGAGATGCCAGAAGTATATGGTAGAATATGTGAAGAACATAGCTGTTAAAACAGTCAAGTGGCTTAGCTCGGAAGAAATAAAGCTAGCTTTTCATTAGATCCTATTCTTACTGCTCCACAACTCAACTAATTTTAGCTGGTCAGCATTCGTAAATTGAACTATCTGAATTCTAGAGCTGATTTTCCTTGCTTGATATGTGTCACTTTTCTCCAGCAAAGATGGCACAATTTTTTTATTATTTTTTTTTCCCCTGGATGGAGAATTGGCTTCACCGATGGCAGATTAGAGCTGTAAGCTCCTTGTTTAGCATCTAGCCTTTTTTAGACAGCCTTACAATTTCTTTCTAGACACCCAGTATTAATTGCTTGAAAGAGCCAGTTATTTTTAACTGCATGTTTCAGATTTTTTAAATTTTTTTTTTTTTTTTACTGTTCAGGTGTCTCTGTCAGCTATAATGAAAGCAGTTGAAGTAAATAGCTGTATCAAATGAAGTACCTCTTGTCCCCACAACTGCTTCCAAAATAAACCGAGAATAATGCTTTACACATTTTGTCTCCTTTAACTCTACAGGCAAGCAAGAGAGGAAGCATGGATTAACATGTAGTGATTTCTAGGAGTTGTCCTCTGCTCAGATTCCTCTGTGCTTGGGCTGACTGACAGGGACATGTGGCTCAAGTGCATCTGGAAGTATATCATTGGCAAAATTTGGTCGGGTAAATATAGCAGGAACGGGTTGTAAGGGCAGGAGACAGATTGTTCTGGGAAAGGAAGTGCTGTCTGTCTTGTCTGAATAACAATTTCCTATATTTCTGAGACTTACCTGTTTCTTTCGGTATAGCTAAAGGTACCAGCAAGACCTGACATACATGCTGTGTTCTTTTGTTGTATGTTCTTGCAGTGAGAGTGTTACTAGAAATGGTAAAATTGGCATGAGTAGCTATAGAGAACTGATGCCAGTGTATCCTTTGGTGTTTAAATAGTAGTGGCACACACTTTATTCCAAGCTCTTCTTGAAAATAGGCAGGGACATCATACATGAAAAGTAACTCCCAGAGTTTTCAGGACATGCTAATACTGAAGAATCCTGACTTTTGCTTAGGTGCAAAATTGTTTCTAGCCCATGTGGTTCCAGAAAAAAAGCAAGCAAGCAAGCAAACGACCCCCTCCCCCCAAACAAAACAAAAAAACACCCCCACCCCTGAAAACGGGCTGAAAGCCCATATTCTAAAATTCTTTTATTTTGTTGGCAGTTGATATGTAGAAGATGAGCAGGGATAGAAAAAGCCAATTACAAGGCTTTCCTTCAGCAAAAAGCTGATTGGCAGAGGTATAAAGCTTCTTGAACCATTGTGACACTGATTCAAGTCTCGACGCAAATTATGCTGTCTGTGGAGAAAGTGGAACCAATGGCATTAGAGAGCGGCCTATGGAAATCAGTGCAAGCATAGGAAGGGTGCAGGCTGTATTGTGTGCAAAGGGCATAATCATGGTCAATGACAATTAAAATCTTAACAGATGCAAGGAGTAGAAAATGGAACAATAAATTACAGACTTTCTGAAGTTTATCAAGGGAAGTTGGCGATAACTACAGATTGGAGGGGAAAAAACCACAACCAAACCCTACTTAAACCTCAGTAGTAGCTGACTATGCTTTCTCCTTCTCCATGAAGCATTGAATAACTTCATCAATACCATTTGCAGCATGTGCTTGATTCAGTGGCCTGGTTTTTACATCTGCTTGCTCAAGAATTCATGGGAGATGGAACCCCGGACAATTTTGTGCACAGTAGCTGCCTGTTGTTAGTTACTGACACCGTGGCTAGTCCTGAGAGATTGCATACTGCTTCACACCGTAGTGAGCTCTCATTCTGCTGCCCTGTGATGTGGCTGTGTCTGGGGTGGGGTTAGCAGCCAACAGGTGCACAGCATACCACACAAATGTGGAGGCAGAGAATTTGTCTCCAAGGGCATTGGGGGTAAATAACTGTAGTTGTAAAAAGTGTTACATGAATACTAACTTTTTCACTGAGCAGTGAGTCTTCTAAAATCTGCCCCACAGACTTCCATGTAGTAACCTTAAATTTTTATCCTCAGAAGCTGGAAGAGCTAAACTGATGTTGGAATTTTCTTTGGCCTCTAAGAAAAAATGAGTAGTTGCTGAAGGATGCAACGGATTCAGACTAGAGGCTGTCCAAAACCTTGCTGTATTTACAAGGAGTAGGATAAGATATGGGATTCTGTGCTTTTTGAGTAAAACCTGCATGACTGAGTAAACTGTTTTGTCAGTGTACAGTGTTGTTCAAAAATATTTGTAAGCCCTCAGGATTACTTCATTATTTCTTCTGATTGCACCAGGTCCAAATACTGTGCTGCTTGTCATGACTTATGCAGGGATAAAACCTCACCTTTTCTCATTTGCAGAGCCACCTCAATACTTGTTATTTCATTTACTGGTTGTGTTGCATAGCACGCCTGATTTGCCTAGGCCTTTTGCAATGTAAACATCAGCAGAAGAAGCAGTACATTAAAAAAAGAAAAAAAAGTCTGTGCTCATCTTATTGTTGCCTGCACATGTGCCTCTTATCCCAGGTGTTCTGTCTTCCAGCAATAGAGATTTTAAGTCTGCCACATAGAAAACTCTTGTTTCTTTTCAGACTGCCCAGATACTGTTCCTCAAAGCCCTTTTAATCTAGTTCTTTATTCCATTTTATTTTTCCTTTGCCTGGGTCACCCTGGAATAAAACTGAAAGGGCTGAACTTCATGTTGCAGGTGAAGTTTCACATCGAAGGACACCTGTGTTTTCTGATCATCTGGTGCTGGTAAACAACATGTTTGGTTTTCTGTGCACCAGCTGTCAGTATGTGTGGCAACAATCTACTTTCTAATTGGGTATCTAGCAACAGAAATTAAATAAAGCATAACATATATTCAGAATGTATTATCTTTGCTTATGTGTCTACCAGCATTTAATAAAAAGATGTTGTTCTTTCCGCAACATGTATATTTTGTTTTTAAATAGCAGAATTCTGCTGTGAACTAAAAGCAAGAAGGTGAGATTGTCTACAGTGCATTAAAAGTATATTAAAAGATTCAGATTGTGGTATTAAAAAGAATTGCAGTTCCTTAAATTTGAAAGAAATCTAGAAGGACCAAAGCACAGGGAGATTATTTGTAAAGGACTTTGAAATTGTAAAGTATTACATGTGATGAAATATGGACTAGTATTGGGAGGCATACAAGAGGGGCATTAGTTTGAATAAACATAAGAAATGGGTTATCAGTGTATTAGCAGAGTTTAAATTTCCCACAAACACTTAATGTTTCTGAATATGAAGAGATATGACCATAAAGCCCAAGTATATGTAGTCCCTGAAAAGTCACCCATTTTCTCTGACTCATTAATGAGAAAGGTGACTAAATGTCTTTTAAAGTAGTAGAAAATGCACCGGTTTCTGTTGCTTATTTTTAATCATTACATACCTCTTGCATGGAGTGCTCTGCAACATTGTAAGGGAGCAAAATGTGGATTAGAAATTGAAGCAGAATAATAAATAATTTGTGCTAGATTAAATTGGAAGGAGGGGAAGGAGAGAAAGATTTACTAATTGACAACTAGAAAAATGCTCAGAGACTGCAATTCTGCAACAATTAATAGAAGTTTTTTAACTTATTGCTGTGAGGAAAGTGGCTAGAATATTTAAAACTTTTCTACAGGAGTTTTTTGTGCAGGGGTTTCTTCGGGGACACTGTTCCACAATAGAAATGGCTTTGCTCTGCAGGTGTCTGTGTGATGATTTATTCAGGGTGGCTGTAGAACTACATGTAACTCTGATCTAGCTGTGTTGATAGGTGTTGTCATGTAAATAGGAAGCATTTAATCTCTGTAAGTATAACTTATTTTGCATTCTACAGCAGTCAGTTGCAACTGTCTAGGTAATACTGAAAGCTTATGGTATTTAAGCCTTATTTACTAGCAGTAAATGCTGAATTGCTAACCTGTTCTGATCATCTCAGCTGTTTAATTGTATGAAGAAGACAGTTGTTTCATTTGAAACATTTAAACTGTTTTACTGTTTTAGCTACTATTTCTGGGACAAGAATTCACATAGGTTGATGACAGAAGCAAATAAGGACATGTAGACATATAGAATCTAAGTGGAAGCATAGTTACCTGTTCTTGACCTCTTGAGCACCTTCTTGGTGGTAAGCTGTATGGGAATGGAGATGATCATTGCCTTTGTGAGATAACTTACTATTTTCCAGGCTGAAATTCCACATTATGAAAATAATCTGAAGTGGTAGCTTAATCTTTCAGTCTGAGCCCACAAACTTAAACTGCACAGAACTTACTACAACAGGCTGTTGTAAAATATTTATGCTGCAACCTTATTTTTGGTTTTGAGAGAAGAATCACTTATGCTTAAGAGACAGAAAAAGCAGTGAAAGCAAGGCAAAACTTGGGACAAGGACATCGACCCTTCAGGCATACCCTATACATGCACAGCTGAAGTTTTATACCTGAAGAAGTTGCCTGAGTTTCTTGTGTTACACAAACAGCGCCTGGGGCCAAATACAAATGCCACGAAAGCTGCTTTGCAAAAAGAAACATACTCTTCCAAAATATTTTTTAGCTTTGTCTTCCATGAAGTCATGTTCCTGTTTTCTCTTTTGCTGTTGCTTTCTGTTTATGCTTTTTCTTTACTGAAATTGCATGTAAGCCCATTAAGATTCTTTCTGTTTCAAACTTACAGTTAGTGTAACTTTTCAGTAGGAAACCCCCTGTATTTGTCTGACACAGTTCTCACTTCCCATTCTTTATGTCCCCTTTGCACAGTCAGCACTGAGTTTTTGTTGGGCTTAATATAAAGGGGCTTAGAAAGGCAGGTGCTTCTGGATTTGAATTTATGAGACTTCCAGACATGGAGTGTCATATGTGCTCCCCCCACCCCCTGTCGTTCTCGTCTTCTGTAGTGCTCTGTAGTCTGTAATAGGTTGAGTTGTAACATTCATTAAACCATTCCTCACATTCCCTGCTTTGAAGGCTTATCAGGACTACTTTTGATTTAGTTATCTGGAACAAAAAAAAAGCCGTTTGTGAAGGTTGGAATGGAGCTCTGGAGCAATAATATATTGGAGATCAGATTTAGGTCCCAGTTGTATTATTCCTAGGGATTTATTTGCCTGTGTACACACAGGAGCAGAGTAGCTTGTATGGAAAGCTTGCAGGAATGCAAATTGGACACATTTTGTTGGGACCTGTAGGGGATTTTCACTCCTTCATAATTTTTCAAAGGTTTGTTATACATCAGGCAGCCACTGCCTCTTCTTTAAAGCTTTAAATCCCCCCTCTTTTTCCTGTTCTAAAGGTCAGATTTTTTGACAACTGTGTGCAGGAACAAGATTTGTTAAATCCCTTCATTTTTATTCATACAAAT
This sequence comes from Falco cherrug, assembly GCF_023634085.1. Taxonomy (NCBI): domain Eukaryota; kingdom Metazoa; phylum Chordata; class Aves; order Falconiformes; family Falconidae; genus Falco; species Falco cherrug. Next base: position 3,599,932 of record NC_073705.1, read on the forward strand.
ATCGGTGTTTTGTGAGCAAGAGTCACCCCAGGATTCAGAGGCACATAAAGCTCAATACAAGCCTTCTGAACCTAAATTCAATTCAGAAGTACACCTCTTGGGACTGAACCTGCCATCTGAATATTAACCCTTGGCACTGCACAGGGAATGCATGGTAGAAATGGCATCTCTTTGTGTCATTAGTGGGCTGGCTTCACAGGGTGGCTGGTGTCCTCATAGCTGTGGAGCTGTGTCCTGAATCGTGTCCTGAGTGCTTCCTGGGCACAGGGCTTGAGGCTGAAGAGCTGTTGTATCTCGACATGCCACATATATTCATCTAGCACTAATCCTTTCTGGTGAGACAGCAAAATACTTCATTTTGAGCCTTTCCTGTTCTGATCCAGTCAATGAAGTAATGGAGTCCCCAGTGTTAAATCCTCTTGAAGCTATTTTTAGTTTGATTTTATACAGTCATATGCAACTCGGCTTTGAAAAAGCAATGTGATGTGCTGCTGATCTTTGAGATGAGTGTGAACACTAGGTATCCCCTTTCTTTAGGGATGACTGGCAGTGATTTGCTCCCAGGAAAGCTAGTCATAGGCATTGCTCAGTAGCTGTGAAGTCTTCCTCGTTGCCTTTCTGCAGTGTGGGTGAAGGGAAAAGGTTTAGGAGAGGGAAGTTTCTTTTCATACCCAGAATAGCTCCTCTTGACTAAGGCAGCTGAGAGATGAGAACTGGCAAGTCATACTGTGGTATTTTATGCAATATTCTAAACCATTGCATTGAGCGAAGTGCTATGCTAGCAGGGTGGAGTTTTTGTTACATAGTTATCCATAAAAAAAAATAATTGTGTCAATATAGGGATAATGGTCAGGGATTGTGCATTTTTATCATCTGCTGGACTTTATTTTGAGGTGGCTTTGGAGTGGCCATATGTTCCCTTTGTTTAAATCTTCTATAGGGGTTGATAATTTTGGAGGGAGGTGGAGCAGACAACTTGCAAAGGCTAGGCTGGGCAGCATCTTGAATGTTACTTCATCACAGGAGGATTCTCCAGACCCAGTGTAACTGCTCCTCAAGTTTACCTGTGTTGTTTATGTCGTGTCAGTACATCTGTGCTAGTTATGAAGAACAACTGTGTTCCCTAACCACTGTCACTGTGTTAATACAAATTTATGACATGGATTGTTAGATGTGCAGAAGTCTTTACATAGCATATTTTGTGTTGAGTTAGGTACAAAGCAGTTCTGTTAACTTTCATCATGCTAAATCTTGCCAGTGTAATATACAGCCTCACACGGTGTGGATAGGCAGTATATTCAGAACCTGGATCATACAGTTCCTGTTGGTCATAGCTAGCAACACAGTGTGGATAACTTAAAAGATGCTTTTGCTGTGGGTTTTTTGTGTGTTGATGCGAAAGTACGGGGCGGGCAGGAGAGTTGTCAGAACTGTTTTCATGACTTAGCATGTTTACTGGATTTAACATACCTGAGATACCAGAAATGGTTAGACTGTGATCTGGTGTAGGGTGAAAGAAAAAAGTTAAATATTTCAGCATAGATCACTGTCAGCTTGCTTTAATATTAATGCCATAGGTTTTTTTGGTGGGTTTGTTTTTGTTTGGGTTGGTGTTTTTTTTTCCAGCTATTGCACAGACACTTTTCTGGAGAAGTTCTGCAGCTAGCCAAGAGTTTTGACACTGCTTACATGTAAATTGGCTAAGTAGGTAGAAACTTCGTTCCTTCTTGCAAAGTACTCAGCCTCATGATAAGAGTGGCGAGCAGTTGCTTGGGAGCTTTAAGGACTGACCTCTGAGGCTGTGCTTCCTCGCTCCTGTTTAGAAAAAGGTCTTGATTCTGACTGGCCTTAATGCTAGGATACTATTTCATTCTTGAGCTTGGTGTTTTGAAGCAGAAATGTGATGGTCCAAAATATTTTAGTACTCTGTCTGTTAGCCAAGTGAGGTCCACTTAAAGGCTGGCTAAAGAAGTACTATTTTGGCAATCCCTTACAATAACGCATTAACTCATCACCTCTCCTGTGCAGATAGCTTTTGGCTGCTAAATAAAAAAATGTGATGGGCAAGGATGATTTGAGCTTGACACCAGTGAAAGGAAGCCGGCTTGTCACTGTGCTCAGTGACTGTACTGCTGTGTTTATACCCCTTGTTCTTCAAGTGGGTAAAGGCTGCATTGGGTTCTGTATTGTCCAGGATGAGAAGGGTTGGGTGTGGGGGCTGAAGAGTAGGACATAGTTTGCTTTCTCAAAATAACAAGACAGCTAACACCACCTTGGAAAAAGACCTGCTCTGTGGAGGAAGCGTGTTCAAACAGCATTGCTAGAATAGCTGAATGGACTGTAATGGAATCCGTTGAAGATTAACCTTGGTGCTTTATAGATGAGCCAGGCCTTCACAAAGGTTTGACCTGAGTAGCAATTTTAAACATAGGGTCATGGTTAGTCAGGCAGAACGAGAGAGAAGGGAAGTGTATAAAACTTGGTGATTGCACTAAGAGACTTTGGTATCTCAGAGGCTTTTCTTTTTTTTCCTTTTCACCGATCAGTTTAGATGTCTTCTTCCATGGAACTTTTTGGAGCCTCAGAAAAATGGTGAGGAAGGCCATTTGGTGGGCATTAGGTTAACAGCTAACTAAAAAGGTATGAATAGAATTAAAACAAACTGAGAGGTAAATTGCCTTTTGTGTAGATAACCTGGCCTGCAGAGTCTTGATTGTGCTGATAATATAGGCCAGATGTGACTTGAAATAAGCCCTGTGGGAGAGAGAGAGGGAAAGACATCTCTACAGGGATAACGAGCTGTCTGGAAGCATAAAGGATTAATCTATTAATTTGTTAGAAAGTGTGATGCAATTTAATTCAATGAGATGCATACTTTATTTACCTCTTTTGAGTAACTTTGTCCTTTTGTCTTTGTTGGAAAATGTTTGGGACATGTCCACCCTTAAAAGACGGTTGGGAAGGTTTCCTTGATGTTTTAAGTAGTGATGGAGGCTGGTAACTGCCTCACCTGACTCATCACCAGCTTCATTCTGGTCACTTATCTTATGTGTTTGGAGATGACTTACATGTATTGAAGGTGTTCAAAGAACACTGCCATTTTCTCTTCCTTTTTGAAATTTTAATCACACTGATGAGTCCCTTGTACTGTAGTAATGCATGTCTGCAAAGAAGAATGTGGTGTCCAGTCACTGTGTAAATTGCTGCTTTAAGGATGATGTTTTGGGATTCATGGACTGATAAATGACCAGGTATAGGAAGGCTCGTAGTGAATTTTCTTTTAAGCCACCCATGTAACATTGCAGGTCACATTTTTAAAGGTTTGGGGTTTGTTTGTTTGGTTTTGAGTTTTGGTTCTATTTTTTTATTATATGAAAATTGATTTCTATACATAAAATTATTGGAATGACAGCATAATTCCTGCTGCTGCTGATGTTACCAGAAACAGTGACAAATGTGCAGTTCTGGTGCCTCTGCGGGCTTTGAAGTGACTTGTGGCTGAGAGCAAAGAGGTAGGTAGTCTTCTGGGATGAAGTGTTATCTGTGTAACCTGGACTGGAAGGAGCAAAAGACCGCAAGTTTCCACATGACTAGGGGCAAATTGTAGTGATTAATATAAGTCATTACAATGAGCTGCCTTGGAGCGGCTGGTCAGGAGCTGTAAATCTGACCAGTTAATGGCACTTTAAGCAGAATGACAAGTTTGGCTTATGCCTCATGTGAAGGAGGGTGCAACTGTTGTCCTGCTTCAACAACTTTCAACAATATCCTGGGTGGATGGAGGGTCACAGACAGATGTAATTATTCAGGTTTGGGGTCTCTGAGGTGTTGACAGAAGCATTGTATAGGATACAAAACCAGTGTCTGAACTGCAGCCACTGTATTGCTAGATTAGCTTTTACCAGTAGGGTTTGCAAGAGGCTGAAAGGCAATTGCTTGGCAGTTGGTCTGCTGCATGGGTTTTTGGTGGTATTATAAATCAGAATGGTAGTAAATCGGATTGTGGCTGATGAAGCAGTGGTGAAACAGGGTCTCTGTTTTTCTGTAGCACATTTTAACGTTAGCCAGCTACTTCCCTGTATTAGAAAGGAGATGTGGCCATTTGCTGTGTTGTGCATCCCCTGGTTCTGGATGGCACTTGTATTTCATCTGCTGTTAGTTGTAGCAAACAAAAAATTCCAGCATTCATGAAGGCTAATGATTTCTAGGATAACCAAATCTGGCTTCATCATTCTTTGTCTTTGCTCATGTTGAGAGTCTTCTCCCAGAATTCTTAGTTTAATCTCTTGGGTTTAGAATGGTTGGTGGTATCTGTTTGAGCAGTCAGTATGTGGAATAGCAAACATGGAAAGAAAGCATGGTGATGGGTTTTGGTTTTTACCTTAATATGATGGAAGTAGACTTGGTGTTAAGGAGAAGCACTCATCTGGCTACTTGGAGAATTATCATTTTTACAGAACAGGGGCAGTTTCCTGTTTAAAATTTGGCATTTACATTTTTGAAGCTTGTATATGAGCCTCCTTGGGGAGGGGAGAATCAGGGGAGGGACTTTCTTTTCTTTATAGGAAAATCCAGTTTAAAGACTGAAAAGTCAGAAAAGTACTTATTTTACTACCTTACCATTGCAAGTAAAAAATTGTCTGATCTACTCATGCTGCCTTCCCCTTCAAACCTAAATACTTGTAGCATGTCAGCTTTGTCTGGACAAATACTAGCTTTGGTCTTCCCTACTTGAGACTTAAGTTTTAAACAGAAGGCTAGGATTTAGTTGTTTTCCTCTGTGACAAGAAATTCAGTGTGTCCTCTCTGAATGTGTAAGGTATCAAGTGTAGAATGAAATTCTGAGAATTTGTCAGTAAGCTTCTTCACTCTGAAATTAATTAAAAATGGAGATGTAGGGGGTTTGTCTTGAGCTGAGTTGGGTTTCAATGGAAGATGACTTTTTCAGACTTGGGACTAGGGAATCTAGCTAGCCTAGGCACAAATGGCAATAGTAGGTTTTAATAAAGAAATTGTTATTTAGTGACCTGAAACTTCCGCCGCCTGAGATATGGATGGTTACAGCAGTGGAGGCAACCTGTTACAACACTGGAGGTAACCATCGCTCTTCCTGCACAGATGACTTCTAAGCAGAAATTTCAAGTTTGTCTAAAGGACTGTGGATATACCCACCACCAAGATATTTAGGTGAACTGCTATTTAGATGAATGGAAACTGGAAAAATCACCTTGGCAGTCTGTCTTAAATTTCAAGTTTGAGAAAATCAGGCTAAAGACACCAGCACATAAGGCATTGAGAGATAGAAGGTTGAAAAATACAGTAATATTGTGTAACTGATTGTAACTTTTACTGTTCACAAAAATCTCAGAACTAAGTATAAATTTCATAATATTGCAATATATCAAATTATTCTTCTCTTGGCTGTGCCTCTAATTAACCTTTTCTGACCCAGGAAATTATCGTAGTATGCAAAAGTTGATTAAACTAACCTTCAGGAACTGCCAATAATGCAGTCATGTGATGTGGTGAATGGAATGTGGCAAATAGCTGATGGGTTGCTGTGAGGGGCATTGGATATGGGCCTTGTGCCTCCAAAAATTAGACAGCCCTATTAAAACAGTCATGCGTTAAATAACACATCACCAGGTCCCTTTGTGTTTCTTTATTCTCATCAGGTGTCGGAAACCATTAGGATCAAAGTTTTCCTTTTCAGTTAGATAATAGGCATTATGAAGTGGAGGAAAGGAGAAGCTGCGGCCAACAGTCCTGTACTGATTAAGGGTACCTTCCTAATTTCATATTTTTTGCTAGACAGAATCAGTGGTTTGCCTATGTGCAGCCTGTAGGGAATAGAATTAAGTTTTCATTCTAGTCTTGTAATGTTGATAAGTTGTTTTCTAGCACTGAACGTGTATTGGTAGGCAGACTAAGTAAATGAAGGGTAAAGTTGTGAGATGAAGGACAATATGTAAAAGTAAAGATGAGTATGTACTTTTGCCCCCAAATTAGAATTCTTCAGGTGTTGTTTTTTCCACTCTTCCTTGAGTTTTTAAAGATTATTGGTAAATTAGATGTTCAAATTCAGGTCAGGCAGAGGGTGCTACGATAATGTGTTTATTTATGCATGAAAATACCCAGTTTTCTGTTATCTTTGCACTATTGTTGTATTGTGTGCAAGTAATTCTCCCCACCCCGAACCCCTTCTGTAAGCAATCACTTTACTCTCCCGTAAAAATTTATCTATACTTTAAATGTTAATTTGTTTTAAGGGAGAAGGTGAATTTAAAGCACAGCAGCTTTTCTGCATAATACCACGTATAGTTTACCTTTCTCCTGTTTATCATAGTCCATTTTGAAAGTTAGTATTGAATAATAATGTGTAAACAAAACCCTAATGAATGTCTCATTCTTATTCATTAGGTTGTATCCCTTCCTCTCCCTTAGAGAAGAGATGGAGTAGGTATTGGTGGGTCATCGAATCGTACATTAATGCTTTCCACTGAGGTCCCACTTTGTTTGCATAGAGGACTGAATGCTTCCTCTTCTTTAATATGTAGAGGGATTTAACTAGAACTGGGGAATTGATATTCTCTGCTCCTTCCCTGTACATCGAAGCAGTTCTAATTCTGAATCTTCAAGTATTAATTGTTCTGACGTTTAGGACTAGTTACTGCTCATACCACGGTTTAGGTGCAGATTTTCCTAAGCTAATACAAACAGAGTCATTGGGGAGCAATTTAACAGTCCCTGTTTTCTGTTATTGAGGGATATACTTGCATAAAAGTAATGCACATGGAATGGGTAGGGAATTTTTTTGTTTGTTTGAAGTAATTACTTAAACTGTGAGGCTGTTGTTTTCCCTATGAAAACAATTTTTCCTCCATATATGCTTTGGGAGGGAGGGGCTATAGAGTAAAAGAGTTCATCTCCTGTGGAGAAGCCCTTATTTGCTAGTTAAGTTATGCAATTGCAATCAGTTCCAATATAGTGGAGTCCATTTGTTCTCAGACTGTTGCTTATAGTACGTTGGGAGTCTGCAAAACCACAGTTACTGGTTTGCAGTGGATGCAGGGCAATATTCAACAGTGATTTCCATGAAAATAGGTCACAGGAATCTGGTCACTAATCAAACTCTATTGATTAAATAAAAATATGAGTTACTTTATGTATTTATTCTAATAGCATTATTTGTACTTTGGTAGCTCTCAGAAGCTCCAAGTATGGCTAGGCCAGTTGTTTTTAAGCATAGAGCTTGCATGTATGTTTCGGTTAAAAAAGTGGCACAAAGCAGGAGAGAGGAAGCACTGCTGCTGCTTTATAGATGGGGCATTGAAGCACAGAATTAACCTTCCCGGGTTCCTTAGGAACACCCCAAGGAATTACATCCGTTTTTCCTGTGGATCTAATCTGGTGTCAAAACTGCAAAGCTAGCTTTTTATGTGTGGCATGGGGAAGTAAATTGAAATGAGAAAGGATTTCTTTACTGGCAGTTTTTGCTTTTCACTTTCATTTTATGTTTTAACTTAGCCAAATAGAGAGCTAAGAAAAAGAGATTTAAATAAAATTCAGGCATATGTGCTTCTCTATCTCTCTCTTTCCCAGAGATTGTAATTTGCTTCTTGTAGCAAAAGGAACTGTAAGACAGCGCAGGGCAGAGGAATTTTAGTAACTTTTTTTGGAGTGTTGGCTAGAAGGCCCTAAATAATTGTATTGCTCCCAGTGACATCAATTCTTTACAGCAGTGTGGATTTGCAGTCAGTCACTTCCACCATAAAGTATTGCTGTTGTAAAGAACAGTTCTCATTCTGTATTATATGTGGTGGACTGTACTGATTTTTTCTGAGCCTTTTGGACTACTGAACATGATTTGTTGGTATAGCTCTGTGAATACATGATGCTAGAGAAGCAAGTTTCTAAGAACTTGAGCTCCTAAGCAGATGGATAGAGAAATAGCAGTTCTTTGATAGACTTTCTCTGCCTTTGAAGTGGAGATGTGAATGGTTGAAGTTTCTTTATTATTAGCAGGTTTGGGACACCATTCTCTTTTAGTCATTGGTTATGTTGATCAAAGAAGGAAATGAACTAGTTCTCGTGGCTGGAAGATGAAGACTGGACTCTGCAACAGCTGTGACTTCTGGAGTAATTTCCTGCTGTCTGGCTCATGCTCTGTATTAGAAGATGACAGCACTGGGCAAACTTGACTCATGAGCTAAAAAAAATCTAAGGTCATCCTGGCATAGGTTTTTTGCACTTGTGGTGGGAAGAAAAGTTTTGTGGAGCTTTATTATTACCGGTAAACTTAGTACTGGAATGGCTGGACCTGTTTTATTGGGGCCGTGTTGCTTGTTTTGAAGTGATTGGTGTGAGCTAGAAATAGCACCGTGTAATACTTCCTCGCCTGCATTTGCTCAGTGCTGCTTTGGGGCTGCGGACTCACTGAGGGAGCAGTGTCTTGACAAGACGGCTGTGTCTTCTTCCCACTAGATGAGCACGCTAGGTGACTTGTATGGGGCTCTACCTGGCAAAGACAAAACCAGCACACAGCACAAGATGCTGGAAGCATATACAGTTCTAAATAGAAATTGTAAATTACTTTTTATTCATTGATTCCCGTGCAGCCAAGGTCAGGGAAGAGGTGGCTAAAGTAAAAAAGATGCACGTGGAAGATTTCAGGACTACCCTCTGAACCTTCAAAATCAGAGATATAAATTAAAATTCTTTCTCAGCTGCTCAGTAGCCTCTATAAGGTGAATGATACTGTTTTGTTTCTGCTATCATTTTTCAGATGATATATTGAACATGCTGTAAAAATTAGGTGTGTTTTGAGAGAGAGATCAGTCTTATTGCAAGAGTGAATCCTTTCTTCATCTTGGATTTAGACTTTGAGGTGGAAATTCACGCTCAAGGTGGTAATTCTTTCTCCTCGTTTTTTTTTAATTCCTGAGCCTGCAGGACTTTGATCATTGGACTCGTTTAGCATTTTCAACCTGAATCACTTACACACTAAAAAGGAGGAAGGGGTGGTTTTTTGCAGCTATTGCTGTTGTCAGTGGCCTGTTCTTACCAAGTGTTTGCAAAGATGATAGCAGCTTTGTCATAAACACTAAAGCTGCCTTCTGCTAACGTGGGCATGCATTTGTTAGGCTTTGGAGACTGATGCGCAGCTTGGACTCTAATCATATCTGGTTGTCAAGAGAAAGCTCTATCTGATTTCTGTGCCTGATCAGTCACTGACTGATATGACAGCCCATGTGTCTGAAGTGTTGAGCAGCAGGTAAGTGCTGACACTTTGATTGGACAGGCCACAGTTTGGGGATTGACAGCAATGTCTGCAATGACGTTGGAAGAGCAGCCAAGAATTTACTTTCAGTGGACAAATGGGATTAGTTACTATGTTTAGCTGACATTAAGCTATAAATTATCTGAAAGGTGGAAAGAGATTCTGCTCAGAGTTCATGCAGAATTTCCATTTACTAATCTGGTTGCACTGGGTCTGAATGTTTACAAGGGTCTTCCTGCACCATGTTGTATATGTTTTTGATGGATGTTCTTAGCACTTGTTACGCCATTCAAAGAACCCAGTTAGAAATTAAGTTATCCCAGGTGCTGTGTAAAGCCATACATTTAAGTCCTGAGGAGCTTACATTATATTATCTTTGTTCTGAACACAGTTGGGTATCTGTTTAAAATTAGGCTGATGAGTATTGAGGGTGATGGAGTTTCCTTGTGTTGATAATAAAATGATGAATGGCTGTTTCATCTAATTCTTCTGTCTTCAGGGTACTTGCACCCACACATTTATTACAGTAAATCTTAGGTTCTTTTCAGAAGTAGAAAACAATCTGCTTTGATTAACTCTGTTGAGAATATGGGTGGCCACTGGCTCTGTGTAGGCCTCTCCAGTGTTAAATACCTACCTGTAAGAAATTCTCAGCACTGAGTCATTCTTTGTCCGTTAGTGCAATTACCAGCCTCAGCAGTCCTCAGCATGAGTTTTAGGGGATTTTATTCCTAATATTCAGTCTCCTTCCCCAGCAAAAGTAAGTCATTACCTATTTTTTTAAGGTAAAGTAGGTAAAGCAAGTATAGCAGAGCTAACATCTTGTAGGTGTCACAAGAGCTGGCCTTCAGGGAGATGTTTATCACAATCCCTGGATGACAACAGCTTTCTTTCTCAGGTCACAAATACTCTTTTCCCTTTTAATTCACCTTTATCTAATCTACAGGTGTAGGGTTGTGGGCTTTTTTTCTTGTCTAACGGTTTGTATTTTCTTCACTTAAGTGACCGTAGCCAACAAAGTTTGCCAGTATTCCTTTTTAAATTTTGTTTATTTGTTCATAACTAGGTCTGACAGAAAATAGAAGGGAAGATATTCCAGTGTCTGAAAAATAGGCAGTAAATGTGAAATAACACTAGCTTAATAAAAAGGTGGGTTTTTAGAATTTGTTTCTACCTGTTGCTGTTTGTGGCAGGAAGCCTGCTGAGTGGTTTGATGCATTAAAATGTCATACAGATTTTGTTCTAAGCTGTTGTCTATGGCTGCTTTGTCAGTTGTCTAGTAACTGTGCAGCCACAATTCCTGTTTGAAGTGAACCTTAGGAGAAGGAGTTCAGTGTACTGCTCTGCAAGCTTTGATGGCTGGCCTTTTCTGTTGCAAAGGTCTTAGAAAAGGGGCAAGTTCTGATGGTCACTGTCTTACTGCTGCCAACCACTTTGCATACATGACGTTTTTGGGGTGGCTGGACAGCTGGTTTTCTCTTAGTGTTCTCTTTTGTTGCACCTCTTCCTCTGTTGCACTTTTTCTTACTGTTTGTCATATAGATTTAATTTGGTGTGTGCGTTATGAAGGATGCCCCTTGGTTTGAGTGAGGATCCTTGAGGAGAGGTCTCATGGAGCAACTGAGAAGAAGAGAAAGGAAAAGAGGCTGTTTGTTCTTACAGTGCACAGGTGGCACTCCCTCACTGTATGCTTTTTCATCTATGTGTGCTCATAGTGCTGGTGAAAATTTATTTCGGGAAAAGTCTGTTAATGAACTTAATTTAAAAATGTGCATGTTTCAGGGTGCAAAGATCTTAGTTCTGGTGTTGGTGTAGCAGATTTCATAGAGAATTTTGATATGTGGTCTGACTAATCTGGTATTCAAAGTACTCCAAATTGTTGAGAAAGATTGGAATTTTTCATGCAGTTCTTTTCAGTTATTAGTTACCTAAACCTTTAGTTATTGAAACAGACTTGAAATTAGAAATGACCAGCATGTGTATTCCCTTTATATTTTTCCTGTGCACAACCTTGTGATTCCATCTATAGAGAGGTGAAATCTCAGATTCCAGAGCTTGGCTTTACACATCTCCACAGGTTTAAAGCAGTATTTGCTTTTAAGCCTCCAGTGAAGATTGCCATAAATAGAAGAATGGAAGACTAAACTAATTGTTCACACTCTAGAGTTAGTTGTATGCAGATGTTAGCTGTATCAAGGGTTTTCAATACTTTGACTTGGTTAACTTCCTTTTCCATATTAAATGCTTTGAATTACTGCTATTTTTCTTAGTTCCACATGTAACTTGCCCTCTGTCATAAAGGGTGATAACAGTATACTGCAGTCCATTTGTTGTTTGAGTTTTGTATCAATGTTCCTTTCCCAGCTGGTGATGTCATCTGTTTCTTTTGAGAGAAGTTGATACTGCTAAATTTATTTTGCAAAACTAGGAGTAAGAACCCTGTTCTATGTGGTAATGTTTCAACACGGAGGTGAACCAGACTTTGTAATTTTCATTTTCTATGAGGATCATAGCCCTACAGGGGCATTCGACTGGCATCACGGAGATGTGGTAGGATGGCTCCTATGACTGGAGTGTTGGGATGGAAAGATAGAGGCTCTTTAGGAAGGACAGGCAGGGGAGATCAGGAGGGGGTGTTGCTCTCTGTATCAGTAGCCAGCTGAAGTACATGGAGCTTTGCCTGAGGATGGATGAGAAGCTGACCAAGAGCTTATGCGTCAGGATTAAAGGGAGGGCAGGGACAGGTGACATTATAGTGAGGGGCTGCTACAGGCCACCCAACTAGAAAAAACAAGTGGATGAGAGACTGTATGGACAGATAGGAGCAGTCTCATGTTCACAAGCCCCAGACCTCATGAGGGATGTCAGCCACCCTGATGTCTGTTGGAGGAAAAACACAGCAGGGCATAAGCAATACAGGAGATTCCTGAAATATGTTGAAGATAACTTCCCTCTCCAAGTGACAGAGGAACCAACTAGGAGTGCTACGCTGGACCTTGTTCTCACCAGTGAGTAGGGGCTGGTGGGGAACGAGATGCTCAAGGGCAGCCTTGGCTATGGTGACCATGCAGTGGTGGAGTTCAACATCCTTAGGGCAATGAGGAGGGCACACAGCAAACACACTACACAAGTCTTCAGGAGAGTAGACTTTGGCCTCTTTAGGAATCTGCTTGGTGGAATACCATGGGATAGAGCCCTGGAGGGAAGAAGGGCCCAAGAAAGTTGCTTAATATTCAAGAATCACCTCCTCCAAGCGAAGGAGTGATGCATCCCAACAAAGAGGAAGTCAGGCAAAAATTTCAGGAGACCTCCACATATGAGCAAGGAGTTCCTGAACCAACTCAGACACAAAAAGGAAGCGTACAGAGCGTGGAAGCAAGGACAGGTGGCCTGGGAGGAATACAGATAAACTGTCCAAGCCGCCAGGGATCAGGTTAGGAAAGCTGAAACCCTGGTAAAATGAAATATGGCCAGGGACATCAGGGGAAACAAGAAATGCTTCTATAGGTATGTGATAGATAAAAGGAAGGCAAGGGTCATCTCTGTAAGGAAACCAGAAATGTGGTTACCAGGGATATGGAGAAGGCTGAAGTACTCAACAACTTTTTTTGCCTCCGTTTTCACTGGCAAGTGCTCCAGTCACACCACCCAAGTTGCAGGGACAATGAAGAACCGCCCACCGTAGGAGAAGATCAGATTCAAGACCACCTAAGGAACCTGAAGGTGCACAAGTCCGTGGGACCTGATGAGATGCATCTGTGGGTCCTGAGGGAGCTGGCAGATGGAATTGCTAAGCCACTATTGATCATATCTGATGATTGTGGCAGTCTGGTGAGGTTCCCACTGATTGGAAAAGGGGAAACAATAACCCTCCTTTTTTAAAAAAAAAGGGAAAAAAAAGAAAGACCTGGGAACTGCAGGCCTGTTGGAGCAAGTCCAGAGGAGGGCATGGAGATGAACAGAGGGCTAGAGCATCTCTCCTATGAAGACAGGCTGAGAGAGCTGGGGTTGTGCAGCCGGGAAAAGAGAAGGCTCTGGGGAGACCTTCTAGTAGTCATCCAGTACCTAAAGGGGACGTACAAGAAAGCTGGAGAGAGACTTTTACAAGGGCAGGTAGTGATAGGACAAGGGGCAATGGCTTTAAACTGAAAGAGGGCAGATTTACATTAGATATTAGGAAGAAATTCTTTATTGTGAGGGTGGTGAGACACTGGAACAGGCTGCCCAGCAAAGCTGTGGATGCCCCATCCCTGGAAGTGTTCAAAGGCCAGGTTGGATGGGGCTTTGAGCAACCTGGTCTAATGGAAGATGTCCCTGCCTGTGGCAGGGGGTTTGGAACTAGGTGATCTTTGAGGTCCCTTCCAACCCAAACCATTCCGTGATTCTATGATTTATTTCTTTTAAAGCTCTAGCGCTCAAGCAGTACTGTATAAGAATAATAATTTACGCAAATGCAGTGATTGCATGCATGATCATTTAAAAATACTCCGAAATTTAGACAATTGCAGGTGTAAGAGGCAAGTATTTTCACTGAGTCAGCTTTTCTTTGCAAATATTTTTCACTTAAACTAAAAGCTTTGTGGATATTAGTTCAAGGCAGTAGATGAGACTTACTGTGGAAGTGGTAAATTAGTGTTCACTTTTGTCCTTGTCCTTAGGGATCACTTTTTTAAATTATTTTTTTTAAAATGGATGTAGGCCCCTCTGTGCACTTCCAGTTTTACCCGCTACCTTGTGCTGGCAGTAAATAGCCTGCAAAAAAAATGTCATTTGCTGGGGGATTGTTTTTCTGTTTATTGGAGGTGACATGAGCAGTGGGGCAGCGGCAAAGAGGCCGTGTTGCCATTGCTAAATATACATCCCTGACAGTCTGATAATGGGTTCCAGGAAGTTCAGTGGAAAATTAAAACAAAGCAACATTTATAGCTGATTGAACTTGAAAAGCAGTTTTCATGTTGAATGGCAAATATGTGGACTTCAGCATTCCAGGAGACTGATGCAGCTCCACTGGATGGGCCTGACCTTGTGTGCAGAATGGACTGTGGACACAGCAGCAGGCAGAATGGCTTCATCTATAGAGGACTTCATGGGGAGGAAAAATTTGCTATCGTGCACAGAAATAGTTCTCACATACGCCTATATTTATACAGTGTCCACAGGTCTGAATAGCATCTTTCGTATGAGGGTTTTGCAGCCTGTTAGCACTACAAGAATGTCTGGTACTGGGACTGTCTTTGTCCCTGCCAAAGTGCTAAAAATACCCTGCCATCTAACCCCCCCCCCCCCCCCCCCCCGCCTCCCCTTCTGAAGCTGTAAGCAGAGCTTGCATTTATTGGTTTTGTAAAATAAGGTGAAAGTTACAGATTGTGTTCTTGGCAGTGGTGTGCGAGTTCAAGTGTAGAGGGCTCTATTTTCAATGTCTTGCTTTCTGCATTTGAAAAAGCTCCCCCCACCAAACCCTAAAACCTGAGAAAGCAAACAATGTAGAAGGTGTTTAATGGGTAATAATATTTTGTTATTTTAAATTTATAAAGACCAAACACTTCTAGAAATGAAACTTACTAGGTAGAAGAAAACTAATTCCTTGCTCACAGTGTTGTGTGAGCTAAGTTACCAGAGTTACAGCTTTCACAGCTCAAAAAGCAAACGGCAGGCTGAATGGTTCTCTTTCACTGAAACCCATCTTCTAAAAGTAGTTTTGATGGAGACTGCCTTCTTTAAGAGAACCTAGAAATAGAATTTTTAAGTAACCTACTGCAGTTTTTTGGTATGTATTTCAGATTGGACTAGAGTAAATGTGAAAAGACAACTAATGACTAATGACTCCCACTTGGTCACAAGAGTGTAAGGTTTACTGTTTTGTTTCTTTTGGCTGGTACTCTGCCTTAAGAGTCTGCACATTCAGTATTAAGGGCATACATAGAGGAAGACATGTCAAGTGCTCTAGCTTCTTGTAGTCTTAAGATCATCTGATTACTTGTCCTGAAAAATATATTCTAGATTCTGCCTATATTTGAATGTGAGTTTGGAATGTAAAATGTTCCAAAATAGTATGGCCAACTACAGAAAATCCTTCCTTGAGCATCTGAAAGAGTTTTAGCTGCATGGCCAGTAGCATACCTTCACCTTGAAAAAGGTGCACTGGACTTGGGTTCTTTGATCTCTGAGGGTTAATGGGGCATAAAACCCGTGCACATTGCATCTTGTTGAATCTTGGATTTTCCTTTGTCCTTTCCTTAAAAACAAAAAAACTCCCAAAGCTGAACAAGACAAACAGGTGTATGTGTGAGCTGTGCACTTCCTTGCTGCCAGCTATTTCTCATGTGAAAGAACAGCAGATTGTTTACAGATACAGAAAATGTCAACTCCATCTCTGCTCCATTCTGCCTCTGGAAGGGCTGGACATGGCACTTGATGGATCCCTTCCCATCTGCTCAGCTGCATGTCATGTGGTTCCACTTTCAGCCTTGTTTGCTGGTGTTTAGTTTATAAACTTGGATAAACTGGCACCATTCCCTCACATCACTTGCATGTTAGTGTAACGCACGTTCAAGACTTCCTCTCTGTCATATGTAATGCAGTGGTCTTTTCCTGGTCCATTGGTTGTGAGCCACTTGCTGAGCTGTTAATAGCTTGTGGCAGGCCTGTACTCCAGTTTAACCTGATCTCTGACTCTTTTTAGGGTCTAGAGAGAGTTTTTTGGTGAAGGCAGGGAATTTTCCTGACTCAACTCCCCCTTTTTCCATCTAATGTTTTTCCCGGCTAGTCTCCAAGATGCAGCCGTTTGACACTTGTAGCTTCTGTGATGGCTACTCCTTTTTCAGCACTCAGCTGCATATAAATTTGCAGTAGACCAAGACTGACTTCTGGAATTTTTGTGCTAATATTTGTGGTTCATAATTTTGCATGTCAGTGAAGGTGAGGCCAGGACCCTCACTTTGGGATCTTTATTGGTGCTATGATGAAATGCAGCACACTGTCAGAAAATCAGTTTGTTTATTTGTATCAGTCCATTTTATGTTTTAGTTTAACATGAATGCTGTAAAAAGGGCTTTTTCTCAGTTTTTAAGAACGCCTTCTGTTTGTAATGATGATTCTTGCCAAGAATAAAGCAGGTCAAATCTGTTGGAGTCTGTCTGACATCCTCTTGAACATCAGAGCAATGAGTTACCCTTTCAGATTCCCCTGCTGCTCTTGTCCTCTCTGAACACAGCTCATTTTAGCTGTTAGTTCCACAAACTCATTTTAAATGAGTAATCTATTATGAGTAACGAGGTGTGTGCTTTTATGTGAAAGAAAACAAATTGGCTGCTGTGCAAGCCTTTCAAATTCCTGAGTGTGCTTGGAGGTGTGGGTTACAGGAGAAGCAGATAGTGAGTGAAAACAACTCTATGCTGGGCTCAGCTGCTCAAAGTATTTGTGGTGGTGTGTGTTTATTTATGAGCCTGTCTTTGCTGGGGATTCGCTGCCCTGTATCCTGGTAGAGAAGACTCACAGGCAGAATGAGGAAACCCTCATTAATCTTCATGCTCTTGTTTAGAATTTCTTGCGCTGCCTGCTGCGGCTCCTGTTGGAGCAGGGACTGGCCTCTCGCAGTGAATTGAAATGGCTAAGATTAATATTAATCCCTTTAATACTGCAGCTCATGATATAGTCATTAGGTGACTTGGAACTAATCCTGCCCACCTAACTAGTGTGATTTATTAAATACACATGGAGGATTTAGTGTGAATACAGCTTGGTGGAATAGGCATCAAATAAATACCGCTGTGTATCTGTGTTAATGCTGGCAGATTGGGACACAATTGCAGGACAGGCTAGGAAGAAACAGGAGTGCAAGGGATACTTATCATACGGTTCAATGGAGTTTACCTTTTTTGGATTAGTAGTAATGATTTTTCTAGCTGGACACAGCATGTGCCAAGCAACCTAAATGAGGCTTAAAAAATTGAATTAAAAGATTGGGGGAAGCACAGATACATTTATACACTGCACTCAATGGCAGGAATTGGGCAGCTTCCTTGCTGTACTGTGAGGAGACAGCAGGTCCTCTTCATTGTCTGCTCTGATCCTCCCAGTGCAGGGTGCCAATTAACATCCCGTCTGCAAACATTCAAGGTATAGAATAGGAAGACAGTTAATTAGTACTGAACTAATGAGCATTAACCTGCTATTTCAAAATAACAGAGGCTCCTATTAAAACAGTTTGGGAAAATAGCTGTCTTTTTTCCTTATGTGTGTGACAGAGGTCTCTGAGGAATTGTTTTTGATGGGTTATTTACTGGGTCTGATTAAGAAAGGGTTGTTTAAAGGAGCTGAGCAGAAAACAGTGGTCTGGGCAAGGAGCGTCTGTGTATATAGCTCTGAAGAGATGGCTTCCTGACCCCAGCCCTGGTGACATGCCCATTTTGAGCAGTGAGGGAAGAGGGATCAAAGGTAAAGTTATCAGTGTCTAGATGCTGGAGGCAGAAGATTAAACTTAGATCATTTCCTAAATTCCCACAATCTGATCAGTGCCTGTTAAAGCTTGCAGGCTGCAAGATGCTGCAGTGAGCAGTACAAGTTTCCTTGCTTATCCTAGAAGAAATCTTAGTGTGAGCTGAAGAGGCCATGCAAAAGTTGGCAAGGAAATATTAAGATCTATATGCAAAGATTAAGTTTTTTATGCCTATCATTTGCTTTTTGCACTTCAAGTCTTTTTAGTTAAAAACACAAAATGTGAAGCTTTTATTGAGACTGCTTCTTTTTGAGATGATTTCAGTAGCTCACTCACAGAGAAAAGATGAAAATATAGACCCAACACAGCTGTACCGGTAGTGTTGAACAGGGTGGGAAATAACCTGCGTTGTGGCCAGGTTAATTCTTACCAGAATGTGGTGCAAAGGGGCAGATTTGTTAAACTGGAGCTGTGGGCTGGAGAGGCAGAGTTTGGTGTGAGGGACAGATTGCTGAGTGCTTTATTAGTAGATTTTATTTTTCACTTAAATTTTCAGAAAAAGAAATTGAGTCCTTATCTAAAGTGTACTTGAACTCTGAAGAGGGATTATCTCTGTGGAAGGAGGACTTGCAGCTTGTCCTACTGACTTCTTTAATATTAATAAGAACAGAAAGTTGCATTTCAAGTTGAAGTGCTTACCTAGGCAGAGGTTGGGAAGATGTCTAGTATCACACTAGTGACTAAAAAAGACTAGACTTTCTGTGCAGTGGGACAGATATTATTGATCACTTGCTAGCTCTGAGCCTCTCTCTTGCTTGAAGTATCAGTCTGATACATTGGCCATGTTAACCTTAAGTTTTTCCAACAAGGTGGGTTTTTTTTTCCTTCTTGCTGCTCCTGAGCTTTGTTAACCATACTTTTTCTAACCAGCTATTCTGCTTCCTCAACTCCTGTGACTTCTAACCTTTTTTTTTAATTTTTGTACTTGACATTTCTTTGAAACTTCGAAAGACTTCTGGTTTTGTACTGAATCTTCTTTGAGACTTAACCCAGTTCTGACCACACTAAATCTGTGTTGCTAGGACATTCACTTTTAAGAGGGGACGTATGAGACCTCATGGTATTTTTCTTACCTTTGTCACTTGGGATCAGGGTGCGAAGTTATCTGGCACTTTAAACGTGATCTGTTTTGATTTGAACCCTGTAATAGAAAGCTAGAAATGCTTAATTATGATGGCAGCAAATAATTTTTCAGTGAGATGAGTTAAAATGTCTGGCCTGTTTCAAAGAGGGGATGGGACTCCGCTTGCCTGTTCAGTTGTCTTTATCAGTCAATGTGGGAATACAGCTGTGACTTCTCATAAGAGATGCAAGGTCATGCACTAGTTCTTCGGAGACCATATACAATTTCTGATAGAATAAATCTGGTTGTAGCTGAGGAAATTCAAAGTATGCCAAGTATGAGGCTTGCTGAAATGTATGTTTTGGTCTTATACATTTAGGTTCTTTTTGTTGTATATTGTCATTGGTTCTGGAATAAGATTGCTTGATACAAAATTATAAGATTGTCAAAACAATTGCTGTCCTGTTAATGATTTATCAAATCAATTTATGTTGGTTTATTTTATCTGGATTTTGGATTTTACTGAGTAATAGTGATAGATGCCCCTGACATTCCTGAGTTTTCCTCTCCGACTTTGATGTACTTTCTCCCCAGCCTCATGCCAAGCCCCCTCCCTAGCACTGCTATAGCTCTTCAGTGGCTAACAGGACAGTGCAAAAGATTTGTTTAGAAGGCAATGAAATTCTAGTATGTATAGGAAGACCCATGTATCCTCTAAAGTCTCCTGTCTTCTGGATACTTGAAAATGTACTAGAAAGCTAAGAAGTTGCTAGGACATATTCCAGGAAATTAAAATTTTAATGTAAAGCAAAGCAAGATACTTAATTGTTGCTTTTAAAAAGCCTACTAATGAGGAGGCAAGGAGATTATTTTGTTAGCTTACCTGGTGTCTGTTCATACAGTAGTCAGATTATTTCTGAGGTAGTTGCTTATCTTGGAAAAAAATAATTTAAATAGGCTGCAGTTGTGATTTCTGTTAGTCTGTGAAAAGTGCTTTGTTTTGTCCTAATTGCTTGCTGTCCGATTAGTGCATGTTTGTATATGCTGATGTTTGTTGAGTGGTTGCAGGAGCTAGTTAGGATACAGTGAAGCAGAAGTATTGGGTGCTTTTTTTGGTTGTGGTTTGTTGGTTTTTTTTTTTGTGAAATGCAGCATTGACTATGCAATGAGTAACAGCATGGCTTAGTGACTGATGATCACCTATTAGTACAGTTAAGGCAGATGTAACTCTCAGCTGAATTATCTTAGAATGTCATCATGCATCATTCATATAGTAACAAGTGTAAGGGTCTGATGTTTATTAAATGCTGCCCACCAATGACTTTCTAAAGTAAATAAATGTCTGTTAATTCAGTTAATAAATGAGGTATAGCATTTTGAATAAAAGGATTTAGAATTGAGCAAAGTCTAAAAATACAGTTTTTTGTTTTGTTTTACTAGTCTGAGGAACTTGGCTTCTTTATAAGCAAAGCAGCTGCTTACACTTTCAAGGAGATGCTTCCCACAAGATAATATTATTGAAGGAGGAAAATGTTAAGGTGGTATAAAAGCTAATTTCAAAATTAGCTTCCATAGTCTCCTTTCTAAAAGTTACCTTTAGTGCCTGAAACTCCAGAAATTAAAAGGAAATGCCTCCAAAGTTAAACTCACTATAGGAGCTTTCCCAGGTGGCATAGTTAATAATAAATATTGATGTCTTGAATTATAGGTCGGTTTCTAATCTCCTCTGAAGTCTGTCTTGCTAGGCACCCAGACCAATCATTCATGCGTATTGCAGAGTCTGATATGCTATTAGGTAATTTGCTCCCTCCCCTTTGTATATTAGCTGTTCTTTTTAGGGTTCCTCGTATAAATGAGCTCTCCACTCCTCCTGGTTTTTGATGCATTGGCAGCCATTAGTAAAACCTGTTAAGTCATGAGACATTTGCTAATTAATTTTGGAGTTATTTAAAATAGTTTGAGCTTTGCATTGTTAAAGTTTCATTTTTTTCAAGTGGCCCTTTGTAAATCTAAAGGATAGAAATCCTCAGCAGAAAACTAAGCCCCTGGTAATCGCAGGATTCTCTTTGGAGCTGAGCCTTTATGAAACATTTTCAGTAGCATGGCTGCCTAGGTAGAATTGTAAGAGTCACAGAATGACTGAGCTTGAAAGGGACCTCTGGAAGTTATCTGGTTCAGTCTCTCCTGCTTAAACAGGGCCACCCAGAGCTGGTTGCTCAGGTCCATGTCCAGGCAGCTTTTTAATAACTCCAGGATGGGGACTGCACGACAACTTAGAATTATTGGAAGTTACCCACCCACACCCCTGAACCTAAATGTTTTCCACTGTGTCCTGCTTGTAATAAAGTTTTGTGATTTGCACTTAGCGGTCTTTTTAAGGGGGTGGTTTTTCATGGTGTGTGGAAACAATTGTTTAATTATTTTTTTTATTTTAAGAAATCTTTTTCTCAGTTTGTTAGCTAACATCTAACAGCATCCAGTACAGAACAAAACTAGATTCTAGGTGGCCCTTGTCTCTGGGGCAGAGAGGGATATCTCATTAGGGTCTGTAGCTAACTGCAGTTCTTTAATCTTTGAAATTCAAAGATTAGGTGCAAGTATACATTGCTTGTATAAGCAGTGTGGTAGATAGTTGGGACAAGAAGTACAAGTCACTGTCAGTATATGTAAAAGAATATAAATGAACACCTGATTGCAATTCAGCTAAAGAAAATAAACTCACAAAGTACTTTTACTTTCATGTGATATGACTCAGGGATGAATCATGTCTGTTTTACTGGGAGTCTTAGTTTTGTTGGAAGAGGACACTAGGGAAAGAAGGACATTGGTTTGGGCTGGGATTTTTTGTTTCTTTTTTGGGTTTTTTTTGGTGGCAGTTTGTTGGTCTTTTGGGGTTGGTTTTTTTTTTTTTTTTGAAGTTGGTGTGTCCATTAATGAAGAGAATTTGGAGCATGGAAGTAGGTACTTTAGGTCAGCTGAGAAGTCTGTTATGTAGCCATGGTGAGAGCAAGTGATTAATACCTTGCTTTGAGGGTCTTTTGTAACCTTTTAAGTCAGTTTATGTAGTGAAATGGATAGTGAAAACTGACGCAGTGATTTACTCTCATCTGCTCGCCCTGCACATACTGTCAAGGAGGCATGACTAGACAATGATCCGTATGTACTTGAACAGAACTTTGTGAGCATTTGGGAAGTAGAGGCAATAAAACAGATAAGACTGATCTAGTTAATGAAAGTCTTTTCCACCTGCCTTCTTTTTAAATAGGGACACATAATAATGCCCTTATGAAAATGGCAGAGCAGAAGTTTTCTGTCCTTACCTGGCACAGTGCTGGGCATCCTGGAGATGACAGGAATCATGTGTCTATTTCTACTTGTAGATATTTTGTCTGCTAGCTTTCTGCTTCTCCCTATGTAGTTTAGTGAAAAATGCTTTGAGAAGAAAGTGTTGTTCTGTATTTGATCTACTGTTATTTACTGATTACATAGGGAAGATAAGTATAAATGCTAGCCTCTCTGTCCCTGTCTTTTGGCATTGATAACCCCTCTTGAGATCTCTTCTTTCAGTGAAGATACATCTTTTATTTTTTTCTTTTTCCTTTTTTTGAACTCTTCCCTGCCATTCTCTAACAGAACAGTCTTCAGTTAAAATAAAATCCCCTATTACAGGTTTAAATATTGTTCAATTTGTCCATGCAGTCTGCTAAACTTTATCCAGACATGGAGGTATTCCATAAAACACTGATGTGGCTCTCCAGTAAAATGGTTCTCCATTTCCTTGTCTTCCTACCAATGTGGATGAAAACAGTATGCCACTCCCCCCATCCTTCTTTATGAACAAGCAGAATAAATTGTAGCCCGTCATTTCTGAAGCTTAAGAAGTGGTTTTCTAACTGTAGTGTGCATAACCAGTTAAAACTTCTGTGAGAACCTTCCACATCGTGAAATACTGTGTTCTTTCCACTGCTGACTCCAGAGGATCGCAGGCTGCTCTGCTTGTTCCTTTTGCAGTGCATGCACTGCTTTCAAACACATTGTTCATTGCACAGGCCCATAGCAGTAGTCTTGTAAAAATGTGTAGGTTTATTTAGTGTGGAAAAGGCTGAAGAGGACCTGATTGCAGTCTTCCACTAACTAAAGGAGGATTATAGAAAGGGCAGAGCCACTTCTCAGAGGGGCCAAGAGATCCAGTGATGAATTTTTAACAGGAGAAATACCAGCTGGGCATAGGGGGAAATACTTTCTAGGGAGGGTGAAATACTGGGACATCAGAAGAGAGAGTGGAATCTCCATCCACGGAGAATTTTGAAGTTTGACTGAACAAGGCCTTGAGCAACCTGATAGAACTCCAGAGCATGGACTTTGGATGAGCAGGAGGTTGAAGTAGGTGACCTCCAAAGACCTGCTTCTTCTGGTCCAGACCTTTCTGTGGTTCTGTGCTGGTTGAACTTGGTAATTCTTAATCTCCACTGTGTAGTTACCTCTGACTAGCTAAGTGCTGCCTATTTGTTTAAAACATAGTCAGTTGATCTTTAAAATCCATGTGTGTGTGCTCTCACATTGCTCTTCCTCATTCACTCTGTACCATCCCTCTTTTTATGTACTCAGCACAGACATCTTCAGTGTCAGCTCAGGTGACTTCTGTGCTGACATGTTTAGTCTTAAGCAGTGGAATCGACTCTGCCAGACCATTGGCTTGGCTTTCCATTATTTTCCAAAAAATGTGGGAGCAGGGAAGGGAGGGAAGTAGCCTCACCCCCACCCCTCCCTGCTCTGGCACCTCATCTCTGTCCGCTTGAAAAGTGAAGTGAATCTGAAGGATTCTGCTATTCCCTAGAGCACGTCATTGTCCAGTTGAAGGAACCTAGCAGGTGAAGCTAATATGTAAGGAGCATTTCTTTTTCTCTTGACTCTCTCAAATGTGCACAGTTGTGGATGTTTGTATTCAACAGAACCACTGTGAAATTTAGTCACAGCCACAGCATGTGTTCCAATTTTCCAGGGAAACTTTCTCCCATCTGTGGGTTAACCCTTTCGCCGCTTTTCTTTTTGCCTCTTCAGCATTTTAGGAAATTTCAGTGAGCAGTTTCTGAGACCAGGGAAGCTGGAAGAAGACTTAGATCTCAGTGGTCATATTGGGGAAGAGTAAGATTAAATAAGGTTGGGTGTTGATGGGATGTACATAGGAGATTATTATTATTTAGTTAGTTTCTTCAAAACAATTAAGACACTTTTATTTCTGCAAACTTGTTATACAGTCCCTTCACACCTCTTTTTTTGTCCTATGCTAGTAACAGATCTAAACCAAACTTAAGTTGCTGCCAAGTAGTCTGTAGGTGCGGCTTACCTAAGGCTGTGGTAACTGCCATACTTTTCCAAGGTTGTCACCCCAGTAAAGCTGCATTCATCTTAGGAGTTTTGCCATTCTGTCTTCTAGGCTTAAATTAGATTTTTAAGGGAGATGGTACAGATGCTGTATTGACCAGGGGTAAAGGCTTGCCCTGCCCCGTGCCCCGCCCCCCCCCCCCCCCCCCCCCCCTTTTTAAGCATGCTGTTGTGCTGGGAGTGAGGGTTTCTTTCCTGTTTGTGGAAGAAATCTACTTGTAGGTATATTCTTGTTTGTTTTGCAATCATTTGTTAAGAGACATATTATAGTGTGGAATAAATGTGTTTGACTTTATTTCTCTGCATGAGAAAAGCATGTCTAGAATTATATTTTTGAGTTGTCAGTGTGTCCTGATGTAAAAGCAGGAAGCTTCCCATCAGTGTGCTGGTACAAAATGAACCTGCTGACTTCCTCTCAAGGGAATGTATTTTATGTTTCTAGATTTAAAATCCGAAAGTTACTGTGTTAAACAACCCTAGCTTATAATGTCTAGTAATAAAGTGATTCCAAATCATGCAACAGTGTTGAATCATATTTTACACCATTCTTTGAAAAAAAGTTGTCACACGTGGAAAATAATGCATACTCAGCACTGCCCACAGTAATCATTGTGAAGCAGAGGGTGAATAAGATACTCTGCTGTAGAGGGGACATGGTACTTGTAGCACATTGTCTTCAGCTGCTCTTTCTCTTTGGCCATATTAAATTATGTTGTGGCTTCCTTTGCCCACTGCTGCTCTTTTCACTCATTTCTCTATTTGGATTCTTTTTGTGCTGTGATTCAGTCCTTCACAGAGCAGGAAAATGACATCTTCAGACTGTCTGCTGCCAGATCACAACAGCAGTTTCAATTGGAAACTTAAAAGCTGAAGCAGGTGCTGGAAACTCTATTCTCCCTTTGGTCTGATTCATTGAGCGCCAGCCTTCAGCTGAGGAATGGGGAAAGGAGGAGAATTGATTTTGTGACTGAAATCTTGGACTGATTAATATTTGCAGTGCTTCAAACAGTACTGTGAAGGCTCCATAAATTAACTCTGAACTTAGTGGAGCTTGAGGTGGTTGCGGTGCCACTGGGGGAATTGTTTTAAGTCTGAAGTTGTGACTCAGGACCAAGGTGCTTATCTGCAGCAGATGCCATGTCTTTCTAAGAGAAGACAGGAGGAACATACTCTTGTTTCTGCTAGTTTTCTGGAAGTCCCCAGATTTGGTAAACTGTGGGTTTGGTTTTTGGTGGTGGTTTTTGGTGGTTTTTTTTCCAGTTCAGTTACAGCCTGAGTGTGCAGCTTCTGTTAGAAGACTGATTCAGAAAATTGTGAATGTTTTCTAGGGATAGTTCTGGAATGAGCTCCTGCTTTGTATTTATTATTGCTGCTACTGACCAGTAGATGATCTGGGAAGGGTAGCTCTTCACTCGGTGAATGTTAGAGTGGCTACATTCATAATGTACAATGTCAGAGGGGTATTTTGTGCCTGGTAAGCACAAGTCAGAATTGGAATAATTTTAGTAGGAAGAGACCTCTGGAGGTCATCTGCTCCAATTCCCTGCTGAAAGCAGGACCAGCTTGGAAGTGAGATTGTGTTTAGGGTTAGAGCCAGCTGAATTTCAAATATCTCCAGGGATGGAGCACCAACAGCTTCTCTGAGCAAACTGTTACAGTGTTTGACCACCCTTCTTTAGAAAACGTCTTTCACAATATCTACTTGGCATTTCCCTTGTTGCAGCTTGTGTCCACTGCATCTCATACTCTTCTGCATTCTTCCATTGCTTTATTCCTATTAGAAGAGACTCTTTTCCTAAAAGCATAAGGTAATATGAGAATGAAGAGACATTCTGGCATGTTTGGACCAGAGTAGAGATTTTTTTCATGTGCTGTTTTGGAGAAAAGGCACAATGAGCACTTCTGCTATGTGCTTTTTCAAGGGATAGCGTCGATTCAGATGCAGCCTTGTAAGACCTGGAGTTTCTTGACCCGTAGTGTGTAACAGTAGTAACAGTTGTGGTACAACAGCAGGCACTGAGTCTTGAATAAGACTCTCAGTTGAATTTAGGTGTTTTGTTCCAAACCTTGGTCTAGAAATTGCAGTAGGCTGAGTGCAGGGCATTTACTTTTCCCGTTTATCACTCAGCATTGACAGGTAGATGCAGTGCTAGGAGGAGAAAAGCCCACAGCTGCTTAAGGGGTGTCTAAGGAATTCTTTTTGTAGTGCTGAATGGGCATGAGAGATTAAAGTATTTTGAAAGGTTTATCTTCAGACAGTGCTTAGTTATTAGCCTTAACTTTTTGGAAACCTAATTGAGATGTTATGAACCAAAACTTTTTTGTAGAAGCCTTATATTCTCATGTCTCGATAGTCTGGACCAAGACTTATATGTAGGTGTTTTCAGATGAAATGCTAGCTTGTGTGTAATTTCCACTTATTATTGGAGAGCAATGAAAGAGTTAAAGTGAAACATCAGTTAGCTATTTTTTTTAACCACCCTTAACAGGAATAACTTCTGCTTCTGCTCATCACTGATCCTCTTGTCTGTTGCCTTTTTTTTTTTTTTTTTTTTTTTTAGTTAAAAACATTCTTTTTAATTCAGTGTGATAAAACATCCGTTATTTGTAAGTTGATTGAGCATAAAGTATTTCATTATAAAATGGTCATCCATCACTGGAGGCTGCAAAAAACATTAACTGTGCACTTTTGGCTGGAATGCAGCTTCTCCAGAATAATGCAGCTTCTGTGTAAAGCATGCAGCATAAAAAAATCAACTGTTCAGGAAAACAGGTGCTCGCCTTGCTCTCTCAGAGCTTTGGGATTTCATCCCAAGTTTTTGGAAGGGCCCTCAAAGTCCTTCTGTTACCTAGAGTCACTTTCTGGTTTTAAGCACTGGCCTCAAAGCTGAACAAAATGCTGCTCTGTGTCAAGTGGTTTCATTCTGACAAGGCCGTGAGAATTGACTAGCTGTTTAACCATTGTTATGTGGTTAAATGATGTACATTTTCTTCCCCTTATTCATTAGCTCCTCTGAAAGTTACATTGCATTTTGTTTTTTTCCATAAAGCTCCTTAACACTGCCACCCCAAAAGTGAGCGGTCAGGCCAAGTTGTTTCTAGATGTGACTCCATTATGTCCCTGTTAATTTCCTCGATAGTTCACAGATTGGACCAGTGGGTTTCTGTGTAATAGATTATAAAGATTATTTTGATCTTAACTTGGGTTGTACAGTGCTTGTCATACTTCCATAACTTAAATATGAACTTGAGAAATAGCTTCATTCACCAAGAGTCTTAGTTAACTTTTGGTTTTGGGAAAACCTGGGATGATAGGGCAGGAAGCCTTTATTGGATTGGTGTTACTGTGAGCTGGGGTTTTTTTTTTAGATTATTTCCAGGTAATCTAATGGCACAGCACTTAAAAGGCCAAATGTGTCCCCTTTTCATATGAGGAATTGACACAGAGATGAAGTGACTTGCCCAGGAGCATGAAGGGCAGATGAGTGGCAGAGGCTGGAAAGTAGGCTGTTTTACCTATCTGTGATCAAGGACCTTGCTACTATCCAATGCTCAGTTTATTTGCATATCTGTTTATATCCTGTCAGAGCAAATTCTGTAGGTCTAGGCTTGAAAATCAAAAGGAAATTCTGTCTTTGCCTTTTTAACAGGTCTTGGGAACAAATGCTGTTGAAGTATAATGGTTCCATGTCAGAGGTCATGGTAGCAGAAATGCCGGGGCCGAGAGGTTAAAGCAGAGTTGTGTCCACTGACCTGTTCAGTGTGTGTTGTGTATTTCAGTTGGAGAGTCGGGCTGCGTTGTGCCCTAAGGGAAGGAGAGAGGGATTGTAGAAGGCTACATACGTGTGTGAACTGGGGGCTGGTTTGAATAAACAGGCCTGCTCATCTGCGTGAGTTGGAGTTTTGTGCTGTGCTGTCACTTTTAGATCGCTCTTGCTGGACAGCATGCAGTGATGGCCTTTATAATGGTAGGACAGGATCACTCAGTTGAGCTCCTAAAGCACTCTGGTGGTTTATTGTGTCATAAGCACATACTAGATCAAAACCTTTAGCAATAGATTAAAATAGATCTATTTGGCACTTTCTTAGAGACTTTAACCAGTATTCTTTTTCTAAGATGCAGTGCTAGTGGCCTGTATGCCAAGGAGTTAATCATACTTCTGATACAAGCCTGCTGTTCAGAATGCCGGTTACCTGTCTTCCGTTAAATGACTGCTTCAGAGAAGCTGATGCAATAGGGAGCAGGACTATGGGGTGGCTAATGTCAAGCCATACTGTACCTGAATCTTTATTTGGTGTTTGTAGTCTTCCCGGGAGAGATATGAGCTGTCAGTATACACGTGGACTCTTTCTGCCGTGAAAAACTTTGTCTAAATTGGGAGCATTAAGGATGTGAGCAGAAGAGTGTTGGCCAAAGGTGTTGCAGAGGGAGCTTTGGCTCAGCATGGTGCTTCAGAGTATCATGTTGCCTTCTGGAAATAAATAGTTGCATTCATAGGCTACCTGTACTTGTGTGCATTCTGAAAGGGTAGCGTAAGTAGGATTTGTAGCATTGTTTAGACCTCCTGACAGAAATCACATCAAAATCCTGGATAAGTTTATAGAACTGTGTAGAGCACAATAGGAAATCCGAAAATCCTGAAGTTCTTTAATTCCTGTCACATAAGTTTCTTCAGACAGTGCAAGTGGAACAGAATCAATAATATTTAACCTTACAGGCTGCAAGAAAAAAGTCTTCATGGCAAGTTTTCTTGACCAAAACAATCTAGCTTTGGTATAAGAATGCCAATTATGGGCCTTGCCCACAAAGACCAACTCTTACTGGGGGAAGAGCTAGTTCAGATTGAACCTCAAATGGCACAAAGTCTTGCTGCTTGGGAGAGGAATCATTCTGAACTACCTGTACATTTTTTCTGGTATATTTTGCAGAAAAATAGATATTTTTCTCTTTAACTATGTATATAGATCCTCTTGAGTCTGGAGGAGCGGGGAGAATAGAAATCAAAACATAGTTTTCAACCTCTCACCTGTTAATGAACTTTGCTCTTCCCTTTGAGATGGTGCTTTGACCATAGAAATTAATGGGGTTTGTTAGTGGAGGCTGAATTACTGTCCTTACATTCAGATGTGGTGAAGTATAATGCTTAGGTTTCCAACTGGTACAGAAAGCAACTGATTATTTCTCTCTCCAGGCTGCAATAAGGGCAGCTAGCTTTTTATGAATGTGTGGAATCCCTTCATTTCTTCGCAGAGATTTTTAGGTCATTTTGACTCTTCACAGACATTTTATTGTTTTACAGCTGATGCATGATTCCAGGACATGGGAAAAAAAATAATCATGAAGTTGGAGACTGATGTAATACTGTTTCCATGATGCCCATCTTCAGATGGTGATTGCTGAAGTTGAAGCAATCGCAGACCTTTTCAGTTGCAAAAACGGTAAATGAGTGTTAAATCTCAGGCTTCTGCTTCCCTTCCGTGTGCCATCAGCACCTTGTATCAGTAGATTGCTCCAGCACATAGAAGTATGAAGAAATTAATTTATTTCCCCAGTCCATTCTCAAGAACATAATATTCACTTGTTTTCATCATTCTAGGAATTGAGCTGCCTTTTAATGGAGGCAGTCTGAATTTCTCCTTGTGTGTGTGCATGGATTACAGACAGCTTCAACTGTTGCTGTGAGAAAAAAAAAAAAAAAAAAAAGTTGCTTGATATTTCTACTGTTGTAGTGTCTTAAGGGAACAGGTGAAGTTACTGCCACCAGACCAGTCTCTTCTCCCTTTTGCTTCTGTTCTTTTTTCACTCCTGTAGGTCTGAAACTAGTATTCCCACAGTGTTTCGCACCCTACCATGCCCAGGGCTCCCATTTTGCGTCTGTGGTAATTTGGTGTGTTGGTTCTTGAGCTCTGGGCAGTTGTGTTTTGCCATTAGCACTTGGGAATTTTACTTTCTTGTAATAACATGGTGAAGCACAGTGTCTCCTAGATTAGGTTGGATAGAAAAATTTGTGTAAATCATAACAGTAAGGTATGTTAAACCTTTGAGAGATATTTGTCATTAAAAGATTCTCTTTCCTCTTGGGCCATCAGGGTTTTCTTCATTTTGTTCTTTGGGTTTTGTCTCTCTCTGTTGCTTTTTAGACTCTCTGGCAACACAAGAAATGTCTTGGCTTGTTTGGGATTTGTTGTTCTTCAATTTTCTTGTTAATTTTTCCCCTTGGCACTTACGGGCTTCCCTTGAGGAAGAGGTAAACAGAACGGGGTAACATCCAGACAGCTAATTGATGATAAAACTGTAATCTTTTTCTCTAGCCTTTTAGAAGTAGTGAGGCTTTCCTTTTCACAATATGGTGAATTTGCAATGAGAGAGCTATTCATAGCATGGTAGACACACAAAGCTGTGGAGAATTACTGTGCTTTAAAATACCGGGGAAGAAGTTTTAATTTCTCCTGGGCTTTTAAATTGCCTACTTAGTTTGGGCCTGGTACCGTGCAAGACGTGTAAAATATCATAGTGAAGCAAGTCCAGTGACTGAATAGAGTTCTGTAGAGTATCACAACCTAATTGCTCTTCCTTCAACATGTGCCAATTTCTTTTAGAGAGGAAAAAAGTGCTTAAACTTGGCATACATCAAACTGGTGCTGTCAGTAAGATGGACGGATCAGTCCATCCTCTGGACTTGGCGGTGTGCAACGCAGTTCCCTGTAGGTTTCATTTAGCCTAGTCGGCCTTGTTAGAGTGGCCATGCTCTCTTTCTCGTATTAGGACGGAACCTTGGGAAACCTGGCTCTAATTCACAACAGCAGCAAGATCAATAACTATCAACGTTTGGTCAAGGGCAGATGAATTTGTCATGGGATGACTGGTTTTTGCTTTGGTTTAGTTTGGTTTAGTAATTTCATTTAGAGTTGAATGTCATTGGATCAGAGGAGTGCCCATGGGTTCCGAAGTTCAGAGCTGGTACAGGTTCATCCCAAGAACTGGCTATTGTCATGTGCATGGTGATTTTCTGTAAGAAAACTTTCAAAACAATTTCAGCTGGTTCTAAACAGAGGCAAAGGGTGAATCTTGCCTGCATTTCACTTACCCTGTTGTTATGCAATTTATTTCTTTATTTAAAGAATAGTGTTAGACTTCCGGTTACCTGTGAAACTCATCGCAATTTAACTTACCGAAGGACTTTTTCCTTGTAGGTGTATGGGAAGGTTGATTTCTCTTCCTTGGAAGTTGTTCAGACCTTTGTGTTAAGTAACTTCCACCCATGGGGAAAAAACACTTCTTCACAAAGGGGCAGGATTTCAGTTTTTGTAGAGCTATTGAGGAGTTCAGTTTTTTGGAGTAGGATTAAGTGCCATTACGACTGTCACTAACAATTTTGAACTTGCATCTGTCTAAAAAAGCCACAAAAGTAGTTGTATATTCCAGAACCTATCAGAGGCTCAGGTCAGCAATATTCCCCCATCTCCTTTCCCTGAGAGCAGTCACCCCCTCTATAACAGATCAAAATTTAAGTAATTCTGAATTTGCATATGTGGCTTTACAAACAATGGGTCTTGATCTAATCTTTTTCTGGAATGTGCTAGCATAATCAGGTGTTGCTCTAGCGCTCATCCTCTAGTATGACATAGGAGGAAGGGCTTCTAGAAAACAAGGATGGATTAGCATTGAAATTACACTTAAAGGTAGATGGGTATTACTGTTCACACTGGCCATAAACACACTCATGGGATAACAATTTGGAAACAGTAGGCTTTTACTGTGTAGAGTTAATTGATTTGTTGCCTTTGATCAGAGCAGTTGTGTCCTTTTAGAGGTATTCAGGTCACAGGGCAGGAGGAAATACTCTAGGATTTGTACCAAGGTCTTCACCTGACAACCTTCAGCCTTACTATGCCAAATTAACTCTCAGTTCACTTTAAGAGCTATTCTTGGTTTGAAGCAGAGACTTTTGAATATAATCTCTGACTAATATCTGTCAACTATAGCTCAGAAAAACGTTTGTCAAGGTGCTATTATTCCAATCTCTACTGTCTCCTCGGTGCTAAGAAATAAGAGCAGAATTAAACAACTTTAAATTTTGAAGGTGCTGTCCCAACAACTTAAGTTTTTTTCTTCGCTCTGCCATCTGTATGACTGGTATTAAAAATTCAAGTGGTGAGCAGTTGTGTCTGTGCTTTTAAGTCCATCTGCATAGAAACCATGAAAGCTTGCACTTTGCGTAGCTTGATGCTTCCTGTTGATGGTATCTTTTTCCTTGTGAATGGAGTGAGTATCTCCCACTTCTCCCAATATCACTCCCTCTGAAACAGAATACTACAACTAGGTGAAAAGTGCTTGCAATAACAGTGGAAACACAGCTGGAGTTTTGAGAGTAATTTTGGCTGAAGATACTCTAGCAAGTACCTGCTTATGAAAAAATGCCCAGAGATTTCTAACGGGCAGTCAGCACAGCTTAATTTGAAGCATGACATCAGATGAAATCCCTGGTAACTAATGGCTAACACTGGTGGGACTGTCAGTGCTCTTGCTTCACCAGTAGATGCAGGAGTTGGTATTTCAGTTGAGTTTATGCCGCCTTGCCCAGAGGATATCAAGAGTCAAATGCTCAGTATGCATTCTGTCATCCTTCCCCAAAATAAAAATCTCAATTCTGAGGGGCGCTTGAGAACTTGGCAGTATGGAACAATGATTTGTTAAAGTCATGTTTAATGAAAGGGAGATAAACACATGAAGCTGAAGTGTGACAAATGAAAGCATTTGTGCCATTGTAATGAAATTAGGCAAACAGAACAGGCTTGACAGCTCTGGGTTCCCCCTGTCAAACTGCATTTGTAATTCTAGCCTTGCATTCATGTGTGGCTGTGAATGGCACTGTTTTGCTCTTGATATGGTGGGCCTGGGCCCCTGAATGACCACTTTAATTCACAGGGAATTAGCTTTGAAGAGTATATTTTACAGGCATACCAAAAAGGCTTGCAGTTAATTCTTACTTCTCCTTCGTTGGCTTGAATATCCTTAATTTTGGATCTGTGTTTATTTCTACCATATGTAAACCTTTCGTTAACACTTACTATAGTGCAGTATAGATTTCAGAGATACACAGAGCTTGCTTCCACACATCCCCATAGTGAGCTTGTATGCTGTGTTGTGCAGTCCCAGCAGTCTTTTGAAAATAACTTGCAGTATTTATGTGTTCTGGAAACTAGAGTGTAGGCTCCTGGCTCCTCAGCTTCTCCCTAGCTGTCAGAATCCAGTTCTCTTCATCTATTAAATAGTTTAGATTGGGATAAGACAATTATATTTTTGGGTACCTATAGGTAATGTCAGGTGGCTGCTCTTTTTGATGACTTCTTACTTATCAAGTTAGTGGACATTGCCATCATTATTTGCAGGAAGTTGGACTAGAGATTTCTCTGATCACATTAGCCGCTAAGTCAGACTATGTAAGTAGTAATCTCTTCTCATTTCAGATAAGATCATCTCTGGAAACGTGCTTTATGTTGCAAGGGCTGGTCTAAACCTTGGAGAAAAACAAGACCAGAACAACAAAAACCCTGTGGGGGGAGAAATGACAGAGGGTTCTTTTCACTTGAAACCTTGACTGTACCAGGACTGTGCGGAGGGAAACGTGTTCAGGAACAAATGAATGCAGATCATGTGGTTTAGCTTTTTTACACTTGTTAGTCTACATTAACTGGCCGTTAGTGAACTGGAGTTAAATGTTGGACTAAACTTCCTAGCTAGAAGAAGTCAGGGCATGTCTTTCATTGCAGGTGCAGGGTGGCATGTGTTCTGCTCAGTCTGGAGAATTTGTTTTCAGAGTGGTGAAATATGTGCCTCCTCTGCACATCAACTGTAGAGCTGCTGAAGTTGTAGTTTTGCCAAGGGACCTAGAACCAATATGCGTGTGCTTCTCTGTGGCATTACCTAATTGACTCTATGTAAAGCAAATTCAAGGTCTGCATATTTTTAGAGGAACAAGTTACTGTAGTTCTGTTGGCTAGGTTTGTTAATCTCTAACCAACAGATAATCACAGGACTAAGTCAAAGGAATTCCTCTCTTCCCTGTGAACATGCATTTTGATCTGGGTGAGAGTAAGCCAGCAGTTAAGACTTCAGAAATGTTTTTGAAAAACTGAAGAGTATGGCTACTCAATACTTACTTATAGATAGTTTTAAAGGGCAAATACAGTTTTGCCCTTTTTCCTTGTAACTTTTCTTCTCTCTAACTTGCTGAGAGAGACTGAAAGAACTTCTTCCCCTTGCATGAAAAGACAAAATGTTTTGGTGTTTGGTAGGTGAACTGAGAATAAAGCACATGAAGTCACATAGGCCAGAAAGGCAGTTTTTTCAGGAAGTGTTTTTGAGGATGAGACAGGAAGTACTTGCTGGTACCTCAGTTTTCTGTGGCATAAACTCATTTATCTCCTAAGCAGGAATGCTGAAGAGCTGGATTTCTGCTCTGTTACAGTGTTACCTTTATCATCTTCTCACCTTAAGAAGAAAAGAGAATGCTTTTTCAGTGTACAGTTCAGTACATAAGCAGGGAACGTAACAGCACATGCTTGAAGCATTGCTCTTGTCTGAGCCCATCTGCATTGGAGAAGTGCGTGGGATACAGTTGAGACAGCCTTTCTGAAGGCTGGGCGTCAAAGGCCAACAGCTGCTGCATAAGAGGAGTCCAGGTCATGTGGTTTGAGTTGCAGTTGCCTGTCCTGGGGACAAATGATGTTGAAATAACTTGTCATAAACAATTTTTTCTCGTTCATTTACTCTGATTCGGAACGCATAGCCGATCCTGATAAGAGTCATTCAGGAGTGAAGAGTTGAACTGCCAGAGAAAGCAGCTTATGTGAGCGTTTTAGATCAGGAATGTGCCAACAGTGTGCTAACAATAAGAAACCTCTTCCGAAGGGGACCTGCTCCTGTACCTCAGGAGAAGGGGGCCGCCGGAGGTCTGGTGCAGCTTATTTGCTGAAGTGCCAGAATGGCTGGACAGGATTGCTGAAATGGGAGTTAGGTGCTTAAATGTGAATTAGTTGTTTAAATATCTTTATAGACATGTGTGTCTAAGTGCAAATAATCCATAGGATGAGTGAAGGAAAGCACAGTGTTCTCAAAGGAATTCCATCCTCATATTGCAATTGCCAGCCTGAAGAGTTGGGTTTCTGGTACACTAAAGATATTCTTTGCTTTCTTCTCTATCTTCATGCACTGTTTTGGGCTAGCCGAGCGGTTTTGAGTGTAGGGCTGGTTCTGGTCTCTGCTTTCCTGAAATTCTGTTGAAGGAACCTATGTGAAAAGAATGGGAAGTGGTCTCTCCAGCTGGCCTCCAGAGCAGCCCAGGCTCTTCTTGTAGGACTAAACAATGTTTTAATATATTTTCTCCCTAGCTTTGAGTAGATTGAAAAGGAAGGCTGGTTTTAGCAATCCCTAGTGACATTTTGATCTCCTTGTGGACACTTGTTCAGTTTTTCCTCTTGCAATACCCTTATGCTGAGGTCATGCTTGCAGGGCTCGTGAGATTTGGGGTTTGGTTTGTTTTTTCCCCAGACTTGAAAGCAGTAACCAAAGCAGAACACCATCCCCTGTTTTCTAGGTCAAACACTGAGAAATGTCTCTTGCTAGGAAATATACTTGGAGAAACACCTCTATCAGCAATTTGCAAGTCTTTCACTGGTTATGGTTTCCTCACTGGTAATGCCTGAACCTGAATCTTGCAGAGCAGGAACCAGAATGGTGAAAAATCAGAGCTTCTTTTTTTGGAAAGCTTTTAGAAAAGTTCAACTATGTACTTCCAAACACTCAATATTTATTTTATATAGCCCTTGTTTTGGCAAAGGAATTCTTAAAGTTGTAATAGATTTTGCTGCCCTTTCTGAGGTTCTTAGATACTTTCAGGAGAGCATAGCATTGCTGGTTACAGTTAGGTGCCAAGAAAGAGCAAGACCTTATCTAGTGTCTCTTTCATGAAGTTTAAGGTGCTGGGCAGAACAATTCTGTTTGAAGACTATGGTCCTACCTTGCCAAAGTGTTGTGAAGAGAGTGTTATTCAGTTCCTGCTGTTCTGTGCTCTAAATTAAACTTGAGCTCTGGTAGTAAAAGCGCAAAGTGCACCTTGCAGTTGTTGATCTGAAATGGCTGGCAGGTTGGTTCTGGATACTGCCATGTTCAGTATATAAGGCTATGAAAACCTTTTGGGGAACGAGCTTCTGAATTAACTTCACTGAGCTCAACGGGATTGAGTTAAAAGAGAAGGATTGCTCTTTGACTTACTGACTTGTTTGCAAAATTTTTACTTTGTTTAAAAACTTCCAAGTAGCTTTAGTGCCACTTTCAGATGCTGAACTGGTAACTCCGGCCAACGAGAGTAATCTGCTTCAAGACGGGATATAGCAAGTATAGCTACATTATTACTGTTTTTCCATGCTCCCATCTTCCTGTTAAAGCAAGCACTGCTACCAAGATTGAGCTCTTCCTTGAAGAGGGAGCTGGTGACCCTTATAAGTCCTTAATGCCTGCAAATGCTGCTGGTAAGAAGAGCTCATTGCAATAATTGAATGAATACTCCTCAGATGCAGTTAGCAGTGTGATTGGTGTTTCACTGAAATTCAGATCTTTCAGACAGTATTCCTTTAATGGGTAAGTCTTGCACTAAAAACACTCTCTCCTTTAGTATATTTTTAATTTTATTTTTAATTTTTTTTTGATAACGCAGCACCAGCTATCCAGTCTGAAACAGTTTTACAGCATACACAGTCACTTTCAGAGAGCTTAATGTAAAATGCTGTGTTACCATAAAAGCTAGAGTCTGAACATCAGGGAAGCTGGCCAGAATTGCTGTGTAATCAACAGTATGTGTCTAAGTTAAATCCTAATTATGACAAGCCATTTTGTGATCTTCGTGGAAGTTGGGAATTTTAGTTAGACTGCAAGGGAATCTAGTCTTTAGCCACATCAAGATTCACAAATTTAATCAAAATTAAAATATGAAACAGTCCCCACTCTTGTAAAGAAAATGTCTATTTGTTGTCCTGAAAATGGATTAATGGAAAGTGTTGTCACCTACATATCCTCTGCTAGCAAGCCTGTCTTCCATTATCTCTTTCCATCAGTGCAGCTAGGTACATCTGCTGAAGTCCCATTTTTCTTAGTAATCAAGGTGCAGCTTTTCCATCCTGGGCTCACTAGATTGAAGGAGGCTGGAGGAATTGACAGGATTGTGGTAGTGCTAACTGTCCTATAGAAGAGATCAGGTTTGGGGAAGAAGAGTTTGTGTGCTGAACCCTTGTAGTCTTACTATATGTAATGTTGCCCAAGTGCTTGTAACCAGACAAGTGTTTATAAAGCACACTTAAATAAACATTGATGAAAGCATGTCTTATGATCCTCTGCATTTCCATGAGCTATTGAGAGGTGACACAATTGTAATGTCACACCAGGATATTATCTGACAAATTGGGGGAGTTGTTCCTAAGCCAAAAAGATTGAATCATCACGTTCCTTTTAACCTCTCAGAAGTTAGTGGCATTGGCCTGATTTGAACTGATCACTGAAATGTAAGAGACTGCATAATGATTCCCAAAGTTAATTTTCAGTTGCAGTTTTGCTTTAGTCAACAGCAAAACTATTGCACTTTGATGTTGTTCTCAGTGGTCTTAACTATTTAAAACACCACCACCCCTCCCCCCACATTATTCTTTCTCCTTTGTTTCGTCACCATAATTTCTCACAGTTCTGTTAACATGCTTTCTGATAGGCTTTTTATTTTGATACTTAAGGGTTTTCAATAGAAACTGTGATAAAACAGAATTCTGCTTGACTTAGAATCAGAAAGGTTTGGGTTATCTTTTTAAAAGTAAAATAATTGAGTTGTATCAGTAGATAGAAAAGCAGCAGCTTGTCTAAGGACTCAGGGATTACAGGCTTTTTTCTCCCCCACCTCAAAGAAGCTCGTATGACAGATAACTGCAATACTGGATAATCAAGAATATAAATGCCAGTGTTCCTGTGACACTGTTAGCCATTAGACTTGTTAGCTTTTACTAGGAATAAAATGTAGGTTTTAGCAATTTGAGCCAAGTGTTTGTACTTCAATAATTCTGGTCTCAGCGTTATCCACGTTAATTTTAATACATTCTTCTTTGCCTGCATACTGACTGTATTCTGGTTGCCTTTACTTGCTTTTTAGTGCTTTGTCCTCAGGCCTCCTCTTATCCTGATTCCTTGTGTTTGGTGTGTTTTGGTGTTTTGTTTTGTTCTGGGGTTTGGGGGGATTTTATATTTTGTCACTTTCCCTAGGTCTGGCTATTCTTTTCTGTATTTCCTTTTCATTCCAAAAGCTTCCATTGATCATCTTGAAAAGTTTAGAAAGATTGTTAGTTGTTCTTTCTCCAGCTCAACAGCTCACTGCATCTGCCTTCTTGTATTGCCGCTTTAGAGAGGAAACTTGCTGTCCAAAGCAGCCAGTGAAGAGTAGCCTTTTTTTCTTTGGTTAAGAGGCTAGTACAGGTACTTTGAGAACAAGACTGGAGAGTTTTAAAATTTGTTTATTTTGTGGGTTTTTCCTGTCCTTGCCAAGCAAACTTCTAATGTTGCAGAAATGCAGTTTATATTCAGGCAAAGAGCTGCAAGAGATCCAAGTAATCTGGTACATTTGTACTGTGCATGTACTTAGCATGAGGCTGTATGTGTACTAGGATGTTACAGAAGTGGCAGAAGGTGGGGCAGGGTTTATATAGTTCATGTGATCACACAATTCCAGGAGTACTAGGAAAATGCAACTGTATCTGCCAATTAATTAAAGCATGAATTTAGGCAGCAATGGCTTTGTGGTGTTCACAGAGTGTTCTTACAATAGGATTTGTTTTAGAACGCTCCAGAAGGCTGTTTTGAAGATCATAAGAAAGTGAACTTCAGAAACCGTTGCTTTTAAAAAATACATATGTATACATGTGTGTATGTGTGTCTATGTATATATATGTATGTATATTTATTTTAAAAGCAATGCTGACCTTCCCACCAGCTTTCTGAAACTAAGCTATGGCAGGTCTCTTTCCTCTGAGATTAAGCTTGCTGTAGATTCTTAAAGAGTAAATGAATCCTAATGAATCAAGTCTGATTTAATGTCTCTTTTATTTTTATTTTAACAGAGCTATCTGAAATTGAACCCAACGTCTTTCTTCGGCCTTTCTTGGAAGTAATCCGTTCTGAAGACACTACAGGCCCCATAACTGGATTGGCCCTCACCTCTGTGAATAAATTCCTCTCATATGCACTAATAGGTATGTGATGTGGCTTCCTGGGATTTACCAAAATGCCAGCCAAATGCATCTCCTTGAGATGTGCCTTTGGCAGGATACATGCTTTCAGTCTTAACAAGGAGATTGGGGAAATAAGAAAATTGTCATTAATGCTGGGGAAATTGGCATCTGCAGTTTCTTAATATAATAAGATATTAAAAGAAAGGCCTGGTGGTCTTTCATGGATCTACAGCAATGGCTGGATTTTCCAAAGAAAAATGGAGCCAAAGCTTCTAGTCTACCCTGACTGCTGCGTGTGCTTATGGCCCACTGCAGTGGTCCCCAGCTGCTTTTCAGTGCAGTTTGGGCAAAAGGGCCAGGGAGGGGAGAATACCAGCTTGGGTTACAATGTTGTCATATACATAAACACAGTGGAATTTATTGAGTTTTGGGGACTAATATTTCCACTGTAGAGCGAGGATGTATTTTGCCCAGCCCCAGACCCTATCCAATGGTGTGCCAGTAGTGTACACTTCTCGTAGTTGTCATGGAAGAGACAGTTTTACCACTGCCCAGACTTTCAGATGTGTGCGTTCTCCTTTCTATTTTTGAAAGACTAATAATGTGCATGTGGTAAGTTCCCATGGCTCAGCTGGCTTGTAGCAACTCATTAGCTGGCTTTCCGTCTGCCTTTGGTGGGTCATCCTGTTGTTAATGGTGCTTGATTTTTTTCTGTGTAAATTCTGTTAGTACTTTCTGATCATACTTGTGTGAATTACAAAAGTTGTTTGTCTGAGTTTGTTTATACGTAGTCTTACTTGGAGAACATTATTCTACGTGTCTGCTTTCCCCCAGGTTCAGATTTCTCACTTCATTTTCCCCTTTACGTTGAAAGTGGCACTGTTGTTTTAAATATTTTGTTCTTTAGAGTTAGCATGAAGGAAGTTGGAGAAAGAAAGGGCTTGATGTAGATGCTGACCACTTTTGTGGGAAAGACCCAAAATTAAAATGAGCAA
Organism: Falco cherrug; assembly: GCF_023634085.1. Lineage (NCBI taxonomy): Eukaryota > Metazoa > Chordata > Aves > Falconiformes > Falconidae > Falco > Falco cherrug. The sequence continues at coordinate 3,640,416 of NC_073705.1, forward strand.
AAATGGAGACTTGCAGGAAAATGGATTTTAGGAGTTTGTTGAAAAATTAGAGTATAAAGACATCAATTAGTGGGCAGTATTGGATATAATTAAGTGAAAGAAAATAACTAAAATAGTGCAATATTGATGTCACTTCATAGAACAATAAAGAAATCTTAATAAATAAGCCTGTGAAACATTTCCCTCTGGAGCACTAAGCACTAGTTTAGAATATGTTACTTTAAACATAGAATGAGAGGTGGAGGACTCGTCTGGGCTTTTATGATCTGGGTGGGATCAGAACATCAGGCTGGTATCGCATTTCCAGGCAAATGTCTTCAGAGGCAACTGACTACAAATATTTGACTTGAGACAAAAATGGGAACAAATGTGGTTAAGAGTTTGTAGCCATTCTCTAGCTACTTGTTATTTGGAATATTAATTAGGCCATTCAGCAAGGGCACATCCCTGTGACTGTTGATGAGCTTGTCTTTGTAGCAGACAGTGGAACAGACCTCTGCCTGGCTTTTGTTGCAGAGTAGAACCTGTAATCTAAGACCTCCGGTGCTGCTTCAGGTGACATTCACAGCGGCCTTATCCTTTGTGCTGCTCCAGATACCAGTGAGGCTGGGATTAGTGGTGCTGGCTGAACATCTGGCTAGGGTTGTGTTGTTAAATTAAAGCTTTTTGGTCATATATTTCTCTTTTAATGTAAGACTAAAGGTAGTCTAAAGACTGTTTGCCTAAAGATAGGAAAAGCTTAAAACCATCCTTAATATACAAATCCATTTCAAACTGTACAGAACAAGAAGGAAAGACTCTGGCACAACCACAGTGGGAAAATTTCAGTGTGGCTGGTATTTGTGGTGCATTTTAGGGCTGCGTAATTGACAGGTGAAACCACCACTTTTTTCAAAAGTGTCATTAGCTGTGTCCTGTGAGTGGATGCCTTTTGCTGTACGTGCTGGGTTGAAAACCAGTGGGCAGTGAAAGGACCAAACACTCCTCTGTAACTATCTTTGTTTAAAATGGCTTCCTTTTCCTATTTCCAAAGCATTTAATCGCTAATCCTCGTGCCTTCTCACTGTTTTTCTTAATGTGTCACATGTTAGCAGGTGGTTATCTGTCTGCTTTTCAGGCCAGTATTGCTGAGGGGTATGTTTTAAAACCAGTTAAAAAAGAGTAATTCTTGAGTAGCTTTTGAGACTTCTGTTCTCCAGTAGTCTGAGTTGCAAAGATCTGTTCTGAAATTGTTACATGTAGCAGTTCACTAATGGCACAGTGTGCAGTCACAGCTCAGTTAAAGTGACTTGATATCCATCACACTTGTGTTTTAGTACGAATAGTTAGCCTTACAGAGCTTCTCCTCTGCTCTGAAATAAGTACTGCTGTTTCAAAAGTTAGTCACTAAATTACATAGTAATTTTTAAAGTATGAGAAAACTGTGTGACAATACTAAACTCCGTTGATTTTCATCGCTCAGATTAGTTATCTCCTTACTTAGCAGTTTTGCGCTAGCCATCTAGCTGTCAGCCTTTTTGATGAGCTCAAGCCTTAGCTATAGGAAGACTAATGGCTGAATTTCAGAATTTTATTTTTTGTGTTTTCCTCAGAAAAGGTATGTGCTTTTCTTATTATCACCATGTACCCACAGCAGCTTCTGGCTCTGTTTCTAAAGTTAATTTTCCCTGGTGTTTCTGAAAATGACATTATCTGTAAGTGAGTAGCTGTTGCTCAGCTTCCAGCGAGGGGACTTGCTGTTTGGGGAGTGTTAAAGTTCCCTGCTCTACCTCTTCTGTCTCCTTGGTGATTTATTTTAGTTCCATTAAAGGTGTTACTGGGCAGGCTTCTGGCCTTCTTGGATTTCCCTGATGGTTGAGCACTTGGATTTTCTGCTTTCGGATTGTTCTTTTGTCTGCCTGTTGTGAAAGTACACCCCATATGAAATGTGTATGCCTAGATGGGGTATCCATGTCTTTGTATTGTAGGTGGCAATTGTCAAACTGATCATTTGCTTTACACAAACTTATTTTTGTTAGTGATTCTGAGCAGGCATTGACAAATCTTTCTGTACTGTTTTCTCACAAGGGAACAAGGAAGCGGGTTGATCTTTTCTGTATCTTGTTTCTGCAAAGTAGAAGTATCTGTGCTTTTAATTGAACTCAAGAGACTTTCTAAATTGACCTGAATTTGTAGAGCTGTTCCAGGGAGCCAGAACTGAAGTAGTCAGCCATGATGTCTGCTGGGAGAGAGGTGTGTTTATTAGTGTTGAAGGTAGGGGCTGGAACAGCAAAGCGGTAGTTATAGATCTGTTAGAAGCATATATACAACTTGCTTGCATTTCCTTTTCACACAGACTGTTTATCCATAACTATGACTAAACGTATACCTAAACCTAGAGCAGCGCACATCTACTGGGAGAGGTGACAGTGAAGTGAATCTGTCTGTTCTGCCCGTGGGAGCCTTTTCTGCAGCAAGTGGCTTTTTCCTTTCGATGCCTGCTTAACTGCTTTCCACTGTAGTTATGGAGGTTGGTTAACAGTAATGCTAATGTGGATGCTGGCATTGTAACACCACTGGTCTTCGCCTGCTTTAATTGAGGCGATTTAGAATGATCCTGCATCACCACTGGTGGTTTAAGCTATTATTTCCATTTGTGAATAAGAGTGCGCGGGGCACCAACATACGGCTGACTTTATTGCCTCTGGTAGAAGAGTGGTGGCTTCTAACTGGATTATAAGCCATTATTGTAGGTACACAGCGAACTGTCTTTGACAGCCAAGCCTCTTACCTAATGCTTCCCAGTATCAGAGTTTAGTATCCTGTTGAGTGCTGCTGCTGAAGCAGGTAAAAAATGACCGATGGTTCTTAGAACAGACTCCTTGATAGCTCAGTGAGGTTTGACTGGCAATCCAGGAGAGGAACTCCCTCTCAACTATGTAAGAGTTTTTGTGTGTTTGTGGATGTGTGACACAATTATGTCAAAAGTAGGCAAGCTCTGTTCTTAATAGGGATGTGTAAGAGATGGCAAAGTGCTGTCCCTGTGCAGACTTATGGGATTCTGAGGTACGCTGATGTAATTTCAGTTTTGTGCAACTATGAGAAGTTTCTTATCCTGCAGCCCTTCAGTATCCCTGCAGCATGGTGGAGGCTGCTCTCCTTGGTCCACTAGAAGGGCAGCTTTCTTAAATGCCGAGGGCTTAGCCCCTGCTAGGCATGAACACAACTGGAGTCAAAGATGGAGTTCGCGAAGCTTCTCTGCAGAGTGTACAAGGTCTTGCTTGGTTCCTCTTTAAGCTTCATTCTTGCTGGAGTTCAAGAGGCCCCGTTGCCAATTAATGAGGTATTAGCTAGTGTTTAGGTTGTCTCCTTTCTTTCCTAATGACTGTTTAGGTAGGAAGGTAACAAGATTCTTGCCCAGTGTCGTATTGTTTAAGTGAGAATGAAATCAAAGCCGGAGGCAGCTTTTCTGAAGCCACTGTAATATGGCACAAGATACGGTTACTAGCAACAATCGTGTCCTAAACATTCTCTCAACTGCACTATTGTTTGTAGCTACAAAAGACTGAAATGGAGAGAAGGAGCCTTGATGAATGATTGAAGTGAGAGGCCTGCAACTCTGATACTCAAACTGTGATTGTGTCTGTCGACTGTTTTCTCTGGGGAAAGCTACTGGTCCATTCCTTCCCCAGCTCTTATTCCTTGGGAGGGATGTAGAACAAGAGACAATTTTTCCTTCGCAATCTAGTGGAACCTGTTTGGCATTTTCTCCTCATGGGAGTAAATTTGAGGTTCCTTGTGTTTAAGAGCTGTTTTCTCTTGTTCCCAAGGAGGAACTGAATGCATTTATCAGCTGATTGTGCTGTATTGCAGGGGGTGGGGCAGGAGTCTTACAAAGTAACATCTAAAAACCTACAGAGCCAGTAACAACTGAATTGCAATTCTTTTCTTTGTTAGGTTACATGTTTTTGCAAATGTAGATAGACTCTTGATAACAAGTCTTTCTGAAAGCTCCTGGATTTAGAAACTGTAACTAGGAGGTGAGTTTCGCTCTTTTAGGGTCAGCTCACTCCTAGTCACATAAATTGAGGAAGCAGATGGCAACAGAGTATCTCTGTGTAGATGTCTCCCCACAGAGGTGGTAGGCTGTAGGTAGCTTTCCCTGTCATATGTTTTTATTCTGTTACTCAGATCCCAGCCATGAGGGCACAGCAGAGGGGATGGAGAACATGGCAGATGCAGTCACGCATGCCCGATTTGTGGGCACGGATCATGCGAGCGATGAGGTTGTCTTGATGAAAATCCTACAGGTAAGCAGAGAGAAATGGTAATTACCATAATGGTCATTGCCCGGTGTGGAACATATCCTGTTACGTGGAGATGAAGAGGAGGGAGCAGTGGTTTGACTCTGTAGCAGCTTAGTGACAGACTTTATTTTTAAACAGATGGCTTATATACTGTGGTAAAAGCTTTTCCAAATGAAAATAATTAAAAGCTTAAATGAAATGCTTTTTAATTTAAGGGCTTGATAATGTGGTGTTGCTAATAATCCTACCTTGTGCATGGTCTGTGTTAGTGATGGGTAAATTATACAGAGCTCTCAAACTTACTTCTGAGAAAAATTCATTGTAGAGACAAACCTATAAACTAGAAACCTCTTTGGTCTATGTACTTTTGAGCAGATACCTAGTTAGTGAATTTAAATACAGGGTAGCTTATCAGGCCTCTTTGAGAAGTAGGTCATGAGATCATTATTGTCTCCTACTCTGCTTCTTGAGCACAGCATTCAGTTTGAAAGGGCTCCTGGAAGACCCTAAGGTTTTCTGCTCACAGCAGTTCTCCTTGAGGAAGCCAGCCTTCTCTTGGAAATGCATGCAAGTGTCATTGTACTATGGGATGTATGTGCTGTTCTTTGCAGGTTCTGAGGACCTTGCTGCTCACTCCAGTGGGAGCCCACCTCACCAATGAATCTGTGTGTGAGATCATGCAGTCCTGTTTCCGCATATGCTTTGAAATGAGGCTCAGTGGTAGGTTTGTTCATACTTCTGCAGTGAAGAAATGATCCGGTTTCCTGAGCATTAACTAGTTCTGTTGTAGAACATGCAGCCATGGAAAGCTGCTGAACTTTATTTGTGTTACTGTGTCTTTCTACAAGTTATGGAAAATTCGTTAGAAGTTCACTGTACAACTTTTGACTGCTTTTTCCCCAGCTTTGTGGCGCCACCTTGTGATTTATGCCCATTTGCAGTAATGCGGTGTTGGAGCTGGTTTTAATAAATTTGCCGTAATCTCTGTAAACAAGGCTCGGAGGGGAGTCTGCTTGAAGAATCCTCTTGATAATATCACACTGAGTAATGACACCTGTGTTATTTGTTTTTGTCTTCGCAGAGTTATTGAGAAAATCTGCAGAGCACACTCTGGTCGACATGGTGCAGCTGCTCTTCACAAGGTAAACCTGCTTGTGTTTGCCTCAGCATTGCTGAGATGGCCCTCTAAGGACAGAAAGATTCCACACTTCCACTTAAGAGCCCTCAGAAAAATCATCCAAAATGGTCATTATTTAGAGGTGGAAGGGGATGAAGGATTTGGCACTTTTCTCTTGGGCTGACCCTGTCAGACTGCAGGGAGACAGAGGTAGGGAAGGTTGAGTGTCCTTTGAGTGGAGATGGACAGCCAGGTAATGAAGAGCTTTAGGATAGGGAACCAGTTTGAGAGCAGAGAATGCAAACTTCACTCAAAAAAACCACAAAACCACCTCTAAAAATTATAGCTCTCTTCAGGAAAGAGAATATAAATGGTATTGGATAGCCACATGTTGATTTCAAGCTGAGAGCTTTGACCTCACATATCGATGAGAACTGTTGAGATCATATGTCTTGGACAAATGTTCTGCCCTTTTCAGCACCCTTCAGAGTAATTAAGATTACTCAAGTAAGTTGTTTAACTTCAAAATTGTTTCTCCAGATATGAAAGTAATCATAGACTTTCTCAGGGTAGTGTAAAAAGGAAATGTGCAGATAGAGAAATATGTTTAGTAGGAAAGGATTGTAGTAAAACTGACAGCTTGTGAAACACAACTCTTGTAAAGTATTTCTTGTTTCCCATTGTCACCTTCAGTTCCAGCAGGATCTCAGTTTTTTCCTCCTCTGTGTGATGAATGTGGGGCAGAGTCAGAATCAATGTCTCCAAAAAGGAGAGATCACGTTACTTTTTCTCCAAATGCATATGCGAATTTTGCTTAGTGCTTATTCATTCCTTACTGTGTATCCTCTCCTCTGTCCTTCTTGATGAGACTTGGAAACACCACCGCCACCATCTGTGCTGTGGACATTGGGATGGAGAAGCAAGGCAAAGACAGAAACTGTAGGGGTGGTTTGGCCATCTTGCTTTCCAGAAAAAGAAACGGCCAAAGCTGTGCTGCAAGGCTTTTATCCTTTCAGCAAGCAGATAGAACTGTAGTAAAGGAACGGAAGAGAGAGCAGGGTGTGTGGAGTCGTAGAGCTGTACGGATTTGTCATTTGGTAGCACAGGCATGAGCAGTCTACTTCCTTTACTTCTGAGACAGGGACTGTTTAGCTCAAACCGTTCAGCTTAAACTGAGATCCAATGTGCACCATAATTATGTTTTCATGATACAGAATAGAGGATAACTGCTGGGGTTTCCACAAAGTTAATGAAAAGAGTTGCCATGACTAGTAATAACATGTACGCTGCAAGAGTCCTGATGTGGTTGACACTCTGGCTCAGCAGCTGTTTTCAGCAGCATCAGAGAAACCTGTTTTGAACCAATGTAATTAGTCTGCCACTGAAAACATACACTGAAAGAAAAGAAATTGTACTTACATGACCATTAACAAAGAAAATCAATATGGCAAAACTGCCATTAACGGTAATAGCATGCAAAGCACCTCTCATCTGTATTTGGGTGTTTTTTTCACAGATTTTGGCAGGAAAAGAAACTAAGAGCATCTCTTTTTGCAGAGAAAACCTAATTCTGTTTTTCTAGTATCTGTAGCATGACTGAAAAGACAAGTCTACTTTTTCCTCTTTTTGTTAACTTAAGAAAGCTTATGTATTTTGGCTTCTTCTTTGTCTTCCAGGTTGCCTCAGTTTAAAGAAGAGCCTAAAAGCTACATGGGAACGAACATGAAGAAGGTAAGACTCAGCACTGTGTTGGCTGTTTTGCTCTTGTCTTGGGCTTGCACTTATCTCTATATTGTTTGTTTTCACAGTTGTGTTTCTTCATTCCTGCAAGTCCCTAGTTCACTGAAAGAGCATGTTTAACTGCATAAATGGACATAGCTTCATTAATTCTGTGGGATTAAGCCCACATAGTCCAGTAGTGAATCTTGTTAATGATACTGCTGCCTAAGTGAGCCGGTCTGAAGTCTGGGAACAGCCATCAGCTGCTGTGGGCTAGAAAACCCCAGCAAGTTAATGGGACCTGATGGTGATATCGTCTGATCATTTGCTGTCTTCTGCTCTCTCTCCAGCTTCTTTCTTCTCTTCCTTCATTTGCTACGTCTGATACTGAGCTCTCGGGATGTGTTTGTCCAGTTCTCCCTATGCAGAATGGGAACTTTTTGAGGCTGGTGAAACAGCATGAAAGCATTATGAAATTGGGCTATTGTAGAAAAAGCTTTGGTGTCTTCTAGAAGGGGCAGCATTCTGTAGGAAAAACCTTACTTCACATGGGCAGTGCCATCTCTGTTGGTAGCCAAATCAAAGTACACTGTTCTTTTTCTTCCTTTTTTTTTTAACTGCACAGTTTCCTGAGGGTGGAAGGTTCGGGTTTGTTCAACAGCACCATCTCCCTCTATACAGTGGGTTTGTAGCAGCTGGATTCAGTATGACGAATACCATAAATGTGACCTTACATGATTATTAATGTAATTATTTCTTAGGTGGAGGGAGGTCCACTTGAGGAACTCTCTCTGTATTTATATACTTATATATATATATTCTTTATACTCCATATAAAGAATTTCAGTAAAGATACAGCATTCTACTGTTAAGAGCAACAGGATGGGAAAAGAATACTAGAGAAGAAATAACCACCTTTGAACTTACACTGAAAATACTGTTTATAGTGTTATAACTTCCACTCTGTATTTTTAATGAGTTGAGGAAAGTTGCAACATTGGGTAAATGTACATTTCAGAGCCAGTGTCTTGAGAGACTGAATGCTTACTTTTAGAAATCTAAAACTAGCTTGGGGCTTTACTTCTTGTGTAGTAACCTAATGACTCCTTGTTTCCCTTGCTGTGGGAGAGAAGTGGCAAGATTTGTGATGATGGTAGGCTGGTCTAAGGAAAGCTAAAAGAGATCAGGTTAATATACTGCAGTTATCAGAATTTGTCAGGGTCAGTGTACAGAATGTGTAAAGTGGAAGTGAATTTGAATTTAGGAAGGCTACCCTTATCAAGCGATGGCTGCTCCCAGCTTGGTTGAGTGTTGCTCTCTCTTGTGTCTGATCTGTGCAGTTACCTTGTACTGTCCCTTTGCTGTGCATGCCAGGAGTCTGTCCTGCAGCCTTGCACTCTGCCAGGTTATTCTGCTCTTTGGGTTTATTTTGCTTTGTTTAAACCATGCATTTACCTATCTTTCACAGATTTCTTCATGTCTCCTCAACAAACTGGAGCTAAGTAGTGGGGAACAGCCCAAAGCCCTGAACCAATTAGAGAGGGTATTGCTCTTTAAGAACCTGAAGGTCTCTCTCTCCCTTCTCCCTTCTTACTTTACTCTCCTCTTTCTTCTCTTGTGGACACCACCTGAGAGATAGTTAATTGTGTGCAGCAAACCTCCCTCCACTCATTTGACACAGCATGGCTTTTGGGGGCAATGCATGCAGCGTTTGCTTTGCGCTGTTGTGGCTGCAGCTGGGCGGGCTTGGGAGGGAGAGACCCTCGTTTTACTGCAGCGTTCAGTGTCTTGGTGAGTCCCACCTAAGACGCCATTGTGGCATCCTCTGAAGAAAGCAGTGGGGAGGGCAGTGGCAAGGTTTGAGTCCTCTATGACAGTGAAAAAATGAAAAGAAACATAAAAAATATAGATTGCTCTCTGAAGGCTCAAGTGTTGTGTGTCCTAGCTGTCGATCTTTGTTATGGAAGTAGCAGCATACCTGAGGAGTCTCCTGACCCAGCATGCCTTAAACAGCTTTACTCAAAGGCGAATCTCCAAGTTTTGTTGCTTGGTACAGGGCCACAGAGTTCAATGTTCTCTAAAGCCTTTTTGAAAGGAGGCTGCTGTATGTTTTCAGCATCTTTGGCCATGTTTCTACTGAAAGTAAATATGGTTCCCAGCACAGTATTTGTTAATGAGGGATTAGTGGAGCCAAACTGAATTGTGAAATTTGTTAGTCCCTGCTAGTTCCCCTAGAAAATACTTCTAAACTAGTACTGTAGGCCTGCACATCATTGGTTGTGGACCGATCATAGAAACCCTGAGAAAGCAACTTAGGTGGGACCCTTCTCAGTTTTCTGTGTTGGTTCATAAACTTAATGTAGCTTTAGTTCTTGTCTGCCATTAATGCTATTTGGTTGAAAAGGGGCTGAACAGAACATTTAGAGATGCATTTGCCATTCTTTTGTCCTGTGTCTGTGGTCAGGAGAGTTTGGAAGGACAGTGGCCGAAGACTTGCAGAGTTATGCAGTTACACAGAAGACAACTAAGAATTGTTTACTTTAGCAGTAGAAAGTGGTGCTGTTAAACATTGGATTCTGCGGTGGGAGTCAGGAGGAACCTAAATCTGAGTTGTCACAGATTCTGGGGGCGGATTATGTTCATAGTTGCCTAAGATGCATAATAATGTTTCACCAGATAAACTGAGTTGTTGCAGTACAGGCAGGTAGGTAAGTGAGAGATGACTGGACTGCATCGGTGTCTCCAGGACTTGGATCGTGGACTGCGTTCTCTCTGCATGCTTTTGTGTCTTGAACGCTACTTGGTGTGCTGACCAGTTCCGTGCTGCATCTAGAATGAGCTCATGTTTTAGTATAATCACTTTAGCTACTAATCATTGGCCCCTGCCCTTTTCTCTTGAGGCTTACAGTATCTTATGGAAAAACAAACGAGTACAGGTAAGGTGGCTTGTAGAAAAATGAGATCTCATGGACCCTTTAAAAAGAATCTTGCAGTAGTACATTTTTCTTCAATTTCCTGGACCTTAGCTGGAGTTTTATTGTTAAAACCTCATCTATCACAGGAAGCATTTAGAGTCTTGTAATTTTTTTTTCTTCTACAATTTTGTCTACACCTGTCTTTATGCAAAGGTAACTCAGATAAATGGGACAGAATCTGTACTGAGTTCCAAGATGAACGAACAGTAGCTCTGAGCTCCCTCTCTGATTTCTAAAGAATGGGTTTTAAGTACTAACTTCAAGTGCTTTTGCTGTGGGAAGTACAAGCTTAATATAATCTGAAGGACATTGATGATTGGAAGGCTAACGCAACTATAATATCACTGAGCATTGGAGAGGGAAGGAGAGTTTTAGATTATGTTTAAAATTCAGGATATTTTAATGATCTTTTAAATGCTATTTACCTGCAGCATTTAGTCAAGAAGGCAACCTTAGGTTTAAAGTTATCAGCCTGTTAACATGTAGCCAAGCTTTCTAGCAAAATCGGGAAATGCCTTGGTATTGAAGATAAAAAGAAACATTAGAAATAGTTCCTTTAGTCAAAAGACAAACTGTGCAAGTTTTTTACATTTTTTTACTAACATAAAATACAAGAAGTCGTGCAATTCTTACCTTTTAATTCAATACAAAATACAGAACGAAAAATGTTACTTTGCTGTCCTTTGATACATGTATTGTTTTAGAATTCCCAAACTCAGAGTTTGTTTGTTAAAGCAACATATAGACCCTTGATACCGGTGAAACATTTCTATTAAGCATTTCAGTTTGCTTCTGCAATATTTTTTTTAAGCTATGCAATTGTCATTGTAGTTTACTATCCCTTATTTATAGGACATAGCAAAATTTAAAAAGGGGAAGGAGAGGGGATGATTATGGGAGGTAGTCCTAGGTAATCCTAGTAGTAATTCTAATAGAAGGATACCTGTTTGTGTAGAATGTGAAATACTGGATGGTATGAGGTGGAAAAGACTTACTGGATAATCTCACCTGTCTGTTAAATTGTCAAAAAAAACCAAAAAACAAAAACCCCAAACAAACAAAAAACACCTTAGATTCTTTTTGGGATTCTTTATACTTTGATTAAATGTTTGAGATTCTTCAAAAATCAACTGAGCCTTTTTGCTTGCCTGACTAAACGGTATCCCATCCATCTGAAGCTGTTTTGACTCAGTCTCTGAAAGGTGGCACAGGTTTGTCAAAATGATGACAGATGGGCATATGTCTTCCGAACCTCAAGAGGAGGAATCTTGGATTTAATACAAACACAGGACAATCACTGAAAAATCAATATTGTGTCTGAGAAAAAGTGCCTTTTCAAAAGGACTGGTGTTGAACTGAGATGGCATTTGGTGTTGTGTGAAAGGGGGAGATCAGAAGTAGTAAATTGACAGCTTGAACCTTCTGATAGGATGGTTCAAAAGTTACCTGTTCCTCAGGAGCATGACTGAGGAGGGTCAGAGGAGTGGGACCATCATGGCTAGCTCATAGCAGTATCTTGGCTCCATTTTGCTGATCCAATTCTGCACCCTGCCACCCCCCACCCCCTGCCTCAATTTTTGTTAGCAAGTAACTTTTTACCTGTCAAAATACTGCAACGGGATATAGTAGCTAGAAGCAAATCTGTTATTTTGAATTTATGTGAAACAGACTTTCTTGGGTTTAGAACATAGTGCTTTCAGGTATTCCTTCCTATATTAAATAGTTTGGTACAATGAACTGTAAGTCTTCAAGTTTTATAAGTTACTGAAAAGGGAGAGAAAAATAAATATGGCTATTTCTAGAATTGTTTGTAGGTAAAGTAAGACTACCTGGTCTAATTAGAAGCTTAAACCTTTAATGAATAAAACTTATTGGTAATAATTAAGGCTCAGAGACATTTTTTAAATGGAAACAGAAACTAATTAAGCATTGGGAATTCGCAAGAATTAAAGATAATATGTTTTTTTATATAGCCCTGTGAAGCAGTGAATAGGAAAGATGAGAGAGCTGGCAATCTTTACCTGAAAGGATTTGGTCCATAAGCATTTTAAAACATTTTGAAATCTAGAAAATTTTATTTTTAGCTGTGTGCTTGTCACATAATGTTTGTCAGAAGCTGTGATTTAGAAGGAGATTCTTGCTGCAAAATTTGGAAGAAATAAAAAGGAGCAAAGTAATTCTGTATCCGTTGTTAATTAACAAGCTCAAGGAAACTGTAGCATAGCTAAAACTTGGGGATTAGTCATCAAGCAAATAGAATTTGTGGTGCAAAGAAAAGTTACACAAATGGTTTACTGCACTGGGACATAACATTTTCACAAGCTTTGTTTAAATGAGAAAAATTACAAGCCATGTACAGTGATTTAGAATTGTAGCTGGAAAAGGGAAAGAGATGGAAAAACAGTAGTGGAACCTAGACGGTTTATTGGCATTTAAGAAGAGTAGTAGCTGGAAGGAGGCAAATTGCAGAAAAAGGAAGAGACTAAAGAATATAGCTGTCTTGAAGACAATTTAAGTCTGATGCTAGGGATATAAAAAATAAGGAATATTACACCCTGAAATACAACTTAACCACGACAAATTTACAAAGAAGAGTACCAAGTAGGGACTGGTACTGAGACTTGCTGAATGGTTTCCACTACATGGAGGGTAGCTGATCAGTGGTTACATTTTCACCCCAAATTGAAGAGGTCTGACAGCATCAGGAAAGCTGACTGCAGCTACCAAACCAAGCGTAAGGGCAGTCCTGCTCTTAGAGGAACTTCCTTTAGAAGGAAGCTGTTACCATTCTCCATGTGGCTAAGTGTTGTATTGTTTTTAGGAAGTTCTGGAGCATCTGTGTGTGTTTGCAGTAACAGCATACTGCAGCAAGTACCATGCAGTTTGCATTGCTCCGGCTGTGGTTCTTGTTTGCCAATCAAAGATCTGTATGAGAACTAGAGGTAGGATCCTGGTCAAGAAGCATGTCAAGGGTTAGGTTAGTTTAAATCTGAAGAGGAGTAATAGCAGAACGCAGGTGAAAGCAGAATATAGTTTGTTTCTAAACCACTAGGGTGATATTTGCAATGTGTTGTGCACCAGGAGTGAGTGAAGTGTTAAGAGAAACACTTGTTAACGGTGAAAGATACCTGGAGGAAAGTGAGCATGGCATTGCTACAAAGATGAGGAGTAAACTGAGGCAAGAGATAGGTGACAGAGCTGCAGACTGCTGTGTGGGACAGGGTGCTCAGGCTTCATTCTCAGCCTTCATGTATAGATGGTTAAATTTTAATTGAATGTCAAACCTAACTAACACTTGCTTATATTCTTTAATTGATGTCCTCTACAAGTCTGGAAACACTGGCAAAACCAAAGAGATTTGAGATGTGCCTGTAGGTCTAAGAATTCTTTATCCTGATACAAAGCTAGGAGCTATTGATAGGGAAGAGGGAGCGTTGTGATAATTCAACTGATAAGTATGTATTATAGAAGAGTAACTCCAGTAATTTGTCCCTTGATTCAGGCATGGAGTATTGGCTAGCATGAGGGGAGTCAGGGGCTGGTTTGCATGATTTTGAGGTGCTGATTAATTTGTGTGATATATTCAAGTGCTGTTGCCTGACTTTGAGTGTTTGAGACAGCCTTTGTGGGTTGGCTTATGTAACCCATTGTGCTATATGGTTTTGCTATATTGATATTCTTAATGAATATTTGTTTTCAGTTGAAAATGAGAGCTGGAGGAATGAGCGAATCATCAAAATGGAAAAAGCAGAAGAGATCACCCAGACCACCTCGCCATGTTACTAAGGTCTCTGCTGGAACAGAACAACCAGCAGCCAATGCTAGTAACACCACAGGTAAGCTGAAATCTGTTTCCAGAGACTAGAAAGCATTTGTTCAAGAGCTTTTTTGGAATCTGTCCTAATTTTCTTTCTCTTAACATGTTGTTTTGCATTAGATGTTGGGTTTTTTTAATATTACTTCTCAGTGACTATAGCAATAAAACATATCATAGCTTTTCAGGTCCAGGAGAAAGAATTTGAAGGAGATGGAATACATACTGATGGAGAAAAGCATGGTCCTGTGGCTAACTTGAGAGCATTTCTCTGCCTTCAGCGTGCCTTACAGGGGTGGTGTGTACTAAAAGGGAATGAGGACCTGGAGAGGTGGCTGGTTATGGGCAGCCATGTGGTACAGAGGAGTTGGAGGGTGCAGCAGGTACATGGAAGAGACTGAGAACAAGAGCCCTGGCAAGAGGAGAGTTAAGAGTAATGGAGCTGGGGAGAAGGTTTCCTGCAACAGGAGATTGCTGACTTAAGTGACATATTCTTTCCTGTGTTCCTGAAGGGTGCACCAAAGGGTATGAGTGTGGCGGTAATGAGGGAGGAGCAAAGTGTGACTGGGGAAAATACACAGGTAAAACAGAGAGATGTGTGGAAACCTAAGCATCAAGGATGGGTGAATGAATGGATCTCTCGCTACAGATGTGAAGACTGAAAGTGCACTTACAGTCCATGAAGTTTGAATAAAAGGCCACACTCATTAAGGGACAGGGAAATATGGGGTACATACTTACAGCTTACAACTGTTATGGGAAGAGTAGAGGCCTTGATATGGTAAGAAGGCATGAAGAGTTATGTAGGGGAAGAAGTAGAGAGAACAGCAAAATTACCTGAAAGGGGGTTGTGCGCAGGAAACTAATGGGTATGCACACGACTCCTTTTCCACGTGCTTTGATTCCGCCTGCAGAAGTGATACAGTATGTGACTAGTGCTGCAAGCTCAAGAATATAACGTTGGGGAGTTTCCATATCCTGTTGTTATGTAGGTGTAGGAGGAGACTAAGTAGTTACAACTGGTTTTAACCTCTCCTCTGGTTAAATGAGTCCCTCCGGCTGCAAAGGACACTGTCTTGTGTGCTCTACATTTTGGCGGCTGAGAAATAAGCATGAACAGCGAAAGGAAGCAGAGAGGAAAATAGAAACAATAGCTATGTAAAATACCTAGTTCTGACATTTGTTCTGTCACAGGAAACTATTCAGTGTAGCAGGAACGATCCCAAGTGTGTTTCTACACAATGGCATGAATGGTGAAAATAAATGCAATCAAATTGCATATAACTCAGAACATCTATCTAGATGAGAACTTATCTCTACATAAACCATTGTTAATGTTTAAGTTTTCAAATAGGTATTAAATTCCGTTAAAGAGCATTATAACTCCTGTAACATTTTAGAGAGAAAGTTGATTTGTGTTACAAAGCATGTCATTAACTCTGACCTTGTAGTGTGAGGTAATGTATTAATGGTGCTTTTTAGGCCAAAATCCTGGCTTAGCAGGTGAAGAAGAAAACATTGCAAAATTGATCATGTATTCCATTACATTTCTTAAAAATCAGGTAATGTTCTGCTGCTTATTTCCAAAAATCAAACCAAAGCAATAAAACCACTGTACAAAACCATACGCATTTCACATGTAAATTCATAACATAACTCTGGTTTGTGCCTTTATTACCATGCCCTGCAGTATATCTTCTCTTTTTTTAAAATAATTGGTTTACATTTTTTAAGTTCTCCTCAGAACCATGAGACCTGCATGTGGGTTTCGGCTAAAGGAAAACTTAGATTCTTGGAGCATTGTCTCATATTTAGAAATAGTAAAAATTCTTCACGGCTCTGTTTCAGACCCATTTGGATTCTATTACAATTCCATTTGTTTAGGGAGAATTAAAGAAATAGTTCTTGTCTTCCAAGCAAGCTAAAATTCTCATTTTGAAGGAATGATTAATTCTTGATTCAAGTCTTTAAAGTGATTGTGCCATTGTATCAGAGAGTGAAGTACACCTTTTGGACTACTTTCAGATTCCTTCTTCATTATAGAAACCCTCTGCACCCTTTATCTAATTATGTGAATTACCTTGTTTGCTGAAGCTGTTAGATTCCAACTATTGTTCTTTAATTTAGAGGACTGTTAGTATCTCACCCATTCATCTATTTAATCCATTAATACCTAGCAGAAGAGAGCTTAGTTTATGTACATTCTCTCCATTAATGCATAACTATCTGAGCATTTGTTGTGCGAAGCAGTGATCCAAGTAATTCTTTGTTGCTGTATTGAATGTATAAATTTGTGGTTGAGGAACAGAATAACACTGATCTTTTTGCTTCCATTTCTCATCAGCAAGTGGAGTTACTTTCATAGATGGTCCTTCTCCCAGCTCCTCTGGGAGCTCAGAAAATGTTTCATCAGCAGTCAGCCCAGCAACAGACAGTGGTTTGGAGTTGTCCTCACAGACTACCTCCAAGGAAGACCTGACAGACTTGGACCAAGTCACTTCTTTGGGAGTTAATGCAGGAATGCCTTCAAATGAGGCCAAAGGCACTGAAAATCAAAATCAGCCCGAACTCCAGGTAGTTTATTCTTAGGGTCAGAATAAAACATTCTTTGCTGTAAGTGATTTGTAAATTCACAAGCATTCATTCTTTTTTTTCTCTTGAGACCATCCATCTCCATTGGCTCAGAAATAACTGTGCAGCCCATCAGAGCACCTACATAGCTAGTTGTACTCCTGCCGATACCATTAACCTTAACTAAAGGAGAAACTGTTAGAGGGAAACGCAGAGGAAAACTGCAGAACTCACTTTATTATCTTTAGGGAACAATTTTACTTGCAGCTGTTGGTGTTTGTGCATGTGCATTGCTGTTGCTGTGAAATATTGACAAACCTGAACAAGGCCTTTGTCAGCAAGTTTTCCTCAGTGTTGTCTCCACTTCTTCTGCAACAGTATTACTGTTGAGTGGGTGGATTAGAGCTGCAAAGAACCTTTCAGCAATGCAGGTGTTTTGAATGATAAAAATGCTAAGAAGGCATGGATGGAAATAGTGCACTGAAATTATGTAGCATTTACAACAAAAAATATGAGCCAGATCCTAACCTCTGGGGCAGTAAGAACTGATTGGTTATAGGAGTATCTTCAAAGTCAAGTCCTGAGACTGGGCACCTAGAGTTACGTAAAATGCATAAAAACTAAATGGAAGTGAAAGGGCAGAGAGGGTGCAGATTGTCTAGATGCGCTCTTTTCTCTTAAATTTTGTTTTCCTGCTCCTCTTCCATTAGTGACCTGTATAGTTTTCATAGTTCTGGATGAACAGTGAACAATAAGCCTTTCTTTTTGCTTGTCTAGTGCTTGTTAACTCTTGTTTTGCTTCTTTCATTCCAAAATGACTGGTATCGATGAAGAATGAAAGTCTGAGGGAGGAGAAGATCCAGTCAGCTTCCGTGGAGTCTATCCCTGAGGTCCTAGAGGAGTGCACATCTGTAGCAGAACATTCTGACTCTGCCTCGGTTCATGACATGGACTATGTAAATCCCCGAGGAGTACGTTTTACTCAGTCTTCCCTAAAAGAAGGTGAGAGTTGGGCAGTGCTGTAACATTTGTTAGGCACCTGCAAAAAACAAAAGCAAAGTTAAGAGTGCTAATCTGTCTTTTTCCTTTAGGAGCAGCACTGGTCCCATATGGTCTACCATGTATTAGAGAACTGTTCCGCTTTCTTATCTCACTCACCAACCCTCATGACCGCCACAACTCTGAGGTGATGATCCACATGGGGCTGCAGCTGCTAACTGTTGCCCTAGAATCAGCACCCATTGCAAACTGCCAGTCCCTCTTGGGACTTGTGAAGGAGGAGTTGTGCCGGCACCTATTTCAAGTGAGTCTGGCTTATGCTAGCATGGCATATGGCACTGGGGAGTCAGATACTAATTTGCATCAGAGTCTATCAGAATTTAGTATTCTGAGCTTTGGCAGGTCTCACTCTTCAATTAAGCTCTCTGCTGCATTGCAATAAAAGTTCTGAATTGCACCAGTGAAACAGTGCTGTTGCAAAGCCAGAAGGGTTGTCATGTGCTGCTTTCTTCAGACCAGGGCCAAGAAGGATGAAGGTAATTTGAATGAACTGTTACTGTGGGGCAACACTGTGTTTTGATATAATTGGTTTTGATGTAATTATGGATGCAGGTTACCAGCTTAGTAGTAGGCAGAACATTTGGTGTACCAAGCTGTTAATTGCACAAGGACCATCTCAGAGGCAAGTCTTCTCCCAGGTTCTTTCACCACTAAAAAGATCTGTGGACTTGGCAAAAGAACAAAGTTGTACTAAGAACAGTGTTACCACAAGCAGAAGAGAATTAAGTATATTCATCCTCACTAGCAAAAAGTGAAACCAGGAGGTTGAATAAGGGCTTGTTTTTTGAAACACTATTGCTATGGGAGGCAGTGTGTGGGTCTCAAGGCTGTTGCAGGTGATGCCTGCAGTGCCACAGTACTGCTGCTTATAGAACATCATCATGACTAGCCTTCATAATTTTTAATGTTGTTTTTTTGTTTTGTTTCTTACTCAGCTACTAAGTGTTGAACGGCTCAATCTGTATGCAACTTCCCTCAGGGTGTGCTTTCTTCTCTTTGAGAGCATGAGAGAGCATCTGAAATTCCAACTGGAGGTGAGTTTTTTGACTCACTGGGTGCCTAGTAATAATTTATTTGGCTTTGATTAAATGCATATAGCTAGGCGGTAAGATAAAGTCTAAGTATCAATTTACCTTTTTATAAATGACTCAGTGGGTTTTGGGTAGGCTGTGTAGGACTTTTATTGTTGAATAATAAAACATCTTTGAGATAGGTGTACTGCACTGCCTACCTTCATACTGTTGGGGTTTTTTTAGAACAGAGAATTCAGGTGCACTGAGTGGCAGAATTATTTGAAACATTTCTGCAACCTCCTTCAGAATAAGCTATCCTTAAAGACCGAGTGTCATGTGGGAAGATGAAGCTTAAATCTATTTTTGTAGTCCTCAAAGCTATTCACTGTCCTGCTTTCTTTTTTTCTTTTCTTAAACTGAGCTGCCCTGTGTTTCTGCCAGATGTATGTCAAGAAGCTGATGGAAATAATCACTGTGGAAAACCCAAAGATGCCCTATGAAATGAAGGAGATGGCTTTGGAGGCCATTGTTCAGCTGTGGAGGATTCCCAGTTTCGTGACGGAGCTCTACATTAACTACGACTGTGACTACTACTGCGCCAACCTCTTCGAGGAGCTCACCAAGCTGCTCTCCAAGGTGCTGGCCATGGGCCGGGGGCTGCCGGGGGTGGGAGGGGGCAGTGGGGTGCTGGAGGGGAACCCAGTAACTCGGAACAAGGGTCAGTGCTGGTGCAGAGCTTAAGAATTGGAGTAGTTGAAAGATTCGGGGTGAGTAGTCTTGTAGAGATGAAGGCAGCCATTTAACATTTGGAAGCAGAAGAGAATAGCCATGATTCTTTAATAATGTCAGAGCAGCTAAGCTGTTAAGTATATGCTAGAAGGCCTTGTATGAAAAGCTTAGGGTGCTCTGTCATATGCTTTAGGCTTCCCCAAGCTGGGGGAAGACTTCCTTCCCCCTTTATGGTCAGAGAGAGGCATGCAAGTTGACGATTCTTACATTTTATTTCCCAGAATGCCTTCCCAGTTTCTGGACAGCTGTATACTGTCCATCTGCTGTCTCTGGAAGCATTGCTGACAGTGATAGATAGCACTGAGGCACATTGCCAGGCCAAAGTGCTGAGTAACATACATCAACAAGAGAAGGAGGTTGTCAAATCCAGCCCAGAAACCATGAACAGCACCAAAGAAACGAGCAATAGTAAGATCTCTTTCTTTGATATTTTGGTATTAAACTTTAGTCTTGTGCTAAACTTGCAGATCTCATTTTGGTAGTTGATATAGTAAGCTCCTTAAGTATATGTTTTCAGTCTTCCTGTTGCATGCTTTATAACTACATGCTGATGTTAATAACCTTGTTATTTGTAAAATCTGCAGATACTAAAATGTGCCCCTCACATGAAGCTTTATATAAAGACTGTGTCAAGACTGGCAGTCGCAACAGAAGGAGGGCATGCCATGTAGACAAAACACTGAGGAATCACAGTCGCTGGGGGGAGCTCCTTTGAACAGGCATATGTTCAGTTTAGAGTGATCAGTTCATTATTTCTCTGTTGCTAGCTTTTTCCTTGGTTTATGCGTTTGTTTATGCATGGAGTTTTTAACTTCTACAGATAATGAGAGAGTACTCAGTGAGGGAAGATCCTCCACTGCAGTCTCAGAGCCTGCTGGGGCATGTCCTCCCACCAGTGGGTGCCTTATGGCTGACCAGATGAAGGAGAGCTGCATGGAACTGGAAGGAGGAAGCGAGGCAGGTAATAGTCTCTGTGGTACCCTGGTACTCTGAGTGTGCGTATGCTGAGAATGGTCCTGACATTTGCTGACTGGTCCTGCTCTGCTATAGACCACTGTAGCTATTGTGTGTTCAAAATCAGAAGGAGGTATGTGGTGAATATTTATTATGTGTGTGCTATATATGCCTACTATTAAATTTCTCCTGGGAGGGGTTTAGATCTGGTGGGTCACTTTGGGGCAGAAGTGTGAAGTTCATACAGGTGTTTAGTATTTTTAAGGCAGTCAGGAGTTCTCCAGGGGATCAGTAATGCAAGTAGTCAGAACAGCCAGAAAATTAAATCTTGTGGATGTGTGAAACTGTCCAGGACAAAAAGAGGATGGGAGGAGTGTAGTAATTGAATAATAGGAGTGTGACTGCCATTTGCAGGGCAGCATATTGCAACGAGACTCCATGACTGAAAGTTATGATGGGACACTAGTGGGCTGAGTGTTACTCTGGGGATAGTTTTAACTATAATGATGCTTTGTCCTTCTAGCTGAGAAGAGTATCCCCAGGAAACCTACTCGATTTTCTTGTATCCTTCCAAGCCCTCAGGAACTTATGCAGATTAAGAACAAAAAGAAGGTATGATTTGGAATATACTACAAATGCATCTTTGAGTGTTCTCCTTGCTTCTGATCTCATGTGGGCTTTGCGTAACTGGTCATACCTTAGAAATTTTGAGTTCTAGTCTCCCATGATAAGAATTAAATAGTCAGTCACTGAAAACCCTGCTACGCTGCAGAGGCAGCAGTGATTATCTGTTCTGGTTTAGTTTTGCTAAAAGTTGCAAGAGGTGCTGGGGAAATTCTGTGGCACAATTTGTATGCTGGGTCCATCTGATTTCTGGGTTGGAAAGTTGCTGCATCTAGTTTGCATTATATGGAAATAGTCAGGTACTTTCATCAAAAAGGGCAGGTTCCCTACTGTTACCAAAGCTGTAAACAGGGAGCATACCAAGAGGCCCATAGTAGAAATGAACAGTCTAGGCTGCTATTCTGATTTGTTTATTCCTGTGTTTTCTTTATCATAAGGATGACTGGAAAGATTGTCTTGATTGTGGCAAAGCCATTCTTTGTCTAAATGTCTGTTTCTTTAAAACTCATTAATCCAAGTCACAGTCTAAACTTCGTCAGCTTTCCATTCCCTGAGTGGTTCCAGTCTAGGTCTAATGTTGGCAGGAGGTGCTCCATGCTGATGGCTTTTGTATTTATCTACTGTTCTGTGTCAAACATCAAGTGCTGGCCTGCTTGTTCACCTCCAGAGAGAGGATGAACATGATATCTACATTCTCTATGGATTACATGGGACTGGTTTTTTTGGCTAGGGTTTGGGTTTGTTTTTTTCTCTATTCACTGATGTTCTTTGTACAGATTTTGTTCACTTTGCACAACATATACGTGAGGTAGATTAGGTTATTTAGGAAGTAAGAGATTACTAAATTTCAGTATGAAAATGACACATATTCTGGATGAAACATGAGTGGCCGTAATAGTTGTTGGGTAAGGAGCCAGATGATACAGTGGAATAATAAAGTAATGGATTTGAACATTTCATTTATGTTAAAGAGAAGGTTTTGATTTGTACCTGACTAAAAGGCTTCTGACTTCTGTCTCCAGTGTAAGTGTTTTTATTTTACATTGTTATAAGGGAGCAGTGGTCATATTTGTGGTCATATTTGTTTAAACTTACTTAAACAAAAACACTGAAGAAAGTACAACAGATCTCTTTCTACTGCTGTGCTCATCTGTGCTTTGTGATCTGCTGTGGCAGTCTCTGGATCTGAATGTAATTTAAGGCATTGGTTTCCCTCTAGAAATTCTGCTACAGTACTTAAGAAGTTGGTTCTTCACCTACAACACAGTGCTGCAGTGGGATAATGCTGACTGGCTTCCCAAGCCACAAGGATAGTGGGGGGAAGTGATTGTCAGCATAGTCTTCAAAGGAACCACTGAGTTTCGGCATTAGCTAATTTCTAATAAATGAATATTGATTTAGTTACACTTTCATTTGTAATCCTTTGCGTTAAATCTAGCTTTTGTGGCAACTTTGCTGATGGACTTTGTGAAAGTCCATTGTTGAGAAGGGAGCTTGCATGGAGTGCTTCCACTGTTCCAAGCGAAAACCTCTGATAATACTGCAGCTTTACTGTGCTGGAAAACAAGGATAGGAGTCAAGAGCATTGCCAGTGGCTGAGTTTCCTTAAAAACAGTTCCAGGTGGTCCTAGAAAAAGGGTAGTGCCTTACACTGCCGCAGAGGGCAGAAAGACGTTCATAAATCTGTTAGTTTGCCCAGGGAAAATCCTTTCCTGACCCTAAATCTGCTAATGGTTTCATCCTAAGCATGTAAACAGGGCACACCAAACACTCAGCTCTAGTAATGTTGATGCTGGCATGGCACCAGCATGTTGTGCTTCCTTTAACCTCTGAAGTACTAAACATTACAACAGGTGGAAGGAGGAAAAAAGATAAATAAAAGCAGATAACAAATCACGCATCAAATGGAAAGTTTTCTTTGACATTTCCAAAGGTAGTGACCAGAAGCTCAGAAGCATAGCACTGACATGATTATAAATGCAGTGCAAACTGCCGGCAGTCTTCCAGGTGGTCTTAAGAAGTATAACCAGTCCATAGAATACCCTAGGGCTTAGGTTGCAGGATTTACAGCTGAACAGAAATGCTGCTAGCGTCATACAGTCCCTTCAGGCCTGTTATACCAGGGCAGCACATGGTTGTTGGTTTTTTTTATGCCCTCACTGGGTCCTTGTGCGCTCTGTGCTGTTTCAGGGTCTGTATTTTGCTGCAATTTGAGGATGTCACACAAGCAGGGAAGCAACGAACAGGGGGCTGGTGGCTTCTGAGGTACTAAGAAACCCAGGGGAGCTAGTAGTCATGATGGTCACGAATTTAGTTCACTAGGTCATCGCTAGCAGTTTGATCGTGATAGGAGCTAACAGGGAACTGACATTTATTCTGGTGCCTTAGTAAAGTTCATACAGTTGTTTGTGCTTTTGGTTTTTCTGAACACCACCAAGAACGTTCAGTTAACCCTTTCTTAGTCAGGTGTATTAATACACTGTGACTTTGGTACAGTCTAGTTTCCTAAAATAAGAATGAAGCAGGGCATAGTAGCTGACTTCCCTTAAAACCAAAAATGCATCTGCTCTTCCCAACTGACAGGTAGCTTTGTCATGCCAGAATACCAGGTGTTCCTGGGACCATGTCTCACTAACAGAATGTTTTCTCGTTTTCTGGTTTAAGCTTTTGCAGTACTTCTTCCTTGCACCTGCTGAATAAGTGCTAAGGATTCTTACTGCATGTCTGCTGGCACTGAGGTAGCATAAAAACACCAGGAGCTAAAGGGTACAGAAGAGGGCATGGAGCAGTGTTGCTGTTGCAGCTGGGTAGAGCTGATCTTGCCACATGTCTGGGGTTCATCAGAGACCCTCCTCTGCTCTGTTTACACACTAGAGCAGGTGGGGCATTTTGGGTATCAGAGCTAATATCTCGGTGAAATGTCAGAGCTTTTCCAAGGTGGCAGCTCATGCTTGCTCTGTCCAGTATTAGTTGGTAGTGAATCCTTGTGATGAATGCAGGTTTTCTGGCCTTGGTCAGCCTTTTTTCCTGGATTACTCAGTACAATAAACTTGATCATGGAATAAACATTTCTACTTCGCTTTTGGTTCAAATACCAAGAACAATCTAAAGTAAGAAATGCACTTCAAGCTTGTAATTACCAGAATGTCTCCTTCAGCTCCTGATAACCGGCACAGAGCAGTTCAACCAAAAGCCAAAGAAAGGGATACAATTTCTGCAGGAGAAGAACCTTCTTGCCACCCCCATTGACAACAATGAGGTGGCCAGGTGGCTGCGGGAAAATCCTCGCCTTGACAAAAAGATGATTGGGGAATTTGTAAGCGACCGTAAGAACATAGACTTGCTGGAAAGCTTTGTTGGGTGAGTATCTTTCTCTGTAAAGACTGGAGAGACGATTACATACATAATCACCTGTATGATTGTTTACTTTCTTTTGTTGGTTTTTTTTGCCTGTTCATGGTATTTTATTTTTTTTTCTCCTCACCCTCCACTCTTTACTGTCTGTCCTCTGTGAAATCTGGTGTTCTGATGCTGCAGCAAACAAAATTGTAGTCAGTGAGTTTATCCTACCTTTCCCATCCTGTTCCAGTTTCTCATTACGTTTCCTTCTTCTTGCAGGACTTTCAGCTTCCAAGGCTTAAGGCTGGATGAAGCTTTGAGACTTTATCTAGAGGCCTTCAGATTACCGGGAGAGGCACCTGTAATCCAGAGACTGCTGGAAGCCTTCACAGAACATTGGAGGGTGTGTACTTGGTGGGCAGAAAGCTCAAAACTGCATTCATTCTTGAGCATCTGCTTGCCGTGATGGACATGTCAGATCCGACTGCCTGTATAAGCTTACTGTGCCCTGCAGGCAGCAGCTGTTGTTTTGTAGATGGCAGTGGCACATAGATTTTGAGGTGCTTTGTGGGAGCTGGAGCCAGAATCTTGGGTTTTTAGTTGTCCCAGAGGTACTTCAGTACCGTGGGTAAGAAAACGGCTGTCTCGAGTCACTGATATCACCCTTCCTGTAGGACTAATTTGTGCATACATTTGCCTTTCAGAAATCAAATGGATCCCCATTTGCCAATAGTGATGCCTGCTTTGCCCTGGCCTATGCAGTTATTATGCTGAACACTGACCAGCACAACCATAATGTCCGCAAGCAGAATGTCCCTATGACTCTGGAGGTGGGTGTGATCTGTGCAGGCACCTGTCTTCTCTGGCTTTGCTAGCAGTGTAGTACCTGTCTTTATCTCAGTGGCATTCTCTGTTTTTTTTCCCTGGCATCCATTGCTCATGTAGACAATAAGCTGGTGTGCAGCACTGAAGTTGAGTACGGTTGGAGAGGGGAGCTGTGGGCAAGGGACAGTCTGAAGAAACACAGGCTTAGCAGAAAACTTGCTGAGCTCGTCAAGAGGCTTCTGTGTGTGTGAGCAAAATGTATCCTAAGACACAATAAGAATGAGAAGATTGTTGAACCGCTGTGGATTTCTGGAGAGTTCAGGTCCTGTGAGTGTCAGTGCAGTGGTACAGACCTGTCATTCTGGTGTCTCGCCTCAGCTAAGCCAGTATTACGTTTCCTTGTGAGCAGAGACAGGGGTTGCTGCACACTACTGCCACTAAGAAAAGTATTTAGTCTTTGAGGCTACATGTTGAAGAACACAGGAAAATCTCCTTCTGGTCTCATGAACAAGTGGACTACTGATCCTAGCCACACAGTTCAAGCTGGAGATATTAGGAATTAATGTTGATGTAACCTTTTTCAGGAGTTTCGAAAGAACCTGAAAGGTGTGAATGGAGGCAAAGACTTTGAACAGGACATATTGGAAGACATGTACCATGCCATCAAGTAAGAATCTATCATCTTCTATGCAGAGGGAAAAGTCGAGTTGTTTGGTGTGTGAGACCTTTGGAGAGTATGGAGAGACACTCACTGATCACATGCCTGTTTGCCTCAAACTAACTTCCAGCTCCATGTGGGGCTGTGGTAACAAGCCTGTCACAGTGATTGCACTGGTTTTGTAACTATGGATTCTTGCCATGGTATTTTAATCCACAGAGCTTAAGCTAAAGTTAAAAAATGTCATGCCTTCTATCAACATGCAAAAGAACGGCTGAGCAAGATGAGCACACGTGAAATGCTATATCTAAGAAGGCTCAGTTATCCAGGCCAGCCCTTTGGTTTTCTTTAGAATTTTTAACGTAGTACTAGAGGTAGTATCTCATCCCCAGGACAGCACTCGTGCCCTGACATAACATGTCCAGGTCTCAGTCTCGTATGTTCTGCTTTGAGCTCTTCATATGAGGCTGCTGTTTGCACCAATCTCTTTTGCCACTCCTGAAGCTCTTGGCGCACTGATCAGTATTTGAGGAGAATTCCTGGTAGCTGAGGCCCTTGTGTGCACACTAGCTCTGGGCTGAGATCTTTAATAACAGCTCAGAAATCTAGCCTGTCAGTAAATCCAGGCCCAGACAATTTGAAGCTGAGAGGATTACATCTCTGAGGAGACAGGATGCAACTCTCAATCTCAGCTGATTTCAGTCTGCAGTGGCAGGCAGCGGCTCGTGCTGGAAACAGGGCAGTGTGATTAGGCTGACCCTCCCTTTTGAGCCTGCTCTGGGAAGATTGGGATGCTGCCTGTACTGAATATCCAGAAATTCTTCCAAGAGGTAGCTCTAGCTTTCAAATAGAGCTCTAGTTTTGATTGGCCTCTCTCCCCTGAGAGTGTTCTTAATATTTTGAGTAGCACCCTGAGAATGTCTTTATATCTCTCAGTTATATAGTACCTCTGTCCATCTATTCCCCTTATCCTGCCTTCACCAGATACTTTGGCTTTTTCAGTATGTTCTATGGCTAAAGCAATTGGTGTGTCATTTCAGTATCGCTCCATGTCAGATGGATTGCCCCAGTGTCATAGTTGAGATTGAAGGGCTCTTTGTTTTCTTTGTATTATTAGGGGGAAAAAAATCAGACTGTAATCTGTACAGAGTAGTACATGATTTCAGCGGGACCTCAGCATTTCACTTTTGAGCACAATTTCGTTTCCTGAGACTTTTCAAGTAAACCCAATCATGTGCTTCTGTTAATATTAATCAAATATGTATTCTTATTAAAAATATGCTGTTGACTGCAAACTTACTTTCCTATATAATCTCGGTCATTATTGCTCTTGTCAAAAATAGGCAGGCACCTGAAACTGAGAAAAGCTTATTTCTTATGCATAAATCAAGAGGGGTTTTTATAGTTGTTGTTAGCACATGAAAATTGCTGCTTTGGCGACTGAAGCACATTATTTTTTGATTGTTGCAGAAAGACCTACTTTTCAGATTGGCTGCAATCCACTATTCTTAGTAGATTTGAGACTCTTGTTCAAGTAATTGGTCATTTGCAGAGGATTATCAGTTACATATGCAATGTTACCCAAGTCTAGGGATTATGTAATTAAGCTTGATATATTTATATATCCTGGGATTGCAAGTACTTCTTGGCATTTATCATAATTGTTTTATTATTGTATAGCTTTAACCCAGTTAGAATAAGGAGCTGGTACCCTCATTATGAATCACCCATCATACATTTGGTTTCTTACTTTGTTTTTAATTTTGTACTACTTGTCTTTCTGATATTTGATGTTGGCATAATATGAATATTTGCATTATTTGTCTAGAAAGGTACTTATGCCTACTGTTGACTGCAGTGGTTATAGCAATGTTTTATTAATTTTTCTTTTATCTGGAAGTAGAGCTATGCAGAGCACTCTGACAAAGTGAGAGTTGGGGTGGGAAGTTGAAGCTATGCCAGTGTGCTGTCCAAAATTTCCCATCATGTAACTGCAGTACGTGTTGCGTTTTGCACTTGGTAGTGTTAGGTAGCTGCTTCTTCAGTACTGTCCTTAAGTGTTTTCTGCTGGGTGCTGCTGAGAGCCAGCAGACTTGATATCCAGGATATCTAAGAGGGTCAGGGGAACCAGGCAGGCCTAGGAAAATAGAATGTTTCAGGAGCTGGCAAAACACTCCAAAGTAGGTATCACTTAGTTTTGAGACCACGTAATTAAAGGCACTGTGTAAATGTTAAGTTTGGATCAGGATGAACAGTTCAACCTTTCTGCCTTCCTTCCTTGTAGAAATGATGAGATAGTGATGCCAGAAGAACAGACAGGCCTGGTAAAGGAAAACTATATCTGGAATGTCCTGCTACATCGTGGTGCCACTGATGAGGGAATATTTCTCCACGTGCCTCCTGGAAGCTATGATCATGATCTCTTCACGATGACGTGGGGGCCAACCATCGCAGCACTTTCTTATGTTTTTGACAAGAGCTTAGAAGAAACAATCATCCAGAAGGCTATCTCTGGTTTCAGGTAACTCTTGCCTTCATTAAGACCTGGAAAAGTTCAAGTGTGGCCATTGTCCTCCGTTTACCTGCTGGAGACATCACAGCAATTGAAGAGCATTTTATTGTGACCTGTGGTCCTTTAGTTTTGTTCTGTCATTTGTATTGATTCATCCCATCTTGGCCTCTCTTGGTTGCCACTCACTGTTTGGCTTGACTGCTCTGTTGTAATAAATCAAAGTGCCTGGGGTATGTATTTTTGAACTCCAACCTGGTTACATTTAAAAGACCTGCTGACATAGCTGTGCTGCATGGTACTGAGGAGAAAAATGTCACTTTTAACTTGCACAGTGATGCTGGCATAATCCCTATATATGAATAAAACCTCTCATGTGTACGAAGCTATAACTGTGGCTGAATGGGATGGGGGATTTTTTTTTTATTTTTTCTGTCCTAGATGACCAGTATTAAAAGAAATCAAACTGGAACAATCTTTGGTCCGGTCCTGCTTAGATCCAGACCAAATGATGCCTTAAGCATAGTTTTAAAGCTCTGTTAATATACTGCTGTAGCCATGATCTGTTGGAAACTAGACCTTCAACACTACTGCCAATCTCAGCAACTCTCTCTTCTGTCAAGGCAAGAGATTAGGTGTATTGGCTTAGGTGTGAGTCGTCTGTCTGTTTAGACTTGCTTCTTGAAAGTGATCCTGTGGACAAATATCACGATGTATGAATGAGAATTGAGATTATTTGAGGGATAATAGTATTCAGCATTCATTATGAGTGGGTGAAGAGAAACGTCTAAAATGTGAACGGAGAGGCTCTCTGATTTGCTGTCTGGTAGACAGACTTGTCTGTGCTGACTAACTACATAATTTTCTGTTTTCTTCTTTCCCCAGGAAATGTGCAATGATTTCTGCTCACTATGGCCTTAGTGATGTGTTTGACAATCTCATAATTTCTCTCTGCAAGTTTACAGCCCTCAGCAGCGAGGTAAGTTTGCAAGGAGGGGAAAGAAGCATGGGTTTTAGTATATCAGAGCTATCTTCCTCTATTAAACAGTAATACTTGCTTATTTTAGTTATCACTATATCTGTAGGTTTCTATCAGCCTCTGCCTAGAGTTTTCTGGAAGAGGCAATGAAAAGTGTATAAATGAAGTAGGATTTCCATAGGACACGTTGAAATACACACGTTTCCTTCTCCTCACTCACAAGTGGCAGTGCAGAGCAGAATGCCAAGATGCAGAGGAGACTTAGATCTCCCTGCAATCAAGACAGTGATCATCCATGATCCTGAGCAAGTTTATGCATTTCAGCTATTGAATATTTAGTTATAGGGCTTATGCAGTGCCAAGAGGGACTGTTTTGTGAGCTGTTCTTCAAAGTGTGGGGGCTGTGCACCCACCCAGCGTAAAGGGTTTAGAAAAACAAATGGTTTGAATTGTTGGACGATACATGGAGTCTTGGTAATAAAATCAGCTGTTAGCCCCAGTTTTGGCAAGCCCTGAAGACCATTTCCATGGGTTGTACTGCGGGAATAAGTTCAAGGTACAGTGGTTAGTGTGAGCTTTTTTTTTTTTTTTGCCTAGATCTGTTTGTGTGCTACAGTATCAGCCTGTTTTTCCCCAAGGCGTTTGGTAGTGTGTGGCAGACTACTAAGGAGCTAAGTGCTAAGGAGAAAATGACAGCAATTCCTTTAAAAGGTCAGAACTTGCAAAGAATCTCACAGCATTGCTCTGAGAACCAGTGCAAGATTCACAGTGAGCAGATCAGAATTGCCACACATACAAAAAAAAGGGAAACAAGATCATTCAAGACTGAAAGCACGGGAGTAAAAAGGCCAAGACAGGTGATACTTTTAAATCCCTTGAAGGGATCGCAAAAAGGCAACAGTCCTGCAAATTAATCCAGCTAATGGAATTGGACTGCAGGGAAATGGGATTGTTTGGACTGAATGCTTTGGATCACTTGCATTCTAGCATTGGTAGCAGTAAAAATGTACCAGGGTGACTATTAAAAGACGAAGAAATCCCAAGCAGTGAGGTTGCCTTAGATTCCCTCTTCCTCCGCAGCTCACAACAGTGAAGATGAAATACTTGATCGTCTCCAGGCATACCAGACCTTGAGACTACCACTAGATAACACACACAGAGGAATGTCTGCCATGAAACAACTGTTGGACACAGATTTACACAGTTAGAAACAACTAGACTAAGCCCTCAGAGGCACCAGCTATTGCCAGCTGCATCCCATCTAGTTGTGACACTTGAGACTGGAATCTGGAGCACTCCGAGGTTTGTGTAAATTAAGCAAGCATGTCTTTTGGTGATGATGTAGAGAATCAGGGACTTCTGGATTTGAAGAAGGCCCTAAGTTCTTATCTTTGGCCAGATTCCAAGTGCACCAATTACTTTCTGTTGTCCTGAATTCCTGTAAGGCTTGGAGACAGTAGTGGGATATGGCAACTGAACAAATATTTGAAAGACAGTCTGGTGAAAGGGGAGAAGGAGGGGCTGTCTTCAGGACCTGAGGAGACAAAACAAAGAGCAACTGTTAGAAAGCAAGGGAAGAACATCAAAGTATCACTTAGCTGCTAGTCGCTTCCCAGGCCAGATCATCCTGGTGATCATCCTGTCCGAGCACTGCAATTGCTATGCCTGGCCACTTTGGCTGGAAGAACAGGAATGGAAAGAAACAGGGGCTGGGGGGGGGAGGGGGGATTAAGTGTGTTAGGAAGAAAAAGTGCCCCACTTCTTGATCTACAGTTAAAACTCACACTGACTCAGCGTATAAGTAGTAGTAGTAGTTTTGGCGGCAGCATGTACTTGATTGGTTTCAATGACTTGGCACGCTTTTTGTGTTTTGAAAAGCTGTGAGTGCGTTTAACAGATTATGGGGAATTGTGATCCAGTAATTGGCAGAGACAGCATGTCAGGGTTCATCACTCTTACTTTGAATCTTGCTGTTAAGTAGTGGTAGGGGTAGCTTTGCAAGTCAGTAATGATCCAGCCATAGTTTCCTTCTCTAACAGTAGAGCAGAGTAATTGCTGCTTCCAGAAGAGATGTGGTACTTTTTGTAGAAGGCTTTGATCATGGAGTGAGTTCCCATAGCAGAATAAATTAGTGTTAGTGAGTTTTCAGCAGGCACTTTCAGTATGTTCTGTATTGCTGTTGTCCTTGGAGATCTTATATCAAAGTGTTTCAGTGATTCAGCTTGTATCAGGTAAGCCGTCTTGTCCTTGTTTTTGTGCAAAGTTGAATGTGAGCTGAGGAGTTATCCAAGCATCATACACAGAATTGTTGTCTTTCCTATAACCAGTTCTGAACAGCCTGCCCTAATTTGTCTTGAAAAGAAAACATCTCTTACTGACAGATTGCCACCCCCTCTTCTTTCCTGCAGTCTATTGAGAACCTACCCACTGTTTTTGGAAGTAATCCCAAGGCCCATATTGCAGCAAAGACTGTGTTTCATTTGGCCCATCGCCATGGTGACATTCTGCGGGAGGGCTGGAAAAACATCATGGAGGCCATGCTACAGCTTTTCCGAGCAGAGCTGCTGCCCAAGGCCATGGTGGAGGTAATAACAGCTGGCCTGCGGGTAATTGAAGAGCAGGGGAGTGGGAAGCCAGTTTTTCATAGAACCAGTTCAAAGAGGAGAGTTCTCTTGCAAAGGCCTGGCTTTGGTAAAGCGTGTGCAGAGCTAGAAAGCCTGCGAAGGGTGTAGCATTTGAGTTATGTGCAGGCTCCAGCTTCTTTTGTAGGGTTTTGGGTTTTTCTCGCATTACTGTTTGTTACATTTGAGAAATTCTAGCATTCATTTCACTTGAACAGATTTTGAATATTGTGCAGAAGAAGGACATGCTTATAGGCATGAAGTATTAGAGCACAGCATTGGTATGGCCAGATGGGGGTGACACTTTACTGGGCGTCTTCACTGGGGGTGAAGAGCTGAGGGTGACTGCCAAACACATGGGCAGCTGGGTGCAGTGTTTCAGCACCAAGTGGAACTTCATGGGCTCGGTGGGGAAGGCTACAAAGAAGTAGACAATTGATCATGTATGTGTTCTGGTCTGTCTTCCAGGTTGAAGACTTTGTGGATCCTAATGGCAAAATCTATTTGCAACGTGAGGAGACACCATCTAACCGGTGAGTACTGTAGATGGCCCAGGCAGTCTTTTTCATACCAAAGCTGGAGAACAATACAATTTCTTGTTTCCTCACTGATGCTGGTGTCTTCTGATTTGCAGTGGTGAATCTACAGTGCTGAGTTTTGTTAGTTGGCTCACCCTTAGTGGGACAGAGCAATCTGGTATGAGGGGGCCATCTACGGAGACACAGGAGGCAAAGCGAGCGGCTCTGGAATGCATAAAGGTAACATACAGGCTGTAAAAGAACCTCCTTTTCCTGGTGGTGACAGTACTGTGTGGATAATGGGCAACAGCAGCATAAATACGCATGCTTCTAGGCAGTATTGCAGGTTCCAGAGGACTTGAAAATTGCAAGAAACTACAGAGGCACCTGTCTGCGTTGACAGCTAAAGGGTCTTATGTGCTGCTGTGCACAAATGCAGTAACGCATGAATACAGGAATGAGTCCCCACAAGAGGCTGGGATCTGCCCCTGGCTTCACAGTAAATTCTCAAATGCCTAATGTTTTCCAAGACAGTGTTAAGGCATATGGTGCCAGCAAATGCTGAACCTAGGGTTTGAGCAGTGTGTGGACAGAGGAGTTATCTGCTAAAATCTGTCTAGCACAGATCAGGTCTGATAAAGGTAACTGATGTTAAAGGAGTGAACTAGCTGGCAGGAATTTTCCTCCAGGTAATTGTGTTAAAGCCACTATCTGTATCTTTCCTGGGAACAAACTGCTTCTGGAGAATGTTTGTATGCCTTCCCCATCCCCCAGATGCCTAGTCCTGTCTTGTATCTTTTGCAGCAATGTGATCCTGAGAAGTTGATCACAGAAAGCAAATTCCTTCAACTTGAATCCCTCCAGGAGCTCATGAAGGTGAGAGAAATACTGGGCAAGGGATTGAACTGGTGATGGAAGAAGTATGCTGCGCATGATAATGGATATGTGCTGTGTACTTGTCTAGCTCCTCTGTCCCCAGAGGAAGTCTTGGACCTTTCTGGGATATGAAACCAGTCATTAGTTTAGCTGTTACATGTAACTTCTGTGCTGGCAGCCACAATTGCTTTCGTAGTAGAGGAAAACATTAAATTGTGGAATGCATTCTAAAAGCCTTGAGGAGGTCAAGGTAAGTGTTTGCAAATATGTGTGGCTTTGTAGGAGCTTAAGGTTTTTCTTCTTTCCTGGTGTGCTGTGTGCCTAATGAGAACATTCTAAAAGGCCACTTTAGAGGCAAGAGCTGTGCAGATTTATTTCGACTGTGTGCTTCTAGGCAGCATGGTTCCTGGCTGCTGTGGGAGCCCTAACAAGGCTGAACTCACTAGCCTTTAGGCTAGAGAACTTCATCTTGCTGGGGGAGGGTAGTTACTTACCTGGTTCTAGTAGTGGCTTCTCAGGCTACTGTGGAGTGTGAGACCACTCCAGAGTGTGGAACAAATCTGGCCGCTGCTCACCATTTCCAAAAGCAAAAAGTGCAGTGCAGCCCTTGCAGGGATGCTGTGTGGCTCCTTGAAGCACAAGTGCCCTTTCCCTTCAGGCTGCTGTAATTGCAGTTCACTGGCCTCATCAATAGGGTGCGTGACGCTATTGAGACTTGTGCTAAAACAAAAGGTTTATTTGTCAAAGTTTGCTGCAGAGGTTCAGAAGAATAGGTATTGAGCTTCAAAATAAAGATGCTAAATGAGTAAACCCCAAAGAACAATATTTAAAACAGCTAAAGCAGAACTTTCTGTTTGGATCACACAAAGACCACTATGTTGCTGGCCCACTGTACAATCTCAGTTCTGGGGAAACATTTTGCTCTTACCCCTTTTATGTCAGGAATTCTCCCTTCATATACAAGCTGATGGCTTGAGGGGAATAGTTCCAGTATTTGTAGTCATTCCTAGGTATGTCTGCCTTTTCTATGCTTCACGTGTTCCTAGCCAGCAGCTGCTGGCTTTCAGAATTCCTCTCCATCTGAGAGACTTTGTCACAGTTCAACATCTTTTAAGTTCACACTGCGTGTCGCATAATAAAAAGAATATGGCTTTCCTTATATTTAGCTTGACTTCTATCCATTGCATTTTTGATAGACTATGCATGACCTCAAAGCGTTCTGTTGGTCCTCACTTGTTGGTGCCCCAGTTTTGGGGGCTTGTGATTCACAAACGTTTCCTGTCTTTTCTAGGCTCTAATCTCTGTGACTCCTGATGAGGAGACATATGACGAAGAGGATGCTGCCTTCTGCTTGGAGATGCTTCTGAGGATTGTGCTAGAGAATAGGTATGACCTTGAAATATATGCAGATTCACTGTAAATGTCCCTGCTTTACTGCAGCTGCTGCCTGGGTCCAGGGAGCGAGTTCCTTATGTGCTTGAGTTGCCAGCTGAAGCAGCATGTGGCTGTAATTTCAGGGCTTAGCAATTCCATGATAGCATGTGCAAACAAGAGGGGCCATTCGCCCATGAATTAGTGCTTGATATTCTGAGATTTGGAGAATATAAACTAAACTTTAGAAGAATTCTCCCCCCGATTGCTTTGCAAGTAATGAAGTAAATAAGAAATCTGACAGCTTTGTTGTTTCTATTTTTCTGTTCTTGTGTCTCCTGGTTGGAGGTTTTTCATTAAAATGAAGAAATATCGGGTTGTCTGGAGTTCTGGGAGAGGTAGCTGGATCCCACTTGTCTCATCTCCTTTCATCCTACCCTTTCCCTCCTCCTCGTTGTGGCTAGGGACCGTGTGACCTGTGTCTGGCAAACTGTCCGAGACCACCTCTATCATCTCTGTGTGCACGCGATGGAGTTCTGCTTCCTGGTGGAGAGAGCAGTGGTGGGGCTGCTGAGACTGGCCATTCGGCTCCTTCGTCGGGAAGAGATCAGTGCACAGGTAAGGGATTTCTGAAAGTCAGTTACTGGGGTTTTGTGGCTACACCTGGCAACACAGGGAACCATTTGCTGTTGAGTGGACCCAAGTTTAAGCTGACTGTGCTGCAGGTAACAACAAACAGCTATTGTAAGTAGCTGTAAATAAATGAAGGGGGACTTCACTGTAGAATGGAGTGTAAAGAGTAGGGTCTGTTATTCTTGTCTCCTTCTCTGGCCAGGTTCTCCTCTCATTACGTATCCTGCTCATGATGAAGCCAAATGTGCTGTCCAGAGTTAGCCATGAGGTTGCCTACGGCCTCCACGAACTCCTGAAGACCAATGCTGCCAACATTCACTCTGGGGATGACTGGTACACACTCTTCACCCTTCTGGAGTGTATTGGGTCTGGGGTGAAGCCGCCTGCAGCCCTGCAGGTTACTGCAAGGGCAGATAACGACACAGGTAAGACAGGCCAGCTTTTGCTAGGAAATCTGATGCCTGCCTGCCAGATAAGCAGCTGCTTCCTCAAGCTTTCCAATTAGCAAAGGGGACTGCAAGAAAACAAAGCTGATATTAAACTACATTAGCAAGATTAAAACCAGCACCTGCTGTTCACTGCTACCCCATGGTCTGTCCCTGTCTCTACTCTGCCATTTCTTCCTACTCAGTGAGCAGCAGTCCAGGTGCAAGTCCCTGGGGGAGCAGTGGGAGGAAAACTGATATCAGTTGCAGCAGCTGTAAGAAGGTCTTTGCTCTACCCAAGGAGCACTTTCTGCTGGTAGGGGTCTGGTGCCTTGGGTAATATAGCCTTAATCTCTCATCTGGGTGTGTAATGTAAACCCAGCTGTTGTTCCTGTCATACTTGCTTTTTTTGTGGGGCTGACTCCCTTCTGTCCCTGTTTTAAGGATCTTGTACAGGGAATTGTTCTTTAAAATTCTATTTCCAAATGCATTTGTGTGGATTTGGTTCAGAGTGCCTGAACCATTCACACAAGACCAACCCACTATTTCCCACTTCTCTTGACTGTGTTAGAAAGACGGTCTTTTCAGCAAACTGTTCCTGTTTTGCTTTAGCCAGCTGGCAATGTACTTGGGGCTGACGGCTTCAGACTTTTAAAGCAAACCGCAAGAAAAAGCAAGAAAAGGCTTTTCCAGAAGCCTTCATTTTCCTCTTTGCTTTTCTAGAACTTCTTTGCTAGGTCCTGATGCTTTGTGCTAAACAGATGGGAGAAACCCCTGTGGCCTTTGCCTTCTGGGCTAATGCTGGGCTATCTTCTCCCATTTTTATTTTTTTCAACTGCTTCTGTCTTTGCTGATTGAGCAAACTACTTGGCTGTGGCATCTTGCACATCAGAACTTTAGTTCTCTTTAGCACCTCCTGAAAATGTTTGGTGTACTGTGTTCACAGCAAGTCTGCATCTCTGCTGGTGAGTTTCTAGATAACTCTAGATAATTCAGTGATTAAGAGAATGAATTTTCACTTCTAGATAACATTGTGTCATAGCTTAAATTTTGGCCCTTGCAAAGATCTCTGTGCTTGGGACGTGGCATTTAAGGTTATCCCGAAGGTCAGGAAAGGTAGATGTGACAGATGTGGAACATGCTAACATAGATTGCTATTCATGAGCGAGATTTGACCAGTATTAGTGTGGAGCTGAGTGACCCCAGAGTCCGTGAGTATGTGAGTCCTGTCATTCCATGTTGTGTTTTTGGAGTTGTCTTGGCAGAACCTAACACCTCCAAGTAGTTCTTAAGGTGTGTGGTACATCTGATTCTTCTGCCAGGATCAAAGCACTGGACTTCCTGCCCTTTTTTAATGCACAGTCAGGCTGAGAAGTGACATAGCAGAGGAAGGAAAGCCCCTTCCTTCTGAAAGGGAAAGCCAAGCATACCTACAGGGTAGAAATGGTCGGAGATCTGTGCTTCCTGCTGTCTCCTGTGCATGCTCCTGTCACAGTTTTCTTCCTCTCACAGGAGGAGAAGGCTGGCCTGTTTTTTTCCAGGGCCCACTGGTGGTTCCTAGCTAATGCTGATGTGACTAATCTGGATTGTTTCTCCCTTACCCACAGCTACTCTTCCAAATTCTTGATTTGGCTTTGATCTAAAACCCATGGCTTTTGTCTTGAAGGTGCCCAGTCAGACAGCGAGGTCTCCTCCTCCTATCATCCAAGTGACATGAGCCTGGACCGTGGCTACACTTCTGATTCAGAGGTGTACACAGACCATGGGAAGCCAGGCAAGATGCATCGCTCGGTGACAGATGTCGATGTCATGAACAGTGGCTGGCTAGTGGTAAGTAGCCACTGGGCTTCTGGTGCCCGAAGAATACTCCTAGCATGGCTGGGGGCAGAGGGTGTGGTAGGGAGAGAAGGCTTAAGACAGTAGAAAAGGGCTATGATGAGCTGACAGTGTAGAGGCTGGGGAGGAGATGCAGATGGAGAGGAGAAAGCTTGGAGGCAAATGAGGAAAAGGGAAATGGATCCTACAGAAATGTTACCTGCCGGCTTCAGAAGAAAGCCTCTTTCAGCATGTGCATAAGGTGCTGCTTGTAATGCTACCCTCTCCTGCTACCCTATTGCTGTGCCCTGCAGGTGGGGAAAGATGACATCGACACCTCCAGATCTGCTGCTGGGCTCAGCAGACTGGGGCCATCTCCTCTTGTCAACCAGTACAGCCTGACTGTGGGGCTGGATTTGGGCCCACATGACACAAAGTCTCTCATGAAGTGTGTAGAGTCCCTGTCCTTCATCGTGCGAGATGCTGCCCACGTTACACCTGAGAACTTTGAGCTCTGTGTCAAAACCATCCGCATCTTTGTGGAGGCGAGCTTGAATGGGGGTAAGATGTCCCTTGGTTTGATGGTCAGGATTGGGCTTGAGGTGGCCAGTCGGCAGGAAGTGTGCAGTATACTGTCAGGGGATGAGTCCCCAGACCCCAGAAAATGGTCTGCTGTGAGAAAAGTGTCCTGGCTCCTGCGAGTAGCAGGGACCTTATTCTTATCCCTCTCGCTGGGATGGAGGGGAGGTCTGGAGCTGATGTGGAGGTAGCAGTATCAGCTGTTGCTGAAGGCTCTTCCTGAGGGGTGCTGGGTGTCTCTTCAAGCAGGTAGTTGCCATTTCACACCTAGTTGCTGGGGATATCAAAAGGTGTCTGCTGTGTGTGTTGAAGGGCAGAAAATGTTGTGGTGGAGTGCGTATATGGTCTGTTGCTGCCTTTGAATTCCTAGGCTACAAGTCCCAGGAGAAGAGGGGGAAGAGCCACAGGTATGACAGTAAATCCAGTCGGTTAAAAAAAAAGCCAAAGGAGAGTTCCACACGGCGATCACGGGTCTTGAGCCAGCACCAGGCACACACGCACAGTGATGAGGACGAGGATGAGAGCATCCCTGCCAGCTACCACACTGTGTCTTTACAGGTTAGTCAGGACGTAAGTATAGCAAGGATTTCCTCCTTTCCTTTCCCGTGCTCAGGGCCTTGCTAGTGAGACACTGCAATTCTTCATGGGGCAAGTGGGGGCTGCATCCTGGGTTAGTGGGCACTGGATGGCAGAGGGTGGCTCTGGTGGCAATGTGTGGTTCAGCAGTGAAAGAGGAAGACTGCAGTTTGGACAGGCAAAAGCAGAATAGCAATGGAGAGAGAAGTCCTCTGAAAAGCAGGGAGGGTGGCGTCTGGAGCTGTGAGTCACTACAGTGGTTAAGATGGGTGTGGATCAAGGGCATCTGGAGGCATGAGCTTCATGTGGGATTAGTGGGGGGTCTCATGGGGCATCTCCCCTTGTGGAGAGGGGAGGCACTGGCATTTCAAATACAACTGGGATGAGGGAGTAATTTCTCTCCCCAGCTGGTACTTCGAAGGTGTGAAGGCACAGGCCTGCTGACTGCCAGGCTGTGGGGCCTCAG
The DNA here is from genome assembly GCF_023634085.1 of Falco cherrug. Lineage (NCBI taxonomy): Eukaryota > Metazoa > Chordata > Aves > Falconiformes > Falconidae > Falco > Falco cherrug. The sequence continues at coordinate 3,679,527 of NC_073705.1, forward strand.
TTCAGTAGTAAAGTCACTAGAATGCTGTCATTTGTCCATACGGAGCTGCTCTGAGGGAGCTTGCTTTGTGCTTCATGCTTTTTTTGTTTTGAAAAAAAAAAAAAATCAAACAAAAAATGTTGTAGAGAGTTGTCCCTGGACAGCACATGAATCACTGGGTTTCTCCGTCTGCCTGGGAGAGTCAGTGCTCTGTGCCAGGAAAGGCTTCATTCTCTCTCCTGGCAGGATTAGGATGCTGTACCTGGAAGGTGGGATTGACATGGCTACTGAACTGACACAAATCTTGCTGAAGATGCCTGGCACTTGACCTCTCAGTGAGGGCACAGACAGCAGGGCCTGATGCCATCTCCATAGCTGTACCTGGTTGCGTACATACAGGAAACAGGCTTGAGTAGCTGTGAACCTCTTAGAATTGGTTTGGGGAAGAGCAGGGACCGGGATTGCTTAGAAAATGTTACGTTCTGTGTGTTGCTTAATGTGATGCTTGACTTGCAGCTCCTGGACCTCATGCACACCTTGCACACACGGGCGGCCACCATCTACAGCTCCTGGGCAGAGGAGCAACGCCATCTAGAGACAGCAGGGAGGAAAATCGAAGCAGATTCCCGAACGCTGTGGTCCAACTGCTGGTGTCCTTTGCTACAGGGTAAAGCCATCCCCTTGTGATGAGAGTCAGCAGAGATACTTCCAGAATAATGGCAGCATTCAGGAAAGTTGAGGAGCCAAGAACTAACTGCAGAAAGCAGGCAGAGGTTGTTTTTAGGGTCTGCTGTAACTGAAAAAGAACTTGGAACAGATCTGGAAAGGTATTTTTAGCATGAGTTAGCTGCCAGCTTGTTTCTGGACCTGAAAGTAGATTCCCACTCTGTGGCCTGAAAAACATACAATCCTTTTCTTTCTTCACACACACAGGCCCACTCCCACCCCCCCACACCCGCTCCCCCAGGGGTGCTTGATCTTCATTAGACTTTTCACCCTAGACTAGGGAAGTAGGGATGTGACACTTTCCCTGTGGGCTTTTCCCTGAATCCCTCTCTTGCAGGCATTGCTTGGCTGTGCTGTGATGCCCGACGCCAGGTACGGATGCAGGCACTCACTTACTTGCAGCGAGCGCTCCTGGTACATGATCTACAGGCCCTGGATGCCCTGGAATGGGAATCCTGCTTCAACAAGGTAACCTCCTGGCTGGGCTGGGCATGTAGGCAGGATAGTGTTGCTGGAGTGGCAGGTTGGTGTCCTATTTCAGCACCATCTTCTTGAGCAGGTTGTTCACCACAATCACCTCACAGAGTAGGGTGTTCCCTACTCTGATCCTATGAAAAGTTCCTCTCTGCTTAGGCTTCTGACAGAGCCTCTTGGTTCTGTCAGAATCCACTTGCTTCTCCCATGCTCTCTTCCTGGAAGCCACCAGTCCCAAAAGCCAGCTTTCCTGTAAGGCTGTCTGTGCAAATCTCATCAGTCATTTTTCAGCTCTGAAATGTCAACGTGTCTCATCCAACAGGTGCTGTTCCCTCTGCTAACCAAGCTACTTGAGAACATCAGCCCAGCTGATGTTGTTGGGATGGAAGAAACTAGGATGAGAGCCTCAACACTACTCTCCAAGGTGAGCATGCTTCTGCTGCCTGAAAGCTCAGGGGAAACCACATGCCTCAAAAAAACCACAGTCTGCTGTTACTAGCTTCTCAGCATCTCTGATCTGGGTAGGTGTCAGTTTGCTAGTTTGACTGTCTTCAGTGCTGGGCTTCTGCACCAACTTCTGCTGTTGAGACGTCTTCTTTCCAGAACTGTCTCCACAATCCCGGCCTTCAGAAAAATTGTCAGGAAGAAGGAGTTTGTGACTTTATGAAGGATGGAAAGAGAAGTATTTTACCTGACATTAGTTGAAGACAGTCTGTTCTAGTGGTGAAATGATGCGTGTCACAAGCTCATAGCACTGACCTAAGGCAGAGAGTCTGGATGGGCTGGAAGACGTGGTGCAGGCTGCACTGGCCTCATGCAAAGGAGACAACATCCACTCCTCTGCTACACAGCTCAGGAGAGTGGAGGCCACTGGCTTCCTCAGGCTGGGCCTGTGCGTGCTCCTAGCCTGCCACAAGGAGGGGGAATTCCAGATAGGTAAGGCTGGCTTGCCAAGGTATAAGCAGCAGCCCTGGTACAGTTGTGTTTTTTTCTAGGTGTTCCTACAGCATCTCTCCCCGCTGCTCTCGCTGACCACCTTTGCTGCCCTGTGGCTGACAATCCTGGATTTTATGGACAAATACATGCATGCTGGCTCCAGTGACTTACTGGTAAGGTGCTGAAAGTGATGCTGCAGTGCTTTGAACACCCATTCATCGGTTTTAACCTTCTAAACTTGAAAGGTGTTTTGGTTTGTTTGGGTGGTGGGGGTTTTTTTAACCTTTTAATCCTTCCAAAACCTATTCCATGGTCTCTCCCCTTGGCCTCTGTTTCCAAGGCAGCCCATCGGCTGTTTTGAGCTTTTATTCGTTGCTGTATGTCTATTCTCTGTGTCCTGAGGAGTGTCTCTGATTACAGCTGGAGGCCATCCCAGAGTCTCTGAAGAATATGCTGCTTGTAATGGATACAGCTGGGATATTCCACAGTGCAGACTCACGGACGGGGTACTCGGATCTCTGGGAGATCACCTGGGAGCGGATTGACTGTTTCTTACCTAGGCTGCGCGATGAGCTCTTCAAACAGACAGTCATCCAAGGTACAAGGGGCTGAGAAACCTCAATAAAACAGGTCTTGGATGCAGTGCTTGCACCTTGACCAGTACCCAGCTGCCATAGTGCCTGGATGCTGATGAAATAGTAGTTGCGGGAGGCTGTAGGAGCTTGGCACAAGGAGGGTGAACTGAGGGTGGGCAAAAGGAGTGAGAAAACTGGTGTGTGGGCTCACTGCTTGTTTTCTTTTCCTAGATCCTGTCCCTAGCATACCCATGGAGCAGCAGCATCAGAAATCAATAGTGTCTGCCTTACCCCCTTCTCCTGGGGGGGATGTGAGACCAGCCACCCACCTAGCTCCTTTGGAGAAACCCTGTGAACTGGGTGCCAGTGGTGAGTCTTGTTCTCTTCTTTCTGGAATTGTCTTCCCTGCACAGTGGCATGGATCTGCTTTTCCTTGGTTTAGCGTGATCTAAATTGAACCAGGTCTCTGGTGTTGTGCTTCCAAATGGATAGGTTGTGGCCTTCTTGCTGAGGTTACTAGGGTGGGCAGAGGCTGGGGCAGAATGCCTGCTCCTCAGGGCCTCGTGTGAAGGTGTGTGGAAGGGGCAAGTCTGAAAAGGCCCCTGAGTTGATCTTCAGCCCTGCTTAGCTTTGAGCTGAAAAGTGACTTTGTCAGGGCTTGTGTAAGGATTGTATTTTGTCTCTTCCTTTTTTCCAGAGTCTGAGAGAGCTGCAGCACCTGCTTCACCCACCATCAGCACCTCTGCCTCTCCTTCTTTCACAGCATCAGCTCCAACAAAGACAAGCCCCGTTACAGACATACCTCCTACAACAGCACAGCCACCACTCATCCTGCAGCCTCTTGCCTCTCCCCTGCAGGTTGGGGTGCCACCTATGACTCTTCCAATCATTCTCAATCCAGCATTAATTGAAGCCACCTCTCCTGTTCCCCTCTTAGCTACTCCACGGCCCACTGACCCCATGACAACCTCTGAAGTCAATTAGTTCAAGGGTGTCTGAGAACTGTCTGCTGAGGAATCTTTGTGGGTGGAGGATGCTGGCCAAGTGTTCTCTGGTAGCTGGCATGTTGGTTTTAGATGATGCTAACCTGAGCAGAAGGGCTGCTGCCACAGTCCCCTTGGAGCACATCGCATTCTGCTCCTTTCTTGTGGCAACCACCTAGAAAACCACCTAGAAATCCCTGTCTTCTTGGAGGGGTGCCCAGTTCCACTGACCAGTCTCCTTCCTGCCTTCACAATCTCAGGGGCCAGGCAACACAAGCACCCAGCAGCCTGGGACCAAGCTGCCACCAGTTCATCTAGTGAAGAGGGAAAATTCTTTGATGTCACGCCAGAGAGAGGGGCTGCCTCTCAGATTGTTCAGTCCAGTCCCTGGACAATTCCCCAGCCATTCCCTAGCTTTCCTGCCTATGCTTCTGGTCGCACTGCTTGCTTTGGGCTCTGGGCATGCCTGGGATCAGCAGGTTGAGAATTTTGTGTAGAAATGTGGATTGCTTACAGCGCAGCTCCCAGCTTGCTGCATAGGGCTTCTTGTCTGCTGTAGCCACATGCTTTCCTTCTGTATTATGGTAGTATGGATCACAGACATCCCCACAGGGGTAACCAGACAGGGAGTAGGCAGCAGGGGTGTGTAGCAGGGGCAGTACTACTTTCCTCCCTCCTCCTGTAAATGAAATCAAGCTTTCTGGTTGGAGGGAGCAAGCTCAGAAGGCTCTGCATAGCTGAGTAGATGAGAAGGAAGCGCAGAGTCCTGTGAGCTGAGAGCAGAGCACCATGGCCATCTCTCAAACAGCGCTTGGGGAGCCAGTCCCCAGGGTGCACAGCAGTGCTGTGTTGTCCACCCCTCACTACACTGGCCTCTTGGTGTCCAGCCCCATTACTTAGGAGAACGTCCTCTTCAGCTAGAGAAGATATGGGGATCTGTGGCACCTGCTGTGCTTTCTCTTGGAAGCTCTGCAGAGACTGCACCCTTCTGCATTTTCTAGTTGTTGGGAGCCCAGCTCCTTCTCCACCTGGAACACCCCTGCAGCTCAGGCCCTGGTAGTCATTCTTGTGCTTCTGCCTTGCAGCAAGGATGTCCCACTCTTCCACTCCCTCGTGCCCAGAGCAGAGCTGGCTGCCTGGCAAGCACTGCATCTCCGTTCTTCCTCCTCTCTCAATTAGTTGGCTAAATTCTCAGTGATACCAATCTCAGAAATCCTGCGGGTGGCTGGGAGGGGCATGGGCGGGACTCCAACCCAGTGTATGCTGTACTGAGAGGAACCTACGGTTGGGGTGCAAGTACAACCAGTGTATATATAGAGTAAATGGCTACAAATCCAATGGACTTTTTACAGTGTAATAAATACATCCTGTAAATGAATGCTCCAGTGTAGCACTCCTTTTTGTCATGGGTCTGTGGCTCAGAGCTTCAGGAAGAGTGGAGTTTAGGTCAAGGTACTGTCCCCGGCTGCCAGACCCCTGGCTCCATATAGCAGGATCCTCCAGTGGAGCGCTCTCTGGGAAGCACAGAGGGACTTGCCCTAACAAATGGTCAGCTCATGGCAGGGCTGCAGTGGAGGCTGGCCATCGAGGAGCTAAGTAGAGCTGTAACAGCTGGATTGCTCTTGCTTGTGGCAACAGGTTAGTCCAGCTGTAAAATCACTGGTGCTATGTTGCTGTGTGCTTGTGCTCCGCCAGGGCTGAGGGCAAAGGCTAGGGCTGAGGAGCAGGTGCCCTGCGGCACGGGACACAGGCTTCAGTGACAACCTGGCTGACTTTGGAGAAAGGAGCATTTTGTGTCTGATGGGGAAGAAATCTTCATTTCCACTGACAGGATTCGGACTTGGAGAGGGCATGAGAGATCCTGGGCTCTTCCAGGGCTAATGCTTGCCCTGGATGCGGACAACCACACATACATCCTTCCTGGTGTTTTCTACTTTGTTTTGTGGCAAGATCCACACAGTGCCACAGTGTCTTTAGAGCTGTGTGAGGCACCAATGCCTTCCCTATCACAAGAATTCCGGGAGACTCCTACAGGCTTGATAAGGGGTTTAAAAACTTATTTGAATTGCTTGAGCAAAGGTCTGAATATTGCGTAATGAAAGAGTAATGCAGATACTAGGAAAGTCCTGTTAATAAGCCCTGGTTCTCTTGCCCCGTTCCCACCATTCCTGGAATATTTTAACTCCTGCAGTCTTCTCTTCCTCACCCTCCACGGCTCCCGGATTTTGTCCTTCCAGCCCTTAGATGTTTCCATTTGTGTGTCTGAACTCTTGCACTGCCCTTGGCCCTTCTGTATCCAGCCCACTTCTGTTTTATATTTCCAACCCTTCACTTCAGTTTACGGCTCTGTTTTTCTGGGCTGTCTCCAAAATGTTCTCTGCAACCTCTAGATGATTAACTCTTTGTAAGCCATTGCTCAATGGTCAAGTACCTTAATGTCAGCACTACTGCCCTCTGTTCCCCAGGTGGTCCTTTTGACTTCCTGGAGTAGCATCAGCTAATGGCAGAGTTCAGTTTTCCCCACTACCTTCAGATAGTTTGGGGGGTGCTCTGTTTTAAACTGTGTTTGCAAACTCAGTTTCTACTGAGAGCATTATATCTTAATTTGGACAATTGCAGTGCAAAGCAAAAGCCACCCGAGGGAACTGCAGGAAGCAGGACTGGAATGGAAAGAATGTTGACTGGAAAGACTGACAGAATATCATTTTAAACAGTTTTCACTAGAGTGTAAATAGGAACGGACTACAAAACCCAAAAAAAAAGTCTTTGAATGTTGTTTGGATTTTGTAATAATGAGGTTTCATGTGTTACAGAGGAAAAAAATAATGGGGAAAGTGTTTGAACAGAAGGGGAAGTCAGAATCAACTGACAGGTAGCATGTACTTTTATAGGTAAGTCTCTTGAATTCTATTTGTAACTTACATGTAACTTACATTACATAAAGGACAGTCATACTGCCAGCGCCTGTTGGCGAGGAACAGTGTTCAGAATGTTAGCCTTCAGGTTTGTCCCAGCATATACTTTTTCTAGTCTTGGGCTTCTTTCCCATTTTTATGGGTCTTACTCTTCCAGAAGCAGCTGGACAGACATCGCCATAGTTTGGATTTACATACCTCTTTTGTTCTCATTTACGTCAGGAACTTCCATTGCTGAAACAGAAATAAGTGTTGGGATTTAGCATGTGTCAGTAGGATGTGTTACTACAGAGCTGGTGTTTTCCTCATGGGTGTGAAGCTTCCTAGTGGGTGAAAGCCCTAGGGAAAGATAAGCCCTGGCTGTAAAACATAAATTTGGCACTGAAACTTGTGAAACTGAAGCAATGCTGCTTTTAGATTCAATCTTTAGATTCAATCTGAGCATATCCAGAAGACCTGGTCTGTAGGAAGGACTTCCATGAAGTACCTTCCAACAGCGAGCTGGCTTGTTTAGAAGTTACCCTCGCTCCTGGAAATGCCAGCTGTTGAACTCCTCTGGAAAAATCTGTGCCTGTTTCAGAGCCTAAAGCACCCTGAAACCACGGTGCCCACTCCTTCACCCCATGGGAGGCATCCCGGGGGGGAGGGTTGTAGCTCACCCTGTGGCTCGGAGTGATCTAGGACCTGCCGAGCGCTGCCAGGGGGCTGGGGGGCTGCCGGGGAGGGGGCCAGGCCTGCTGCCTGCCAGTGGACAGGAGTGCAGGGCGCAGCTTTGGGAGCAAAGTTGTGGAGTGCACAGCCACTGGTGTGCTGAACTGCGAGGAGACCTGGGCTTGCGAGGAGGCTGCCTGGAGCATGATCCAGCGCGTCGCATTGGGAGATGAGATCTGCAGAGACTGAAGCCCTGGTATGCGGTGGTACCCCTCTGGCTGGTAGCCTGCCCCTGCCCGGGGGTGGTGGTGGGCAGCGGGGGCTCCCCTCCCGCCCAGGCCAGGGCAGGTGCTGCTCCCGGGCAGCGGCTCCTTGCAGAAGGCAGCGGCAGGGCGCAGGCTTTGGGCGCAGGGGTGCGAGCACAGGCCTGCATGCGGCCGCTGCGGGACAGGGTTGTTGCAGTTACCACCGGGAACTGGCCGCAGCCCGGCCGCTCTGCCCCAGCTTCCTCCGTGGAAAACTGACAATGGCCCTGGGCCGCGGGGCTGAGGGGGGGGCTGCTGGCCTTCACCCCTGGCTGGGCCCTTTGTAGAAAGTGCCTGGGAGCGGGGTCGGGCTCAGCGGGGCGGGAGGGTGGGTGCGGGTGACCGGGTGAGCCGCCGGCCCCGGGGGGCGCGGGGGCCAGTGGGTGCAGGGGTTCGTGCTGAGCCTTGGCGAGGGGAGAGGAGGCTGAGCCCGTGTCACCCCCCCCTTGCCCCCAAGAAGAAGAGGGGACTGAGCAAGGCCAGCTGCCTGCGCTCACAGCGTGCTCCGGGCCAGGCTGGCCTGGGCCCCCCAGCCCCGCGCGGGTGGGCAGAGGGACGGTGCCCGGGGCAGGCAGCGCACGGGGGGCGCTGCAGGCAGCTGCTGCTGCCCGGTTCCGCCCTGGCAAAGGCAGCTGCGGGGGGGATGTCCCTGCTGCCGGGCGCTGCCCGCCGCCCCCGCCGCGCCACTTCTGCCCGCGGGAGCCCGCCCCCGCCCCGCCGGCCGTGCCCTGCAGGGGACGGGGCCCCGCGCTCCCCCCGCCTGCGGCCGCCCTCCGCAGCGCGGCCCGCCCGGGGTGCCGGCACGGCCCCCCCCCCCTCCCGGGCCGGCAGCGCGGCCGCCACGTGGCGCCGGGGCCGCCCCCGCTCCCGCCGCCCGGGGCCGCTGCCCCGGCTCGGCACGGCACGGCTCCGCCCGGCCGCGGCCTCGGCCGCCCATGGGGAGCGCGGCCCGGCGGCCGCGCGGCAGCAGGAGGCAGCGGGGAGGCTCCCCCGGCGGCCCCGCTCGCCTGTAGCCCGGCGGGGCATGCCCGGCCCCAGGATGCCGGCCTGGGGGATCCTGCCCGTCACGCTGCCCGCCTTCACCATCACTGGCATGTGGATCGTGTGAGTGCCGCGGCGGGGCTGGGGGGTGTTGCACGGGGCGATGCTGCGGGGCAGAGGGCTGTGGGATGCTGCAGGGTGCGATGCTGCGGGCCGGGGGGGGTGCGGGGTGCTGCAGGGTGCGATGCTGTGTGGCACTGCTGGGCCTGTGTTGTGTTAGGGTGCTTCTGCACACTCAGTCACTCCCACAGTTCCCCGGCCCCTTGCAGCCACCTCGCATGGTCACTGCGTCCCCTGCAGCAGTGCTGGCACATGCCTCCCTGGCCTCACACCCCTGACACCCCGTGGGACCGCGCACCCAGTCCAGGAGCGAGTGCAGCTGGCACTTAGCACGGGAATGGCCTTGGGAGCGATGTCACCAGCCCAGGTCCTGTGGTGCCAGGGCTGTGACCAGCACAGGAGCGCCCATCCCACGTGGTGGATGGATGTGGGGGCTAGGGGACCCTTGTGCTGGGGGCAGAAGCAGTGTTACCAGGGCGAGCAGCACTAGCCCACCCTGCTGCTTCCCTCCCGAGGCCTTGGCCCTGGCATCTCAGCTGGCCACACAGGACTGTCCTGTCCTGGTCCATCAGCCCCCACCTCCGTGTTGCAGGCACTGGACAAGGGCCTTTTCCTAAAGGGAGCCTTGGTGTAAGTAATGGGACTTTTTGGGGTGTAGGATGGAGCAAACTCACCCCATACCACGTAGGTCCCCCCTCTAAATGTTCCCCCCTGTGATATTGCCCACCCTCCTTCATGACAAAGCCAAATACTGATCCTGGTGGAGGGAACTTGTGCTCTGATAGTTCTGCCTGGGTGCCTTGCAAAGCCCTGGCTGTTTCCCATGGGTGACCCTGGGGTAGATGCCCCTCCAGCCCGGAGCAGCACGGGTGGGTGGGAGGTCTTGGGCCCTTTTTCTAACCCCAAACACGTCCTGCAGCTGTGTGGAGGAGACAGTGTCCCTTGCCAGCTCAGCAGCAGGGTGCAGCCGGGCAGCTGCATGCAGGGGCTCGTGGTGGCTGCGGGGCCTGCCAGCCATGCCCGGGGGCGCAGAGCTGTGAGGGGGGACCGGGGGCATGGGGGACACCTCCCGCTGCAGGAGGGCCAGGCTGTTTGTGCCTCGCTTGGCTTATGGCCCTGTCCCAGGAGGCACAGAGGACCGGTGCGTGGGGGAGACCTGTGCTGGGAAGCAGCTGGGCGAGGGGCCTAGGGGGTGCGGTGCTCTCGCCGGGCAGCCCTTGGGGTGGGCAGCACTGCCCCTTGGTTGCCCCCAGCTGTCCTGTCTGCCCTGGGGCCTCATGCTGGGATCACGCTTTTCGAAGCCTGGCTGTTAGGTGGCCAGCTCGGGCGGGAGAGGGGTTTTCTTACCGGTGCCGGAGCCTATTTTTAACCTGAGCTGTTTACGGCCACTGGCGGCGGCAGTTTGAACGGCACGGGTGCCACTGGGTGCTGTGGCTGCCAGGCAGGAGGGGTCCTCACTGGCTGGGGGGCCCCGGGGCTGGGAACCCCTTGTATGTCACGAATCCCTTGTTACACGGACCATTGCGCAGGGGCGACTCCATCTCAGATGGAGCTGATCTGCCCCAAATGCCCTACCAACGTGCCGGCTGCTTTTCCAGACTTCTTTTTGCTCCAGCCGCTGGCCAGCTGTGGGGAGCGCGGCAGAGCCTGGTGACCATGGGGTGACACCCTGCACATAGGCTGGTGGAGAGCCCTGATGCCGGGGTGGGGGGCTGTGTGGCAGAGCAGCCCCCTGGAGGCCGGGTAGCAGGCAGCGTGGTGTGGGGGATGCCTGTGGGACCACCCATGCTGAACTGGAGGAGGAGGCGGCTCTCGGCCAGGCTGTGGGGGCACAGGGCAGGCGGCCCTGGTCCTGGCACGGAGCGTGGGCTGTGCTTGTGCACTTGCTTTTCTTTTTCCTGCTTTGTAAAGCCAGAAGGTGCCATGGGGCAAGTGCTGGCCCCTGGCAGGCAGTGAGGGCTTGTACCCCCTGCTCCTGCGGCCGGTCCCTGCAGCTGGGCCCCAGTGCCAGCCCAAAGCAGGGGTGCAGGCGGGTGGGTGGCTGTGGTAACTTCTGTTGTCTCTCCCCCAGGTACGCCATGGCACTCTCCAACAACCACATCTGCCCTGTCCATAACTGGTAAGGCCTGGGGGGTGGCAGGGGCCCTCCACCATGGACCACCTTGGTTAAAGATCCCATAATGCTGTGTCCCCCTTCAGACCTGTCCTGCCTGAGCCAGGCCATGCTGTGCCAGGCTACCCAGGTAGCCAAGGCCCCTCCTGCGCCGTCACCATGCTAAAAGGGTGACTCAGGGCCAGGCTGGCCCTGAGAGGGGGCTGGAGCTAGTGGGAGCATTAAAAGGGGCACAGACCCAGCTTCTCCCCCAGCAGACGCAATGGTGACAGTGATGGGGCACAGCCACCCCAGGACACGTGTCTCCTGTCTGACTCGTGAGTGGCTTTCGGGAGTAAAGCCACTTGGGGACTGGCTGCTGGCAGGCTCGGCCCTGCATTTGCAAAGCGGTAAGGATGCCAAGGCCAGGCAGGGCCATCGAAAGCCACTGTCCCTCCCTGCCCAGGCTGGGCTACTCCTGGAACAGTCCAGCCTTGCTGCAAACCAGGAGGCCATTGAAAAAATACAGCATGGAGAAAGTATGAAAATAAGTGGTCAGGGAATTACAGAGGGCTGTGTGTCTCCATGGAAAAGCTTGAGGCTTGCTTGCTTGAGGCTAAATCTGGCAGTGCTGGGGGAACGGGATGGCCTCATGGTGCCCGGGCTCGCCGCGGGTAGAGCTGCCTGCAGCACCCCAGGGTGGGGGACGAGGCATGGGAGAGGCAAGGGCTGGGGAAAAAAACCACTATTTGCTCTCTTGGCGACTTCTTCCACAGGGTTTTTGGCTTTTTTTGCCTCCTTAAAAATCCATGTTAGTTTAATTCTTGCTGGAGTGTTTGAAGAAGAGGGGAAAAAACACGCTGCTGCCATTTCCTGCCCGATGGCTGATCCTGCCCTGGGAAGAATGTGCTTGTGGGGCTGGCTGTGGCACAGCCAGCCCCTAGCAATGAATAATGCTCGGCTTAAACAAAATAATAACACCAAAAAAAACCCAACTCCCAAGCCAAACACGGCCCCAAGAGCAGCCCTTGAGGAGGCCGTGGGGCTCTGTGCCTGCCGGGGTTTGTGGTTGGAAAACAAAGCCACCAGCAAAGGAGGAGGCTGAAAAAACACCAGAGCCCAGCCCGCCCTTTCCCAGACGGCCTGTTTAACTGTGTGCTTGCCGAGCGGCTGGGGCCAGCTGATGGGCAGGGGGTGTCTGAGGGGGCCCTTTGGGGCTCAGGGCTTTGGGGTCCCTGCCTGCGGAGGGGGAGGGGGCCCCACTCAGCCATACCAGGCAGAACTGCCGGGTGCCTGGATGATGCTGCAGCAAAGGGGCACCCAAAAGCCTGCTGCAAGCGTGTGCAGCTCCCAGGAGAGCAGGGGGGCACATACCCCCCTGGCAGGGAATCTGATGATGGCTGTGTGCAGAAGCTGCGGCATGGGAAGGTGTCTCGGGCAGATAAACGCTCTAGGTCCCTGGGCTCATGGGTCTGCAGCTGCACAGCCAGGGCTCCGCGGTGGTCGCAGGCGGCAGAGGCATCCAGGAGGGTGTCCCAACAGCGTGCCAGGCTCCTCAAGGCATCCTGGAAGCTTGCTCCTGTCATACCCCGCCCCCCCGCAGGCATCTGGCTCCCCCCCAGGCGGGCTGGCACTGCCCTGGGGTGCTGTGGCCGAGGGGGGCTGTTTCCTGCTCAGCTCTGCATTCCCACCCGTCCATGCAAGCCCAGAGCTGTCACTGGCTGTGTGCCCAGCTCCACTCCTGCTCCCACCCCCGGGATGTGTGTGACGGGGCTGGCCCTGGGGTGCTCTCTCTCCCGCCTGGGGCTGCAAGAACCCCCTGGGCCCAGCACACCCTGGCCCAGGCAGCCCCCCGCCCCACTGTGGCCTCCTCCTTGCAGGCAGGGACTCTGGGTGGGCAGCAGAGCCAGCAGGCAGGGTACAGGCTGTGGAAACCCAGGCACAATGCTCCCAGAGGACCCCGTGGGGTGGTGGGTCATTCCCCGGCGGGGCTTGTCCCCAGGGCACGGGCACATCCCTGGGGTCAGAGAAGGAGACAGGGGGGTCCCGCGCAGTAGCTCAGCTCTCTTTACCTGTCCCTTTGCTCCCGGCAGGAATTACAACCAGTCCTGCGGTGTGGATGGCCCTGGCTCCTGCTGCACGCTGGACCACATCCCCCTGGTCAGGTGAGCAGCCATGGGGTGGGAGCACAGGGCTGGCTGCTCCAAGAGCCCCCCTGGGAGTGTGTCCTGGGGAGAGGGGCAAGCGCTGCACCCCAGTGCCCCCCAGCTGAGGAGTCCCTGGACCTTGCCTTGTCCCCGCAGCAAGTGTGGCACCCTGCCTCCTGAGAGCTGCTTCTTCAGCCTCATCTGCAGCCTGGGCTCCTTCATGGGTAAGTGCCTGCTGCCAGGGGAGCAAGGCCAGGAGTGGGGTGCCCTGCGGTGCTCACCCCCTACTCCAGTGCGGGCCAGGGGCTGGTGGGGAGAGTCCACAGGCAGCAGTGTGCAATGGGGCTGTGTCTCCCTCCCGCAGTGATCCTGGTGGGGCTGCTGCGCTATGCCCATCTCCTGGAGCGCCTTGGGCCATCCCTCCTCAACACCCTGGGGCTGGCCACCGGCTGGGTCTGTGCTGCTGGCCTCACCATGGTGGGCAACTTCCAGGTAAGGCATCTGCTTGGGGAGCCCCGGGGGCAGCGGCAGCAGCACCACTTGGTGGTATAGGATTTGGGGTGGTTGTTTTGCTCCAGCCCCCTCATCCATGCACTCCTTCACTTCTGCCAGCCGCTGGGCTTCCCCAGATGCTGCAAAACACCTTTGCTTGTGCACTTACAGTTTCGGTCCGGGTTAGGCTGCCGGGTTTGGTTTAACCCTTTTCTGAGACCCTCTGCATGGTCGGTCTGCTCCATGGATGCGTGATCTGGTGCGGTCAGGGACGTGCCAGCCGGGCAGAGGAGACCCGGCCAGGTTGCCGATGCTCCCGCTGCCTGGCCACCCCGCTGTGGGCATTTGCTGCCTGGGGGGCGATTTCAGGGAATCCTGGGCAAAGCCTGTGCTCGCAGGGTCCCGAGCAATCCCAGACTTGGTGGCAGAAGGCAGCGCTCACCCCCATGCCTGCACTGCCAGGCACCGGCCTCCTGGCAGCTGCCAGTGCTCTGCCCACAGCAGCCGGTCCTTCTGCTTGGCAGGAGGCTGCTGCTGGCACCACCCCCCGCCTCCGGGAGCAGCTTCGCTGGCCCTGGTCCCCCTGCACCCCAGCTGCAGCTCTGCTGAAGGCAGGGCTGTGACCCCCCAGGATGCGGTGCAGGCAGCCCATGCCCCTGGGCATAGAGTGCTTTGTGATCCCAGCAGCAGACCAGTGGGTCCAAATCCACTCTTCAGCTGGGAGCTGGGCACAGGGTGAGCTGCCTGCACCCACTGCTGGTGCTGCCTGCATTCCTGCCTGGACATGAGCCCACCCACTGGCTCAGAGCTGTGCCAGGGACCATCCTGGGGTGCTGGCACCTATGGTCTCTTCTCTGCAGGTGGATCACGCCAAGGTGCTGCACTACATTGGGGCAGGGGTGGCCTTTCCCACCAGCATGCTGTTCCTGCTTCTGCAGTCCATCCTTACCTACCGCATGGCCAAAACCCATGGGCAGTACTGGACTGGCCACTTACGTAGCATCCTCACCGCTGTGGCCTTCCTCACCCTCATCTTCAATATCCTTCTGAAAGGTGTGGGGTGGAGATCTGGGATGGGCTGGCAAAAGGTGGTCCTTGCAGGGGGGGTACGTGCCCCACGTCCTCTGCCCTTTGGTCTGGCAGTGAGGCATGGTATGAGGAGAGGGGCTGGGCAGAGGGGGGGGGGCAGGCAGCTCGCTGCAGGTGTGGGCTGGAGGAGAAGCAGTATCAGCGTTGTGCAGGGGCCGAGGAGGGGAAGGGATGCTGGTGGGTATCTCTCTGCAGTGCCCCAAACCAGCCCTGCCCTGGCTGCTGCGGCCCAGCCCAGCCACTGCTGCAGGCTTGCAGAGTGGAAGGGCTGGTTAGTTGTTTTTTTTAATGAAACAAAGGTGTGTTGAGCCCCCAGCAATGCGAAGTCCATCCCGGTTACCTTTACAGCTGAAGCAGAGTGCAAAAGCACTGCGCGCGGGTGCCAGGCAAGTGTGTGGCAGCACCCCTGCCAGCCGGGGCCAGCCAACCTGCCCGGGGGGGCAAGGGACAGCTTGGTGAGCAGGCGCTGGGGTCTGCAAACACCCTGCCAGGGGAGGAGGGCACGGCAGCAGGTGAAGCAGGGCTGGAAGAATGGTCCTGAGTGTGTGGCTGGGAAGCCAGGGGCTTATTTAGGACTGAGGCTGGGGATAAATTGGGAAACAAGGTGGTGGTTGTTGGGCAGGAAGGGGAAAAAGCATGCAGCATCCACGGGTCCCAAAGCGGCTGGCTGGCGGCTGGCCGGGGTGAGCAGCACAGGAGGAGTCTGGGGGGTGCTGATGGGCCTGGAGGATGCCAGAGGGTTCTGCTCCGTCACTGCAGCGGGCAGGCAGGCTGGGAAGCAGGCAGCGAGCTGGGAAGGGCAGGAGTGCCATGGGGCTGTGCCAGCTGGGAGGGACAGGCAGGGCATGTGAGGACGAGGCAGACAGGACTGGTGCCAGCCTGCTGTGACCACGCTGCTCCACTGGGGACCAGAAGTGGGAAAGCTGCGAGCTGTGGTGAGGGCAGTGTGGGGAAAGGGCTGGAACATCTTGGGGTGGGATTAGGGGAGAGAGGAGAGGGCTCTGCCCCGTGTGGGTCAGGTTCCTGCCTCTCCAGCTCTCGCAGATCTTGGTCTTGCTGGCAGAAGGCAGGGTACTGCCAGGGGCTTCATCTGGAGGGCTGGGGGATGTACCTGCCTTTTCCCCTCACCCACGGTGGCTCTGGCAGTAGGTTTCCCTAGAGATCCCCAGTGGGGATGAGGGAAGCATAAAGAAGCTCTGGCAGCAGTAGGACCTGGAGGAGGGGCAGCAGGGCCCCTCTGTGGGGTGAGCCAGCCAGCAGCACAGAGGGACGGGGGCTGCTGCAGGTCTGGGGTTGAGGGCTGCTGAGTTTTATTGACTTTGACCATCCCATGGGAGGATGGGGAGCGTCAGCCTGGGCTGAGGAAGAGGCAAAGGGTGCGGGGAGCGTGAGGCATCTGGGTACCCAGCTCGCCCTGAGGCTGCAGCCTGAGTTCCCCCTGCCCCAGCCTCTTCAGAAAATCCCCACCTGGCATCAGTCCTGTGATTTATTGAGGCTAGTTTGGGCACGTGTGCCACAGCCTCACCCGTGCTGGGGGAAGCGTATGGGTTTTCTTGGTTTTAGGGGAGGGTGGTGTGTTTTCCAGGGGGTGTGTGTGTGTGGAGCTGCTCATGGCTGCCCCAGTGTGCAGTGGCAGTGGGATGTGGTCCTCCATGGAGTGGTTGGAGTTCAGCTGTGCTTTCCTTGACGGGGATGCCCTCAGGTGGTGTGTTCTTCATCCAGGAGAGCTTCGTGCTGCAGCATGTGGCCGCACTGTGCGAGTGGATGTTCATCATCGATGTCCTGGTCTTCTACGGCACCTTCACCTTTGAGTTTGGAGCCATCTCCACAGACACCTTCCTGGTCCTGCTGAAAGCCAGCCGGGCCCCCAAAAGTTACAAGGGTGAGAGTGGCATATCCAGCACGGCCCACATCCACAGCCACACAGAGGGTCTGGCCATGGCCTGACCCCACAGGAGGCATGCTCACGGTGGGGACCCTCAAACAGGGCTCTGACGGTGACCCCCCACCTTGAATGTCTCTGAGACCCCGTCTGCCTGGGGGTGCGTGTGGTGCCCTCCCCTCCCGGTGGGAGCTGGGGCTGGGGCTCCTCTGGCAGCCAGTGTCCCTTTCAGGAGCTGCCCCCTCCCTGCCCGCAGCATCTGGGGTCACTGCTGGGGTGTGGGGATTCCAGCCTGGTGCTGCTGTCAGCAGAGCCGGGATTTGCCCTGAGCCTCTGGGGCTGCTCCGTCTGAGCTGGGGGCTGTTGGAGGCAATCATCAGAGGCCCCCTCCCCATGCGGGCCTGGTTGTGCTGAGGGGGGGGATCACGGTCCCTCCCTCCTCCACCGCCATGGTGGTATGGTTCAGCAGGGCAAGCCTTCCCGCCAGCCGCTGTGACTCTCAGAGAAGCAGAAAACCCAGAGTGCCTTTTCCCTTCCTCAGGAGGTGATGGCAGCGCAGGTCTGTCCACACCCCCAGCGAGGACGGCAGTGGGGGTCTCTCCCTGCCTGCCTGCCCAGGGTAGGGGTAGTGCCTTGTGCTGCTGCAGGATGACACCAGCAGCACCGGCTGGACCACAGCAGCCGTCCTGCCAGAGCTCTTGCTGTTCAGGGCCTTCCATCCCTCCAGCTTTCTCACATTTTTTCAGCTTGGAGAATTGCTGAGGCAGGTTTTACCTCCCAGGCCATGGAGTTCCTGTGATCCCTGGCAGTCAGCTGGGTTAGGAAACAGGTCTCACAGCAAGGATGTCCTGCAAGCACAGTGCCTGCAGAGTGGCAGATTTCTCATCCGTGGTGCTGCCAAGCTAAGCTGTCGCATGTGGGAGCCTGCACACCCCAGCCGGGGTCTCCAGCCTGGGGGTGGGCTGTCGCCAGCCCTCCCACCTGTGGAGCACAGGCACAGAAAGGGGAAGCATGTCTGTAGGAGCAGGGGAAGCCCATGCCATGTTCTGCTGAGACTCGTAAATCCGTCCTCCCGTGCCTGCCCCAGCGTGGAGCCCAGCCAGCCTCTGCCTGGTGCGAGCCCCCTGCTCAGCCCTGGCCCCTTCAGGCTGACCCCAGCCTGGGCAGGGACTGGCCGGGAGGGGAGGGGTGCATGGGTGTGTGTATATATAGGTCTACATATATATATATATATGTCTACATATATATATAGACACACATATATAGATATATATATATAAATTTTCCCTTGTCCCTAGAAAGGGACATTTGCTGCTGCTGCGTGCATTGATCAGGTTGGGCTTCCTGATGCACCCACCTTTTCAAAATCAGCCTATAAATCCACCAGTATATGTAGTTTGAAGAGGAGCATCTCTGACTTTTATATCTAATATATGTTTAAATATATTATATATATATATATTAAAAAAAAGAGAGAGAGGGAGTGGTGAATTTACAATAATAAAAGTGAAAACCAGCTCAGGGTGAGGCAGAGCATCCTTCCCTGCCGCTCAGGGCTGGGGTCTCGGCCACTGTGGGGCCATGCTCCGCGGGGGGCGGGGGCGAGGGGCCCTGCGGGTCTGGGGGCCAGCCGGGACCCCGCGGCTCGGCCAGGCAGGTGGCGGTCGAGCGGATTCCCCCGGGATGCGGCAGCCTGGAGTCGCCCGTCCCATCCCGTCCCGTCGGGGGGTGCCCCGGCCCCCTGCCACTGTCCCCGCCGGGGCGGAGCCGCGCCCGGGAAGCCCCGGGAGGAGGAGCCGGGCCGGGACTTTCCCGGGGCCGCGGCCGGGGCGAGGCGAGGCGGCCGCGCTGGGGCTGGAGGTAAGTGGCTGCGGGGAGGGCGGCCCGGGGGCGCCGGTGCCCCCTTGGCCGGGGGGAGCGCGGCGGAGCCGGGGGCCTGGCGGGCAGCGGGCAGGGCTGCTTGCATCGAGGGGGGGTCCCGTGTGCTCGGCCCCGGCGCGGGGGTGCTGAGCCTGGCCGCCCGCGGTGCGCAGCAGCTCCCGCCCCGCCGGGGCTGAGCGCTGGGGCGGTGGGCGCCGGCGGGGCGGCTGGGGGGCTCGGGGGTGCAGCGCTGGGCGCTGCCCCTCCCTGCTGCGGAGCCTGCGGCCACCGGTCCCGGCCGCTCCTGCGAGGGAGAGGGTGCTGGGGGGCACCTGCTGTCCTGGCGGGGGAGCGCAAAGCCGGTCCCGGGCTGGTGCTGACACCCAGGGGCAAGGTGCTTATTTTCTTGTCCCAGCGCTGCCGGAGCCCCGGCCGGGGGCTGCTAACTGCCCCCACGGGGGGGCCTGGCTAGCTGCCCCTCAAAAGGGCTGCGGACGCAGGGGAAACCAGGGAGAGAGACGGCAAGAGCCCGGCTGGCGCGGAGGGGTTTTCTGAGGGCACAGGGTGACAGCCCGAGCCAATGGTTCATAACGCAACAGCAAAGCGGCTGGTGTGCCGGCCCTAGAGGAGAAAAACCAGATCAGTGGGCGGCTGGGGTTTGCCAAAACCACCGTGGTAGCCACCATGGGAGTAAAGGCATCTTACACTGAGGTACAAGCAGCCTCGGTGCAGGCGGTCGGGAGGGGAAGGCTTGGGCAGCTTTTGGGGGCGGGGGGCTCCTCTCTGCCAGGCTTGCAGGTTGACAGCTCATTTCCAGGAAGGATCTCAGGACAAAGTCCCTGTGAGCGCTGTGCAAGAGGGACTCGGCAGCCTCTTGCCAGACCCTCGGCAGTAGCTGTTTGGGCTCCTGGGATGGAGCAGAGCACAGGGTTTATGCAGAAAGCAAAGTCAGGTGTTTAGGGCCATGATTTGCAGGCATTAGCAGGCCCCGGGGGAAACAAAATGTGCAGGGAGTAGCATGTTAGAGGAGCAGCCGGCTGGGTGGCTGGAACACGTTAGCTGTACACCAGGGTGGCTGGGAGCAGGGCAGTGCTCGTGCCACCGCCTGTGTCCCTGCAGTGCCCTTTCCCATGGCTGCTGCAGACGTTTCCCTCGGGCCGTCAGGGCATCAGCTCTGCAAGTCAGCCGGCTGTCATGGGAAGAAAGAAAATAGCACCTGCATTACTAGGTCACGTTCAAGGAGCTGCAGGCACGAAAGAATGGCTTTAACACGCGCCGCTTGCCGGCGGCTGGCCCTTAATTGAAGCAGGCTGGCTGGCACGGGGAGCTGCACCATCCAGCAAGGCTGCTGCAGAGGTGCTGTGTGCCGGGGCAGGAAGCTGGTGCTGTGCCAGGCAGTGTATTGCGGTCAGGGTGCTGCTCTTCTCCCTACCCCCGTTCCCAGCAGTGCCTGGAGAATCCTTCCTCAGCCCTAGGAGGGTCTGAAGACAGGGAGGAATTAGCCCAGCAAAGGGGGGCTGCAGTGTGTGTGCAAGCCTGGGGTCCGGGCCAGGCGCACTGGGTAACATGAAGCAGGGGATGCTGCCGGTGGCAGGAGAGGGAGATGGGTCCCCTTCTGGGTTGTATGAGGGATAAAAGCTGAGTGTGCTATGGAAAGTCAGGGCTCTGGGGGCCTGAAGGGCACAGCTGCTCACCACAGGAGGCAGGACTTAACCTCGAGAGCAGGTTGGAGGTTACTTTTCCAGGAACAAGGAAGCAGGTAACAACACTCCAGCTCTGCTGGACCAGCGAGGTGGGCTTCCTCTAATGTGCACTGTGGAAGTGCGCAGGCATATGGCCAGCAGCCTCCTGAGCAAGCCTGAGCTGTGGGGGCTGGGGAGATGCAGGCACGACCCCATGATGCTCCTTAGTCATGCTGTTTGCTGCAACAAGTGGAAGTGTCCAGGGCAGCGATAAGTGAGCTGAGAAAACCCCTCTAGAGGGCATGGGGCTGACGGCACTGGAGAAGGGGAGCTGCTCTGTTCAAGGGGCACAGGCTGGTCTTCTGCAGCATCTTCAGCCCTGGGCTCCCCCAGGCAGGCTCAGTGGGCAGCATTTGAGGTGGCTGTGCTTTGCATACTGAGGAAGGGTGTTTGACCCCTCCTTCACCTCTCTGGGACATCTGTGCTAGCAGATTGATAGCTGACTGGTGGTAGCAGGCTGAGGTGCCCAGGTGGGATGTCCAGTGGAATCCCGACAGTGTGTGCTGCTTTCCACAGGCTGGCAGGGGGAGTTCCATGCTCCCTGGCTTTTGGAAGCTCCTGCAGAAGGGCAGGAGGAAGGTCCTACCTCATTTTGCGGTGCTGGATCTCCACCTTGCACCCCGCCACTGCACCTGCAGACCCCTGGGACCCCACGTGCTGGGGTGACAGGCCAGCCAGGGAAAGCCTCAGGCCCCAGGCCGCAGGGCAGCCCCTTTGGAGGACTTGGGTGGCTGGAAAATCTCCTTGAAAATGCTCTTTTCAGCTTCTGCAGAATATGAGTCACGCACGAGTTGAACAATCCCCTTCCTTCCCCTCTTCTCCCACACACCCAAAATCCCCTGAGCGGGACCTGCAGCAGCCACTGATTCAGAAATTCATGGTACGAGGGCACCGCAGTCACATACAGGTTGGGGTTTTTTTCTTTTTTTTTCTTTCCATTGCTTAGCAAGGAGAAATGCGGAGCAAGGGACGGTGCCCGGAGGCTCTGCTCTGATCCTGCCCCTTTGCTAGAAGGCTCCGGTGGTTTCCGAAGGTCAGGCAGACGACCTTGACCCCAGCAGGACCCCCGTCTGGGTAGCCGGCAGTTCCCGCACCATGCTGGGGCTGGATGGGTTGCTGAGACCAGCCGCTGCCCCCTCTGTGAGTGGGGCGCGCTGCCGCGGGGGGCGGGGGCCTGCGCCTCGCTGGGGCCGGTGGGGAAGCGCCCCCGTCTGGGGCGCCGGGAGATGCGCCCCGGGAGCGCCGGGGCTGCGCTTCGCTCCGAAACCGGGCGCTTCCTAGCGGGAAGGAGGGAATGGGGGCGCGGGTGGGAAACGCCTCTCTCAGGCCCTCTCCGCAGGCAGGATGCAGGGGCTGCCGCGTAAGTGGGAACCGGGGAGCCCGAGAGCACCCCTCTGGGTGCCTGGCAGGGGTCTGCGGGGTCCTGGAGAGCTTCCCCCAGCCGGGGGGGGACACCGGGCTCTGGGGCAGCTGCTCCTGGTTGGGTTCGGGGGGGCTTGGAGGTGACACCCCCGTACGGGAGGCGCACCCTCAAGGTGAGGTGATGCGGGGTGGGGACCTGGGGGTCCCAGGGCTGCAGCCAGGGTTGGGGCAGGGTCTGGGCGGCTCCAGCCACGCGGCACGGCAGGTCTTGCTGGGAAAGGGCGCGGTGGCGGCTCAGCGGAGACCGGTACTTGAAACTGGGGGGTGGGCAAACCCCTCCGTGCGCCCCCCGGGGGGGAACTCGGGGCACGGGCGCGCCAGGGGTGCCAGGCAGGGGACGGGCCGCCAGCATTTCCAGCCCGCCCGAAGCCCAAAACGCACGGGCGGGGAGCAGGCGGGCTGTGCCGAGCCCCGCTCCGAGCCGTGCCGTGCCGTACCGAGCCGTGCCGTGCCGAGCCGTGCCATACCGTACCGAGCCGTGCCGCCGAGCGGGGCGGGGCGGTGACGTTCGGTCCCGTCATTTCCCGGCTCGGCGGGGTTTCTAGGGACTTTCCGGAGCGGCGGTGCCTTCCTGCCGCCGGCCCCGCTCACTCCCGCGCTCTCCCCGCAGGCCGCCGGCCGGCCCCGCGCAGACATGGACGAGCAGTTCCAGCCCGTGAGTGCGGCCCGGCCCGGCCCGGTTCGGCCCGGCGGGGAGGCTCAGCCCGGCCCCGGCCCCGGCCCCGGGGCTGGGCTGGGCCGGGCCACTGCCCGACCGCTCGGGTGGCGGGGGGAGAGGGGGGCTGTGCCCGTCCCTTCGGTGGGCGGTGGGGAGGGGGACTGTGCCTGCCCCCGGGTTGGGCACTGGGAGTGCGTGTGCCTGCTCCTGGGGTGGAGAAGGGGGTCTGTGTCCACCGCCAGGGTGGGCAGTGGAGGGGTCTGTGCCTGCCCCCGTGGTGGGAGAGGGGGCTCTGTGCTTGCCCCCAAGGTGGGCAAAGGGAGGGTCTGCTGGTGCCCCTAGGAGTGGGCAGCGAGGTGTCTGCACCGGCTCACCCCTCTTCCCTGGGAGGGACAGGGGTTCCCTGCCTGCCCCCCCCCCCCAGGTGGGCAATGGGGGTCTGTGCCAGAGTGCCCCCCCCAGGGTGGGAGATGGGGGGTCTGTGCCTGCCTGCCAGGGCAACTGGGGATTCCAGCCCCTACACACTTATCACTCATCTTCCTTCCCCTCGCCCAGTGCCTGGATGGGATTGACTATGATGACTTCAATTTTGGCTCCCACATGATGGAGCAGAAGGAGCCGCTGATGGAGACGGGTAAGGGCCCCTCTGGCTGTGCCCTCCCGGGGGTCCCTGGCTACAGTGGGGTTTCCCAACAGGCTGACTCATGCCCTGTAGTTCCCAGCAGCACCCTCACTGGCCCCACTGTGGGCTGGCTGGGAATCCCTGCCCTGTGCCACTGGGACGGGGTCTGTTCAGTCTGGCCCTGCTGCTTCACCTACCAGGGACTTGAGGTGGGGCTGTGACGGGTGCCTGGAGGCTCCCCAAGTGCCAGAGCATTCTCTGGCCCTTCCCTCCTCTCCCTGCCACTCTGACTGCCGCTGCTGGCTAGGCTCTGACAGCAGAGGGGCCAGGGGCCCTGAGGACCCCCCTGGGGTGAACAGGGGTCACCTCACTTTCAGCACCGTCCCTGTACCTCCAGCATCCTTACTGGGAGCATGTACTTTGGTTATTCTGTGTTTCTCACCGGTGCCTCTCCTCTCTGTCCTCCAGTGGAAGGTCCCTACCTTGTCATCATCGAGCAGCCAAAGCAGGTAAGGATGTCACGCAGGTAAGGGTAGGTGTAGCTGTCACCCTCTGCTCTCATGGCATCAGGTTTGGACCACCCTTGGCTGACCCCCTCTTTGCCTCTGCAGCGGGGGTTCCGGTTTCGGTATGGCTGCGAGGGCCCTTCGCACGGGGGGCTGCCAGGAGCATCCAGTGAGAAGGGGCGCAAGACCTATCCCACCGTCAAGGTGAGCACTGGGAGGGTGCTCTGAAGGAGGGAGGGGAGATGTGTGTTGAGCTCTGTGTGTCTCGTGGCACTGAGGTGTGGGAGGGCTGCGACATGAGGGGGGGTGGCCGTGGGGAGTGGTAGCAGGGGTTTGTGGAGAGTCCTGCAGATTGCCGGGTTATTGTGCCTGATCCCCATCTCCTTTCTCCCTGCAGATCTGCAACTACACGGGGATGGCCCGGATCGAGGTGGACCTGGTGACGCACAGCGACCCTCCCCGTGTGCACGCCCACAGCCTGGTGGGCAAACAGTGCAATGAGGCTGGCAACTGTGTTGCCATCGTGGGACCCAAGGATATGACGGCTCAGTACGTGTGAGGGAGACCCGAGGTGGCCTCTTGCCCACGCCGGGGGGTGGGGGTCTGGCTGCAACTTTCAGGCTGGCAAGGAGAGGGGGTTAGTGCATCCAGGAGCTGGGTTTGCTGGATGGGGCCAGGGGTGGGTTTAGGCAAGGTCATGGGTACAGCTCTGTCCCCTCTGAGCATTTTGCTTGGCTCTGGGTCCGGCACGTGCAGCTTGTTCTGGGCTTCTGTCCTTGGGGTTGCAGCTCCCTAGCTTCGCAGGTGACTTCTGAGGCCAGCCCGAGTCATGGGGTTATTCAGC